>NW_005360642.1:192532-244268 GCF_000412655.1 Myotis brandtii
CGCCCGCCCCCCGGGGGAAGGGCAGGGATGCTGCTGGTCCCAGGCACCACTGGAATCAGCAACTTCGGTGCTGACTGAATGCTTGCCATCTCTTGCTTTTGTTCCTTTATTCATGTTGCCTTCGTTCTTTCTTGCTACCCATGGCTTTTTTCCAGACGGTAGGAATCTCAGTCACGAATAGTTCACGAAATTCATCTTTTGACTTTCACCAACAGAGAAGGTCTGACTATTCTGGGTCCAGTTGAAAAAAATTCCACAGAAGGGCTCTGATTGGCCTGCCTTATATAAGAAGGCACCCCTGAGCCAATAAATGTAGCTAAGAAGACATATCATGTAAGAACATGTAAGAATTGACATGTACAGTTGTGCAGTTTGTGTACTTAGATGCCTTCCTAAGGGCATGTGGGGATTGGCATGAAGCCCACACTCTGCTCACTGAGCTATGCAGCCTGGAGGAGGGTGTCTCCCAGAGGAAAGATGTACTTTGCATCTCTCAGGACACTGGGGTGGCCAAGCCAGGCACCCAATGGGCTGAGCCTTTTCTTAGAAAATTGAGCTATAGCCCTAGCCGGTTTGGCTCCATGGGTAGAGCATCAGCCCGAGAACTGAAGGGACAGGGTCAAGGGCATGTACCTTGGTTGCAGGCTTGATCCCCAGGTGAGGCTTGTGCAGGAGGCCACCAACCAATGTGTCTCTCTCACATCGATGTTTCTCTCTCTCCATCTCTCCTTCTCCCTTCCACTCTCTCTAAAAATCAATGGAAAAATATCCCCAGATGAGGATTTTAAACAATTGAGCTATAATTGACATATAGCATTATATTAGTTTCAGGTGTATAACATAATGATTCGATATTTGTAAATGATCACACGAAAGTCTAGCTAGTATCCATCACCATATACAGTTATAATTTTTTTCTTGTGATGAGAACTCTTAGCAACTTTAAGAACTGTCACACAGTGTTATTAACAATAGTCACCATACTGTCCATTACATCCCCAAAATTTGTTTATTTTATAACTGGGTATTTGTACCTTTGACCACCTTCACCCATTTTGCCCATCCCTCACCTCCTGCCTCTGGCAACCACCAATCTGTTCTCTGTATCTTTGAATGTGCCCCCACTCCCCCTTTCCTTTTCATATGAAGGCATTGAGTAGGCTTGTGGCTGCCCTGTGTGAAACATGGAAGCTTCTGAGAAAATAATATATTTGTAGATGGAGAAATGAAAGGGAAGTATTAGCTACAGAAAGAGAGGTGATACCATTGGCCATACTCTAAGGTTTCCTGCTTAGTAACAATGAGTGAATTCTCTTTAGAAAACTATTTCTGTTTCATGTGAATTTTTAAAAAACAGCCCCACAATTAAGTCATGGAGCAATGATACATAGAGACTATAGTGTGAGCAAAAAAACAGCTGTCAGTTCAAGGTCTGAGCAGCACCATGGGGACCTCCTCCCCGGGAAGCAGCTTGCTACTCTCTCAGGCATACTCACCTCTCTTTGAGGGTTGGGAAGCGCTCTCACAGTAGATTTCAATTAAACAATTTCATGGTTTTGTTTTGTGAGAAGACAGTCTGACATTTAATAGAGATGCCCAATCATCTTCTCTAGAAAAGTTCGACTGAAAGCAGTTCTGGTTCCATTAAAATGATATTTTTAGCACCAGGTTTGTGGAGCTGTAAAGACTTTTTTTTTAATGAAGTGATTTCTCATGGGTTGGGCAAGTTTCCTCTGGAATACAGTCATACTCCCTCTACCCAGCAAGCCAGCACGTTCTCCAAAGCCGTGGGCTGTGTGGAAGCGAATAGACTGAGCCTATGTTTAAAGATGGGCGGAAAGAGGCCAGATTCAGGAGTTTGACCAGTTGGGCCCCATTTCAAAGCAGGCCAACCCTCCAGCCATGAGGCAAAGGGGCCAGTGTATTTATTCTGGGGTATTCCACTCTCAACTGGCAATCTTTTTCCCTGGGGCCCATATAAAATTTCGGGAGTGTGAGCTTTGCAAACATCAGGCAGAGTGCACCAAGGGGAAAAGGTGGTACTTCCAGGCTGATATAACAAACTAACAGTTTCATCTTGCTGCAGCATCTCCCCATAGAAGTACCCTTTGAATCTTAGAGTCAAAATGCCTTCCATTTTCCTTTGCTTCTTATTGTTCCTTGTTTATTTCTCTCCCCTTACCCTTCTTTGATAACCCAGAGTCACATGTCTGATTTGCCCACATCTTCCTGTTCTTCCCTCTGCTTCCTCTGTATACTCTGTGTTTGACTAACTAGTCAGTACCTAGAGAAATAAACACAGTGGAAAATCAGAAAGTTGTACCAAAGCCCTTCGGATCCAGGATGGGCAGCCCTCCCTGTCATGATTCTCCTTTTCTCCTTAGATTCTCTTATTTTTCTATTTTCTTCTTATATACTTCACTCATCACTTGTTCTCCACTTATTTTTTTCTTTGTCTCTCTTCCTTTATCTGCTCTGCTGACAACAAAACCTTCTTGCAGAATTTCCTTTGTTAGGAAAGCCAACAGCCTGCGCAGTATATTTTAAATTTGATTGTCATCGGCACAATTAAAACAACGTATTCTTCCTCAAAGGGTTCAAGGGATTTCCTCGGGGATGTGGGGGGTGCAGGAATCGCCAGGCTGCGCACACTCATTCTGCCTCTGCCGCTTAGCCATGTGCAGAGCTTGCTTTGGGTAAGCGGAAGTCACACAGTGACTTCGGGTGGAAGCTTTAACCATTGCATGCTTTGCGATGCTTTTTCCCTCCAGCCCCTCAGATGGTGGCTGCCCCCTCAGCCTGAGTCCTGGCAGGAGGATGCCTTTGAGCAGAGGGCACAGCTAACCTGCATCAGGCACGTGGCATAATCAGGAAACAACCCTTTTTGTTTTATGCCACTGAGATTCTTGGGCTGTTTGTTATTACAGCGTAATGCAGCGATTTTCAACCGGTGAATTTTTAAAACATGCAATACCTATTTAGTCAGGGGCACTGACCTCTTTTCCCTTAGATTGTCAATTAATTTGACAACAGCCAACACAACAATGGCTGTCTGATGTGAATGAATCAAAGTTATATCTTTTTGGGGGTCAGATCTACAAAAAATATAACATTTTTTGGTGTGCCCAGAATTTTAGTAGTTTATGTGTGCCGTGAGATGAAAAAGCTTGAAAATCGCTGGTGTAATGTAACAGACTTGCTGTTACAGGGCAGGGGCTGACGATAACAGGCGGACAGAATGACATGTTTCCTACTGAAATACCCTTGCAGAAAATTTCCAATCCACTGTGAGATGGTGATTCACTGAGGTCAGGAGGCTGGGCCAGTGAGAGAGGTTATTTCCAGTGCTTCGCATCGAAGTTTCCTTGTGTTTCAGAAGGACAGAGCTATACCAAATCAATGATGTGCAGCCACGGAGTGTCCTCTTCCCACTCCCTGTTCTCCAGCCCTCAGCGAGGCTTGATGGCTCTTTTACTGGTGACCCCCAGGGTGAGAGGCATGGCTTTCACGTTTACTGATGCTGTGGAAGCAAGGGCAGGTCCTCACCCAATTGTCCACAGCACAACTGAAACCAAGCTGTCCCTTTAAATAAAACTTTATTTTTTAAAATGTATCTTTATTATTGAAAGTATTACACATGTCTCCTTTGTTTCCCCATTGGCCCTTTCTAGCCCACACCCGCCCCCTGCCCTCGGCGCCCCAGGCCTTCACCACACTATTGTCTGTGTCTATGGGTTATGCATAAATGCATGCAAGTTCTTTGGTTAATCTCTCCACACCCCCCACCTTCCCTCTGAGTTTGACAGTTTGTTCCATGCCTCCATGTTGAAATTTTGAGGACAATGGAAGGGAACTGCAACACCGAGAAAAAAATTTACATTACTGGCCAGGCACATGGAAGCCTCCGTGCCTGTTACACTCACCACTCCCTCCACTCATCTCAGTATCAGACATGCTGCAGGAGCACCCCCTTCCTTACAGCTCACCCCCCAAACAAGGCCAATTTTCTCTCTCCAGTTGCTTACAAAGTCCTCATTTCATATCTAAGACTTGACCATTCCCCAGGATGACCGATTCTGGGAGCACCTGCTTCTTTTGAGGAAACTCCATCCCCCCCTTCATGTATATGACCTGACCTTGTGTTCCGATAAGACAATCACACAGCTGTGGTAATAAGTCATCTAAGACCTCAGGAGGAAGGCTCATGTTTCAGAAAGGTCTTTTATGTGGTCTGTGACCTGGTATTCAGGAAAACTTTTGATCATGCTCCTAATAGTATTTATTTTTTAGAAATAATTAAACTGGGTTAATTCCAGGCCTTTCTTCTTTCCTTATTTGGCAAAATCCTATTCCTTTAAGTGTCCATTTCTCTGTGAAGCCTTCCCTAACTCTGGGCAGCATGAACCCCTCCATTCTGGTTTATTCTGCAGCACTGTCCTCCACACCTTTTTGACAAAATTATTTACCTTTTTATATTGTGATGTTCCTTTCTTATGTTTCTCTCCACTTACAGTTGCCTGAGGACAGGAAGTAGGTACTTCTCATGCATCTACCTCAATGCCTAGCACAGTACTTGGTAAGGAGGAGCTATGCAATGTATGCCAACTGTGTGGATGAGTGGCATCTAAAGTCATCATCCCTTCCTCATTCATTCTTTTTAAAAATATATACTTCTTTATTGATTTCAAAGAGGAAGGGAGAAGGAGAAAAAGTATCTAAAGTCATCATCCCTTCCTCATTTATTCTTTTTTTAAAAAAAATATACTTCTTTATTGATTTCAGAGAGGAAGGGAGAAGGAGAGAAAGAAACATCAATGATCAGAATCATTGATCAGCCACCTCCCGCACGCCCCCCACTGGGGACCGAGCCCACAACCCAGGCACGTGCCCTTGGCCGGAATTGAACCCAGGACCCTTCAGTCCACAGGCTGACTGACGCTCCATCCACTGAGCTAAGACGGCTAGGGCTAATTCTTGAATTGTGCGTGTGTGCTTATGTGCTGTGGGGGTGTGGAATACAATATAGTCATATCTGTTTAGCATCATGTATGAAGGGATGTATCCAAAATGGTCCATATTGAACCTGTCAAAAGAATTCATAGATGGAAATATATAAAACGTTTGAGAAATATTTATGTAGGCAACCACGTCTTAAAAAGGAAGTTTGAGGTTCTTTTTTTGCCAACTAAGTCTTCCCATACCCCATAGTAGTAACCCCATATTTATTCCTGAGCCAATCTGTTTATATTTATAATCAGAACTTATAAAAACATTTTGTTTTTTTTCTTATGTTTTTCTTTCATGGCACACTAGTGTGTTCTTATGCTGCTAGTTTGTGATATTTTAATATGAAGTAAAGGAAATAGTCAATTTTTTTTCTTGGTACAGATTTTTAAACCCACATGATAAATCACATTTAAGACAAATTTCTTTATCTGAGTTCTCATTTTCTGGTTTTGCCTCTTATTTTTTGTGAGATGAGCATGGTAAACTGTGCTGAAAAACAACAACAACAAAAAAGAGAATGGCAGATTATAACTGAGTTATTGTAGAATTGCATCACATTTTTCTCTCTACTATTGGCAATGGTATTTGATCATTTGTCAACTCCCTGTAGATATCCTTTTTCTCCTCCACATAAGTCAAAACTGTCTTCTTTAGGGCATACAGAATAAGTTGTAATAATACATTATTCAGCTCTAAACAATTCTCTTCTATCAGTGTACACAGTGAATGTTATTAATGAGAAACTCTTTGCATGGGCCCTGAAAATAGCCAATAACTCAACTTGTCATCATTTCGATAACTACAGATTTCAATTTCACATGAAGAAATATAGGCTTCAGTTTAGCAGTTTCAAAAAGCAATGAATACAGATGATGAAATCTCTTCTTTCAGGCAAGAAGACTTCAAATTATTACACACAGACACTTATTTCTAATAATTCAATTTTACTTCTCAGTTGCCTGATATTAGAAGTATTTGTCCAGAAATTGGATAAGAAGTTAATCACCATTTCAGAGCTCCAGGCCTAAACTCAGGGACCAACTGAAAATTTTATCAGCAACTGAGCAGCAATGCTTCTCATTGCTTTCCTGTATTTTCTTAACTTTTTGCTCTTCTTACTTTCCAAATTTATTTCCAAACATCCCAGAAATAGCTCTTTTTAAAGATGGAAATAAATGATGATGCCAGGGCAGTTTCACTTGGGTGTGACTTTTTCTCATCCCTCCTTCCATCCTTATTTCCTTCAAGCTTCAGATTAGGCCTCCTTTCTCTAAAAATTTTCTCTCTTCCACCAAAGATTCAGTCTGTGTGAATGAGGAGAAACAGATGTCCTCAGGTCGCCTATCAGTGAGCTGATGGCAGGAAGGACTGCAAGACTGTCACCTGGAGGAGGCACACTGCCCTTACCAGAGACGCTCTTCTCACCAGCAAGGCCATTCCTCAGACTGGAAAGCCTTCCAGTTTCTATTGTTATGCCATTGGTAGGTAGCTCCTTCTCCCTCCCAACTTTGTCCATCTGTAGAGGGTGGAGATCTCTCTCCCGGGGTACAATCGTGCTTTTCCAAGGCAGAGTAAGAGTTAAGGGAATATGTGCACTTCAATGATCTCTTCCTACAAGACTCCCCAATACTCTACTTTAGCTGCCACCAGGTGTTGTTCTGTTTATGATGTTAGTCTCACACCTGCCTTAACACTTCAGTTTCTTTTCTCTGTGCTCCCAGGCACCTCAAGTTTCCCGCCGATACCAATCTCTATTGCAATCATATGTGTAGTCCTCTCTTGTTATTAGGCCATGGACTCCCCCAGGGCAGGTACCTCATCTTCTATCTTCTTCAGTGTATCCAAGAGAGCCTAGCATGATGGTAGAAAGTGCTCAATAAATATCATTGAATGAATGTTTGAATAGTCAAAGATTATAGACAGCAAGAACAGAGCAATGTTAGCCTGGGTACTTCTTTGCTACATTTATAGATTTCTTATTTTCCAGTGAAATTTTAGAGTACTTTCTAATGGAATTTTATTTGGCCTCTAAAATCACCTCTGATATAAAGAGCAGGCCTACTTTTGGAGATAAAGTGTTGTAGTGAGGAACAGTGATGTGTTGGTAAATGTTTATCAGTATAGCTGATTTGAAACTACCAGCACATTATTGAATTCAGCTTTGGGGAACTATGTCCAGTAGCACACCATTCTATGAATTTTCATCATACAGCTACGATGTAAGAAAATTACCTCCAAAGCATAGATAATAGTGAAGTGCAATGAAACAATTAGGAAGTAAAGAGGTTTGAGTATTTATTACCTTTGTTTTTAATATAATTTATATAAATCTAAAATAATTTTAAATAATGAATGTTTAACAACTGGCTTACGAAATTCCTGATAATGTAATAATTTTCTCTCATGACACTGTACAAGCTGGCTTCAGATACCACTGGATAGAACACTTTTCCTCAACCTGCCTTCAGTACTCAAACTTTCCCCATCCAACCTTGAACTCACCAAGAATCACTTCAACCACTATCTTGCTAGCATTTCCAACCAGGAACATCTGCTGTTTGATTGAAACAATTAGTTGTTTTGGTTAGTGGCAGAAAATACAAAAGTTTGTAAGAAATAGTACATCGACCAGAAAGAAGATTGGAACATTCTTTGACTCCTCAAAACCTGGAGCTCTTTACTAAGTAACTTGAGTTGCAGGTAAATAGCCTACTTCAAATTAATATTTTTTTCTTATTATATTTATTTGTGTGACATTGGTTAATAAAATTATATAGTTTTCTTTTTTGGCTTAAAACAATACAAATTTATTATCTTACAGTTCTGGAGGTCAGAAGTTTTAAAATCAAGGAGTTGGCAGGGCCTCATTCCCTTGGAGAATCTAAGGGAGAATTTTTTGTTGCCTTTTCCACCTTCTAAAGGCCACCCCATTTCTTGACTCATGGACTAGCATCACTTCTGCTTCTGTCATCATCTCTGACTGACCTTCCTGCCTCCCTCTTATAAGGACTCTTGACATTACACTGGCCCACCGGATACTTCAGGATATCTCTCTGTCGCAGGATCTTTAACTTATTCACATCAGCAAAGTTCCTTTTTACCATGTAAAATAACACATTCACAGGCTTAAGACATGACATCTTTGGGGATCCATTATTCAACCTACAACATAATATTCCAAGATCATGAGACATCAGAACCTTGTGTCTCTTACCTATTGTTTTCCTGATTATATTTTCACATTTCTTGAGGTTCTTGGCATCTGGCTGATGCAAAGTTTCTTGGCTCTTTGTCCCGTTGTACCAATATCTTGGGTAATTGAACTGCCACGTGGATTAGCCAACACCAGGGCCTCTCCTTTCATTGACAACCTCAAACCCAGGGATATTTTTCTCTCCTCCATTTTTTTTTAACTTTTTTTATTGAATTTATTGGGGGTGACATTAGTTAACAAAATTATATAGATTTCAAGTGCACAATTCTTAATACATCACCTGTATATTGTATTGTGTGTGCATCATCCAAAGTCAAATCTCCTACGTCACCATATATTTGACCGCCTTTACACCCTTTACTACTTCCCCCCACCTGCCTCCTCTTTGGTAGCCACCATACTGTTGTCTGTGTCCATGAGTTTTTTGTTTGTTTACCATACTTGTTCATTTGTTGTTTTCACTCATATGTGGGATATAAAACTGAAAACATCAATTTAATATATTTGTATTTGGTGCCATAGGCCATCTCTATACCTCACCACCTTCCAAAGCCAGCTTGATTTCAGTCACTCATTTTATGTGCAACTGTGTTTTCTGTCCTATATGCCTCATTCTGAACCTTTATTGTGCAAACAAATTTTGATGTCTCACTTCAAACCAGAATTGTCTCTTGACACTTGGGTAAAAGGTAATGTTCCACCCCCATTACTCTACTCCTACTGCTCCACCAACCAATCAAATTTGTTCTTCTCCTATATTTCTTTTTAAGTGTTATGTTAAAACACATAACACTTCTATGGGTCTTGATTTGGTGACTATCTTATGAATACACTAGATGTTTTCACTGCCCAATTCTTTTACATGTCCATCTTAGACTGTTTATTTTTGATGGGCAGTGCTCAGGAATCATACCCATTTTGTTTTCTTTGCATTTCACTCAGTAAAGAATCATGAACAGCTTTATAAATGTCTTTTCATAGCTTCAAGAATGGGGATATTCGCAGTGTACTAATTGATTGGTGTAGAATCATGCTTGAGAGCAACAGCATATGAAACGATCAATCTGTCATAGAGCACGATTCCTCATTAAAGAGTAAGTAATGATGATGATGATAATGCTTTCAAACTTCTGGCATTGTCCCCATGTCTAAGCACATTATGCATGCACCATAGCTTATACAGGAATTGTGCCAAGACACACTCTCAAAAGTCCACAATTATTGTGTCTTTTCTTTATGTATCTCCTAAGTTATGAATACATAATGCATAAACAAATTCTAGCTATTTTGTGCTTTCAGAGTAATGAAACAATATTTCAGTTGCCTTATCCTTGAAAACAGAAACAGCCATTAGGTTTTATTTCTAAATGTTTAATTCATCACCACAATCATCGTCATCTGGACTACAGATGGCAGACATACTTTCTAGAACTCTGTTTCTAAGTAAACAGCATTTCCTTGAACAGTTCTGTAGAGAGAACATACAGTATTTACATTCCTCTTGGTTCTTCTCCGAATTTTGCCTAAATTTACAAGCATATTTGGGATGAGAATAATATCACTAAAGAGCAAATGTAGTTTCTCAAATTTCGTTAAGGAGAAAAACTAAACTAGACTATAGAAAAAACACTTTCAGAGAGATTCTTTTGGTTCAGTTGCTTTTTAAAAAAATTACATTTAGCTTACTCAGTATTTCTATAAGGGCACTCATCATTTCCATTCCTATTATCTTTGCTCATAAATACCTGACCAAACATAATTCACTTAATTAACAGCTCTCTAAATAGATTGAGTTTGCTGCCTTAGGGGATAGACACTAGAGGCCAGAAACTCCTGAATTGTCTGGCAAAGATCCAGAAGTGTCTAATCACATGCTTGGACTAAAAAAATAGATCAAACCAAAATGCAAATGAAAGCAGCATAGACAGAGGCCACTGGGTGCAGGAGAGAGGGGATGAAGAGGTGAGCCTCCCCCTGCCTTCCAATGACTGCAAAGCCAGCTCTAGGCATGATATTTATTAACTCCAGTGATGTGCACAGATCCAATATACTAAAAATTTAGAATAGGCAGATGTTAATAAAGTCAATTTACTGGAATTATTGGAAACAACAATTTCAACCATTTGGCATGAGCTTTTGGTCATTGGCAGTATGAAGCACATACATAAAAATTTAAAGAACATAAAACAGATAAAATTAAATTTATGGAAACCATCAGATTAATAAATTTACTGGCCTTATAGGAACTTATGCTGTCTATAGCATGAATACTATAGTTACATTACTGAGGTTTTTTGCTAACAATGCTGATTTCCCTCAGCCCGGCCTGCGGGGATCGGGCCGAAACCAGCTCTCCAACATCCCCCGAGGGGTCCCAGATTGCAAGAGGACTGTTCTTGGGCGACACACCCTAGAATCAGGCTCCCTCCTCTCTGGTTTCAGCTCCATCACCCAAGAACCGCAGCTGCCAAGTTACCGCAGGTAGGCAGCTCCTGCATTGAGCGTCTCCCCTGGTGGTCAGTGTGCGTCATAGCTACTGGTCAGAATGTCTGCCCCCGGTGGTCATTTCATGTCATAGCTACTGGTCAGACTGTAGAAGAGTAGACTGGTCGCTTAGGCTTTTATATATATAGATTCTCAACAAAGTGGATATAGAAGGAACATACCTCAATACAAGAAAGGCTATATATGACAAACACATAGCTAATTCATACTCAAGGGTGAAGATCCAAAAGCTTTTCTCTAAGATCAGGAACAAGACAATGGTGCCCACTATCACCATTTCTATTCAACATTGTATTGTAAGTCCTAGGCACAGCAATCAGACAAGGAAAAGAAATAAAAGGCATCCAAATTGGAAAGGAAGAAGTAAAAATCTCATTATTTACAGATGGCATGATATGATACATAGAAAACCCTAAAGACTTCACCAAAAAACTATTAGAACTAATGAATTAATTTAGTAAACTTGCAGAACACTAAATCAATATACAGAAATTGGTTGCATTTCTACACACCAATAACAAAGGATCAGAAGGAGAGTTAAGAAAACATTGTCTAGCCGGTGTGGTCAGTGGTTGAGCATCAACCTATGAACCAGGAGGTCACGGTTCAATTTCAAGTCAGGGCACATACCTGGGTTTCGGGCTCAATCCCCAGTGGGGCCATGCAGGAGGCAGCCGATCAATGATTTTCTCTCATCATTGATGTGTCTTGATGTGTCTATCTCTCTCTCCCTTCCTCTCTCTGAAATCAATGCAAATATAAAAATATTTAAAAAAATAAAACAACCCCATTTCTAATTGCATCAAAAAGCATAAAATAGAGACAAATTTAACCAAAGAGATGGAAGACCTATACTCTGAAAACTATAAGACATTGAAGAAAGAAACTGGAGAGAATAAAATAAATGGAAGGACACCATGCTCATGAATTGAAAGGATTAATATTGTTTAAATGTCCTTACTGCTTAAAGCAATATACAGATTTAATGCAATCTCAGTTAACAGACCAATGGCATTCTTTTCAGAACTAGAACAACTAATCTTAAAATTTATGTGGGCTCCCAATAGACCCGGAATAGCCAAGGAAATCTTGAGAAAGAATAATGTGGGAGGTTTCATGCTCCCCTATTTCAAACTATACTACAAAATTACAATAATCAAAACAATCTGGTACTGGCATAAAAACAGATCTGTAGAGCAATAGAATAGAATAGAGAGTCCAGAAATAAATTCTCACTTACATGGTTAACTAATCTATGACAAAGAGGCAAGGATATACAATAAGGTAAAGACAGTCTCTTCAATAAGTGGTATTGGGAAGACTAGATAGATACATGTAAGAAAATCAAATTGCATCACCTTTTTACACCATACACAAAAATAAACTGAAAATAGATTAAAGACAAGTGTAAGACCTAAAACCATAAAACTACTGAAAGAAAACATAGGCAGTAAACTCCTTTACAGCAGTCTTAGCAATATCTTTTTGGATATGACTCCTTAGACAAGGGAAATAAAATAATAAGACTTCATCAAACTGAAAAGTTTGGCACAGAGAAGGGAACCATCAACAAAATGAAAAGAAAACCTACTGAATGGCAGAAGATATTCACAAATGATACATCCAATAAGGGGTTAATATCTAAAGTAAATAAGACACTCATATAACTTAACACCAAAAAATCAAACAATCCAACTTAAAAATGATCAGAGGCCTGGCCGGTGTGCTCAGTGGTTGAACATCCATCTATGAGTCAGGAGGTCCCAGTTCGATTCCCGGGTTAGGGCACATGCCCAGGTTGCAGGCTTGGTTCCCAGTGCGGGGCGTTGATGTTCCTGTCTCTCTCCCTCTCCCTTCCTCTCTGAAATCAATAAAATATATTTTTCAAAAATGAATAGAGGACCTGAATAGACATATAGGTGGCCCACAGATATGTAAAAAAAAATGCTCAACATTACCAATCATCTGGGAAATGCAAATCAAAACCACAATGCGATGTCACCTCACATCTGTCAGAATGGCTGCCATAAAAAAATAAACAAATAACAAGTGCTGATGAGGTTGTGGAGAAACCCTCACATACTGTTGATAGGATTGTAAACTGGTGCAGCCACTGTGGAAAACAGTAGGTAGGTTCCTAAAAAAATTAAAAATGGAACTGCAATTGGCCCATGACATAAGATGTTGAGTATCTTTTCATAAGCTATTTGCCATCTGTATATCTTCTTTGGTGATATCTACTAGCTCTTTTTCCCATTTTAAAAATTAGGTTATTGTCCTGGCTGGGTTGGAGCATCGCCTTGTATATTGAAAGGTGGCAGGTTTGATTCTCAGTCGGGGCACATACTTAGGTTTCGGGTTCAGTCTCCTGTCAGGTGCATATGTAAGGCAACCGATCTATGTTTCTTTCTCTCTCTCTTTCTCCCTCTTCCACTCTTTCCCAAATCAATAATAAAAAATATTGAGTTGTTTACTTCCTCATTGAGTTTTAAGAGTTCATCATATGTTTTAAGTAACAGTCCTTTATCAAGTATGTCTTTTGCAAAT
Source organism: Myotis brandtii (assembly GCF_000412655.1). Lineage (NCBI taxonomy): Eukaryota > Metazoa > Chordata > Mammalia > Chiroptera > Vespertilionidae > Myotis > Myotis brandtii. The sequence goes on from NW_005360642.1 coordinate 205,806, forward strand.
ATTTTCTCCCAGTCGTACCTTCTTATTCTTTTGCCACTGTCTTTTACAGAGTAGATGTTTTAAAGTTTAATGAAGTACAGCTTATCAATTATTTTTTTTCATAGTGTATCTAAAGAGTCATAATCAAATTCAAGGTCATCTAGATTTTCTTCTATGGTATCTTTTAGGAGTTTTATATGGTTGTATTTTAATCTTTAGGTCTATGACCCATTTTGAGTTAATTTTTGTGAGTGCTATAGATCTGTGTCTATATTTATTTTTTGTATGTGCATATCCAATTGTTTCAGTCCCATTTGTTGAAAAGGCTATCTTTTCTCCATTGTATTGTATTTGCTCCTTTGTCAGGTGTTACTAGCTCAAGAAACTCGGGTTTTTAAATTATAAATTTTATATGTGTTTTAAACAGCAAGCTTTGGAGAAAGAAAGGAAACAAAAGACCATCCTTCTTTCCCCCATCTCAATCACAAATCAACCCTTCCTCACCATAGCATATTAAGCCTTGGGGTTTAGAATCATGGCTTAGTTTGATTAATGAATAGAATTAGTCTGGAAAATATTGAGGTTGAAAGTATTATTCATTGCCAGATATTTTTTTGTTCTGTAAACAAAAATGCAAGGGAATTTCTTGTTCCATGTACCTAAGATGCTGGTAAATCATTAATCACAGTTGCCTTCCCTACAGCATGGCTTCGCAGCAAGTGCTAGCATTCCAGGTGTGTAGCATGGTCTGAAAGACCCTCTCTCAGATAAGAGCACCATTCTCACCTCACAGTGATTACAAAACTCAACATATTCTAATTTAGCTAGTCTCCTGGGAAAGAATTCTTTTTTCAACTATTTAATACACCTTTCTTTATTGCTAGCCACTAGACTTCTGTCATTGCTTAATGAACGACAGAAAAAGGAGGTAGAAGATAAATCATTTTTCACATAAGGAACAGCCTAGAAGCATTTATGAATGGAAATAATTTAGACCATATCACTTCCCATGATTTACATCAAAGACCTGAAAGACCTGGATGGCTGCCTCTGTGGCTGCTCCCTGTGTCTTCTTGATTAGTTATTTCCCAGATGAAAGAATCAATAAACTCAAGTGGAATGGAAATGGAATAAATATTACTTCCTGAATCACTCAGTTCCAATAGTCTTCTGAGGATTTCATGTTAAATGGTAGCCTTTTGTCCTGGAAAATAAAGTTAATCAAACTGTCCTGCAGCTTCTCAATAAAATGTCTAATTTGTTCCTAGAGCATGTCTTACACAGAAGTAAAAATGGGTTAGCAGTTCCGGCAGCCCCACATTTAAAAATATACTGGATGGGGCCAAAGTAGGTCTATAGTTGTAAGTATGCAAAACATAGTTTATTTTTATTTATTTATTAAACATTGTATTATTTTCCATATGAACAACTGTAAACCTACTTTTGCCCTGCTCTGTAATTTTTTTCTGAGCAATCTTTTTAGCCAGTACTTCATTCCTTCAAAAGTAACCATTACTTTTTCCCTTTTTGATCTTCCTAGGCCCAGTATGATTGGCAACTCTTCAAATATAAAATGATATTGTTTGTCACCTCAACTGAGACAGCATGTTGTTGTATTAAATCTGTTGGCTCTTTACCAGTTTTACTATGAAGTTAAAATGCCCAGAACTTAATGAAGCAAGTGGCATTACTATGTTAGTATTTAAAGTCTAGACAGAGATATTTCTTTTTAGGGTAATTCTAAACACTCATAATTATATGTCAAAATACAAATAAAATATCAGAAAATTAAAAAAATAAAAGAAAAAAATGTTAGTGGTAAACCTTTAACATAGGATAAACGTAGGTCCATGTAGACATTTATAAAAGTTTTTCCAAACAAAGCTAAACATTCAACACATACACTACCTTACAGAGCAGTTGTCTTCCACCTCATTGCGATTTTAAGTCCTATTACTACGACTCTCAGTTTCCCCAGACAAATCACCTACCTTAGTTCCAGACTGTTTAGTAGCCATTGGCTGGGTATAGGGGGAACTAGGCCCGATAATGAATGCATGTGTCTCTTCTCCTCTGTCTAGCACCTTAGAAGTCAGGACAGATACTAATGTTTTTCATCCAATTAATAGGTTCCACAAGGTCAGCACAGGCACTTCCAATTGGGAGACATTTCTATAGCTACACAGCCATGGAAAGGGCTCTGTAAGAAGATCACCTTTTCAGAAACAGTTGGAAAATGAGTATGAGAGGAAAAAATTGAGCACATTCAGTGCTACTTACTCTTTTACCCTTGATCCTAGACCTTTGATAAAGAAAGAAAGAGCAGTGTTAGGGATCTTTTAGGTCTCTAGTCACAGCCTGAAGCTGTGTGATTCCTTCTGTGTTCTCCAGCCTCATGATCTCACTTCAGGTTGGTGCCGGGTCCTGCAAGTAGCACCTCAAAGCTTCACATAGTATTCATCCTCAAAGGCTGTCTGAGTAGCCAGTTGCTTATCTTCTCAATCCCTTAGAATAGATCAGTTGAGTCAGAATTTTCTCTGGTGTCCATCAGTCAAAACCAGACCTGAAGGGGAAAACCAGTTACAAGTAAATTTTATTGAGTAGACAAATTCACACATACACACAAAAATCTGTGAATAATGAAGGTAGACTAGGAAAGAAGGTTCCCACTGACATACGGAAAGAGAGCAATAAAATCCTCTGGAGCCTGACCAAATCTGCCTTTTTCCAAGACACCTTAGGATGCAGATCTAGTGTTGTCTAGGGAAAATGTTTGTATATTTGCAAATGTCTTTGGTCCAAAGAACTTCCTGGGAACAAAAAAATGGAGAGAGATCCATTCCTTTCCTGTTGTGGTTGAACATTATCAAACTTTATATTATGACCAGAGGCCTGGTGCACAAAATTCGTGCACTGGAGGGGGTGTCCCTCAGCCCAGCCTGCACCCTCTCCAACCTGGGAGATTGGGCCTGAACTGGCAGTTGGACATCCCTCTCACAATCTGGGACTGTTGGCTCCCAACCACTCGCCTGCCTGCCTGCCTGATTGCCCCTAACCCCTTCTGTCTACCAGCCTGATCACCCCCTAAGCACTCCCCTGCCAGCCTGATTGATGCCGCCTAACTGCCCTGCTGGCCCAGTCGTCCCTAACTGCCCTCCCCTGCTGGCCTGGTCACCCCTAACTGCTCTCCCCTGCTGGCCTGATCATCAACAACTGCCCTCCCCTGCCGGCCATCTTGTGGCTGTGGGTGCTGCCATTTTTGTGAGGGTCAATTAGCATATTCCCTCTTTATTAGATAGGATGGCCAATGATGGTAACTGAGCTTGTCTGCCAGGAAAGTTGGCAGGGACTCTTGAAGGGGAACTCACCAAAGTGTCTTCTGGACTGCTAATCTGTGTCAATATAGAAATCCTAGTTTGGCAGGAAAGAGGAGCTGACTTTTAAGAGAGTAGCTCAGACTGTACCTTTTGATCTAGCCACCCTGGTATTTGGGCATCCTTTGAGAATGATAACCATGTGAATAGAAATAATAGAGCCATAGCTGTGGCACCTAAGATTAGGGCATCCCCCTCCCAAAAATATAACATTTAATAAATGGAATTGTTCTCCCTAAATTACCTATTATAATCTTTGCAAACTTTTTATTTTATTTATTTTATTCTAAAACCTTTTTATTGATTTCAGAGAGGAAGGGAGAGGGAGACAGTGATAGAAACATCAATGATAAGAGAGAATCATCAATCAACTGCCTCCTTCATGACCCCCACTGAAGACTGAGCCCACAACTCCGGCATGTGCCCTGACCGGGAATCGAACCGTGACCTCCTGGTTCATAGGTATACGTTCAACCACTGAACAACACCAGCTGGGCTCTTTGCACACTTTTTTAAAGCAGTAGAATTCACTGAGTTTTCCTGGGTTTCCTCCTGAATCATTGGCCAAGATTTCCTGCTTGTACCCAACCCAGAATTTTGGAGTACTCCCAAGGATTTGTCTTGGGAGAACCTATTGTAGTCACTGCAGATTTCTTTTGTCTTTTGGGGGTGGGGTTGGAAACTTGTTTGTTTTGCAGTAGAACCCATCACTTTTTTCAGTTTTTCTTTCTACCTTGCCTTCCCTTCTTCTGCCTAAACTTTAATTCCTTGAGAGCTTGGAACAAGGTCTTGGGTCCACCTCTTGGTGATCTCTTTCACCCTAATGCTTTACCTCTATGAGTCTCAAAATTAGATGTCTAGGACCTGACCTCTTCTCTGGGCTCCTGACTTCATATAAACTGCTTACTTTGCATTTTGGCTTCAATATCTAAGAGTCATTTTAAATCAGAACTATCCCAAACCAAACTGTATTTCTGCTCTTGCTTCTCATTTGTTTCTCTTCCTATCTTTCTTATCTTAGTAAAAGACATCATTATTCATCCAATTGCTCTAAACCAAACAACTAGGAGTCATCCTTGATTACTTCCTTTACTTCATCTAGCAAATCCAAAATAATAGCAAGTTCTTTGCAGTATGCCCCAGTATGTTCATTCACTCTACTATCTTAGTGGCCAGTACTACTACCTTAATCCTAGATACCATGATTTCTTGTTAGGATGATCCCAATTGCCATCCACTGGCCCTCTTAATTTCACTCTCTCTTACCTCCTTTTACCAAACACACAATTTTTAAAAAATTGGGTCATATCACACCTCTGTTTAAAACCTTCTAATGGCTCAAATACATCATTCAAACAGCACTTTCTCAGTGAGGCACTTCTTCACCACCTTTCCTGATGATACCTGGCCCTTCATCCTCCCTCTATCACACTACCGCTTCATTCTCTATCATACTCAATCTGATCATATTATTTTATTAGTCTTTTGTTTATTAATAAATGTAGGCTAGTTTGACTTGTTCACAGGAGTATCACAATGTCTTAGTAAAATGCTTAGATAGTTGGTTTTCAAGAGACAACTGTTTAATGAGTGAAAGGTCTTTTAAGGAAGCCCAATATATTAAAATACAAAGAGCTCAGAGCAAAGTTGCTGTGGTTGAACGGGAGAAGCTACAGGTGGGAATGAGTAGGGGTGATGGTAGATGAACTCCCTACTTGGCTCTCTCTTCTAGCTGCTCCTGAGGCTTCTTGGAGAACAGCATGAAACCCAGGGGCAGTGTGGGGAGGGGAGAAGCCAGCCATTTGGAATTATCTTGGTCAACAATTTTTATAGCAGTTTTAAAACATCTGTGAAATAAATCAGTAAAAATAGTAGCACTTAACTGCATTGTCTATTCATGGCTTTATACCTTACTTGCAAAATGTCTTTCTTCCACTGATACAGTAAAAATAAAAAAACAAATCTCCTTTTGCTGCAGGTAAAACATCTTTGTTGAATATTTTTCTGATAAGCATTTGAAGGTGGTTTGATGCCATCATCACCCAGGTCACCAACCCTTGATCAATCAGTAGATAGTCTCCAAAGAGTTGGTACTCAGTCAGTAATGTGTGAAAAACAAATTATAAGCCTGGCATTGTCTTCTAGGATTAATTTGTTTATTTTATCATTGAAATTGTAAATAATTCGCCTCCCAAGAAATTATCTGATTTAGAAAATTGCATGTAATAAATTTCTAATCTGTAAGAATAAGATATAATTTTAAGAAAAGAGATGTATAATTTTAAGAAAAGAAGTAAATTTCTTTAATTATCCAAAAATAAATAACATTTTAAAAATATTGATTTGTGATGCTACCTTTTTCAACATATTTATGTCTTGACCTTACCTTAAATAAATGTATGATATTCTAAAGGGACTATATCTCTTTTGATAATAACCACTACATAAGAGATCAACCGAAGGACTTGTATGCATGCATATAAGCATAACTAATGGACATAAGACACTGGGGGGTAGGGGAGGCCAGGGGATTGTCAAGGTATTATAATATTTTTTTAAAAAGAATAAAAATAAAAAAATAAATAAATAAAAAGATAATAACCACTACACTGCTCAAAGTATGACACATGAATCCTAGACAGATGGCTAGACTCCCTCAGAAGCCCTAAGGCTCTATTCAAATCCTGCCTTAATGGAAGAAGTAATTACTTTAAATTGTAGCCTTCCTGGTTGCTCTTAAGAAATTGGTATTTAGATGGGAAATAAAAGATTTTCAAGCTCTTTTGTGTTTTTTAATTTATGTAAAAACATCATTTTAAAGTTATGTTTAAGTATTTCCAAAGGACATTTTTAAATAACTATAGTAACTTCAAGAATAGGATGTTAGCTTATAAGGCATGGGGAAAGAGACCCATGCCTTATAAGCTATAGGCACAATACAAATATTGACTTGTTGACAGTTGAAAGTAGGAAAGAAGAAGGTACCAAGAAAGGACAAACCCTTGGTCAAGGCTTTTCAGAACAAGATATGGAAAACCCATCTCAAACTGGCTTAAAGAGGTATTTATTGGTTCTCAGAACTGAAACACCCAGGAGTACAGATGGTGTAAAACACAGCTGGAATTGAGGGACAAGGGCTGTCACTGGGTTCATCTTCTCATCTCTTGGCTTTTCCTGCATCGTGGTGACTTGATTCTAAGCTCCATTTAGCAGGCTTACACAGTTTTTACCACTGGCTGTGAGAGTGGAAAATAGCATGTGACTCTCCCTCATCTGTCCTAGCAGAAGTGTCAGTGGGTCTTATCGACTCTCCCTGAACCAGTCACTGCAGTCTGAGACATAGCCCAGAACAGAGAGGATGCCTAAAAGCTAGGGGACCCCAGCCATGTGCAGGTCCAAGTTATAGGACAGAGGCTCCGCCTGGAGAAGAAAAATGTGATGCAGCTACTGCACTTGGGAGCAAGGCTATGTGATCCTCTCTTCCGCATAGATAAAAAGGCCTAGTTTATAGTGTTGAAAGGATTGAATAGGATAACATACATAAAGCCCTTCACAGAACAGCAGACTTCGAACAAATTTTAAAGATGAGCATTCTTTGCATAAGCAGCAATGACCATTGTCACCACAAGGTGACAGTCATGTGCTAAAAGGCAATGGACTGCTTTTTTGGCCACTGGTTAAGAATTGGCTGAAATGATGAAGAAAGCATGGGGACTGTGAGTACAATTCCTGCTGCCCTGTAACCAGCCTGTGTGACCTTGACCAAGGTCTGAATTGATCTCTGGTCTGGATTTCCTCAAGAAAATCTTGGAGACCAATTCTCTATTTGGCTTAAAAAAATTTTTTTATCCTATAAAAAGTAAATCTTATATTTAATAGTAATAACCATAACTATAATCTCAGATGTCAAAAATTTTTCAACTTTATTGGTTGTTAATACACTGTTTAAAAATATGACTATCTGAAGCATAATCCTTTCATTTATTGCTAAGTTGCTGCTACCCTGGGAGGCCTGAAAGAGTACATGTAATTTTGTAAGGTGACTAATGGGTCCACAGAGATGCTCTTGAGTTATACACAGCTCAGAAAATTGTCCTCTGAGACATGCAATTCAGAAACCTCACTATTAAAAAAAGTCACACTGAGAAGGCTTCAGAAGTATTTTCAGTCATGATTATGTTTTAATGTTAGATTCTTAAAATGATTTGGACAAGAAGCAGCAGTTCAGAAGTTTTCGGATCTAAAATGTGTCAGAAGTATCTGGGGCAGCAGGAGGACCAATCAGGAAAAGGGTGAGATTTAATTGGGCTCAAGAGCAAAAATGCTGACTCTCCACTTTTTGCATGAATCAAGCCTCATAACAAAGTTGAAATAAGAGGATGTGATAACAATGAACATTGGCCCACTATAATATACTGGGGGACGGTATGTTATTTATTAATACAGAATTCTCTACCTCAAGGAAGTAAGGTGCTGGATCCATCCTTGCACAAAGAGACCCGACTGAAATTCTAAGGGTGTCCCCACATTTCTACATTCCATGGAAATGTGGATCAGCACAGTCTGAACACTTGACCTTATTTCTCAGCATACTTTAATTTCCAGGATAAAACCTCCTGAATTCTTTTTCTTTCTTTTTTTAAATATATATTTTTATTGATTTCAGAGAGGAAGGGAAAAAAAGAGAGATATAGAAACATCAATGATGAGAGGGAATCATCAATTGGCTGCCTCCTGCACGCCCCCCCCCACCGGGGACCGAGCCCGCAGCCTGGGCATATGCCCTTGACTGGAATTGAACCCTTGAGTCCGTAGGCCAATGCTCTATACAATGAGCCAAACTGGTCAGGGCATCTTTTTTTTTTTTTTTTAAAACCCTCCTAAATTCTTAATCCTGAAAGGTGGGGGTGAGGATTTGTTGGTCAGGTATGGATCAGAAGAGTTCTTAGGTTTCTTTTATACTTCTTAAATCCAGACTGTGCTTTACATGGTGCCTTAAAAAGGGGGAAAGATGAGTAACTAATGTGGTCATTTTATTGCTGTAGAAAGAGCTGAAAGAATGAGAGCTGTTTTGTCTTTACCTTTCTGTTTCCCCTCCCCCATTTAGAGGTAGCCAGGACTTGATCTTTTGATCCTGGGTGGTTGCTGTGAGGCGTGTGTAGAAAGGCCAAGCCTCTTCAGGGCCCATGGAGGGCTTAACACACAGCCTGCCGGGCCCCACTCTCAGAGTGTCTGATTGATCCAACAAGTCAGGGGTGGAGTCCAGGAAGTGGCACTTCCATCCATGCATCTTCCTTTAATACGGATGCTGCCGCCAGGACCACACGTTGAGGACTGCTGACTGTGTTAAGGTGATCTTTCTTCCTGGCAGCCAGAAACTTCTCTTTCAGAAGCCTGGGACCTGAGCTTATTAAGAGGGTTATGATGGGGAGTGTGCCTCTGTGTGGGGAAGAGATAGGCAAATGTGTCTGTCGAGGGACCATGGAAACTCTTGAAAGTGAGGGAAAGGACATTGACAAAACCCAGGATAAACATAGAGGCCTATACCTCCTGAACTTCTTGGGGGTCAGTGGCAGTTCCTTAGCTGTCCCCCAGGGCTTGGCTGCGCTCAGGTGAAAATGGGGCTTGAAGGGAAGCTACTTGGCCCAGGTGAGCCAACTTCTTGGATGAACATTGGCCAGTGGTGATTGGGAGCATCTGTGACACACTGAGAGACGTGCTTGTTTTCTGGGCATGAGATAAGCCTTTCATGTAAACCCTGAGAGGAGGAAGAGAGGACACATGACTGCATTTCTTGCCAATTCAATGATATAGAGGATGGCAGTCAGATGTAATTTGATTGGAAGAAAATCAGATATGTCTTGCCTACCCAACTTTGAATAAACACTACACTCACTGTACACATTTCTGACTTCGAATGCATAATCCACATTGAGGCCTCACTCAAGTCTTGCCCCTGCCACAGCTCTGCTTTACTTGGAAGGGAGGGGCAGGGCTTCTCTGCACAGCTGTGCAATCTTGCACTGCCCGACATGCTGGGGCTGAAATCCAGTGGGGCCGTGAGGGAAGGGTGACCGTCTCTAATTTCCTAATGTACACACACAATCCCTGCATAAAATCACACCACCAGAAAACACTACACATTAGGCATGTTCCTGGTGACTTACACACAGTTTCTATTTTTCACCGCCATTATAAACATCCATGCATATTTCTCCTGCGTATGTAGGTATTTGTAAGTTAGATACTTAGACATGGAATTGCTAAAGTACCCGAAATTTTCACTTGACTTTTCTTCCAGAAATCCTGCCAATTAATTAGAGATGTGTGTGGTATTAGAAGCAGTTTGGTTTCCTTTTTAACATGCAAAGACTTCTGAGGGTGTGCAGGCCATCTCCAGAGGATGTAAATGAGCCCGCACAGGTTGCTGTCCTCCATTTTGTAGTTGAGATGTATTGTTCTGAGCAAATGAAAGAAAAATTAGAGGAGAATGAGTGGAGAATTACTAAAAAAGGTGCATTTGGAGTTGGGCTTAGGGTGCAATGCCTAGTGACTTAAATGACTGAAGGGTAAGCACAGGGAAGTTACAAGGTGGAAAATTGTCAAGGATTAGCTTGTATCTCAAAATCATGGCTCAGGTCAATCCCGTTTCCTACTAAGAAAGGAGAAAAAAAACACCCTTGTTTTCTCCCCAGGACCTAGGGCTCAGGTAATGTGTGTTAAGCCTTATTCTGGGTTAAATAGACTGGGGGAATCACATGGAAATGTAAATATCATTAAAGTATTGTTTCTATAGAAAATTGATTTCTCTTTCCAAACAACTCATGTAAGTACATGACTTTAGTGCCCACGGATGATCAGAAACAGCCTGACGGTGGCTATCAAGCTCAGCCTTGAAGGGCTGTGCTATCTGACGTGAGGGAGCATGATTAAAAGGGCTGAGCTGAGAAGAAACCATGTTCTAACATTTCTAAGACATGCTTCAATATGTATTCCTGCACTTCTTGTGTTGGGGTGGTTCATGAGCATTTTAAAGGTTAGGCTGTAACACCGTAACGTGCCCTGCCTCCCCTGCCTGCGAAACAAGGTGAGTCTCCAGGGCAGCTCTGTGGGAACGCGGCTAAAGAGCCAGCCAGCCAGCCAGCCATCTCTGCCACCCCAACGGTGGGAGGGGAATGGCACCCCCAGCTTCGGGGAACTGTTAAATTCCTGACCTGGTTTTTGAAAATATTCAAGGAGATAGCAGGGACACATCCTCGCTCCACCCAGCTAAATAAGACCATGTTCCTTTTATCATTTCACTTTAGCTGCATTTGTTTGAGCAGCAGGTGAAGCGCCTTTCAAAAGACTGTCATCTCCGAGGGAAGTCATCTGTTTTACATTAATTTTCCATTAGTCTCCAAGCCTCCGCCCATTAAAATCCTCAGCCACTCATTACAGACATTGTGCCCAGGTCCTGCTGTCAGCTTTCAATGCTGAGCTGTTTTTCCACGTCTGGCTTAATTGCTCTAAGTGCCTGTTCCTTTGAGGCAGCATTGAGCGTACGAATTAATGCGAACATTCTTTCCTGGCTAGGTTGCTCAGATAAACCACGGTGAGGACAGTTCAGATGTTATTTACTCTGACGTATTAGAGCTCTTTCTGCCTTAGGCTCCCACAGTGAGTGTTTCATATCTAGACGGCTCTGTTTGCATGGTGTCTTCTGGATGCGTTTTGAATAGATTTTGTTTTCTATAGTGAAAATACCCATAAATTTACAACCCATCTATGTTATTGTGATGAGGGGCTTAAATTCCATTTTCTCCTGATTCGTTTAAACATGTCATTTTTAAATGCATGTGGCACTCTGAAGAACGGCTTGGATGAAATTGACTTTGTTGATGGAAAAATTAAGCTTTCATCCTTTCAAATTACAGCTCCAGGGGTTGCAGCACAATAATGTAATTACTGTTGCTGTCTTATAACTGATTTACCTACCTTTAGCCCCATGGCTGCTGTTTTGAAAAACATATTTAACTAAAGGAAGAGCAAAAACAAAAGTCATGAATATAACCAATTTTTGTTGGTAGTTTTTAGGAACTTTTGAGAGGAGGCAAATAAAGCATGTGGGACTGAGAGAAGCATGAGCAGATTATCTTCAACTCTATATAGAAGCAGTAGAAAAACAGCAGTTTTGATTTATTTTTTTATTGTACCATATCCCACTTATTATTGCATTTTATACACTTATTAATATTAAAATGGCCAATCCCTTTCAAGATATGGAATTCAGATTCTAAATAATGACTGCTATGATTAATAGATTTTATTATAGGTCTTAACATCTTTACCAGGGTTTAGTTTCATCTTATAACTGAGTTTGTTAATAAATGGCCCTTTTAATATTTGGTAAGTACCTGTGTACTGATTTGCTCAATTGCATTTAGGCAATACCAGAAAAAGTGGAGGAGGAGGAGGAGAAGAATACAAATGCATCCAGACCGATTTAAATTACAGGATATAATGAAAATCACAGATGGAACTTTTTTGTGTTCTACTTCCTGAAGATTGTTGGGAAAATATTTATTTTTGCCATCAGCAAATTATTGAGAAAAACAAAAAGAGCAGTCACCCTGGGAAACATGAACAGTGGGTGAAGTCAGCCTCTGAGGCCCTCTGCCTTCCTTCTGCGGGACCCCTAACCTGGCAGCACCCTCTCCTACTGCTCTCTCCTACCCTTACCCACCTGGAGGCCGATCCTGTGTCCAGTCTCAGCCTTGATTAGTAACAACGTATTAGCAGACAGCTGCTGAGATTTAGGATTTTGATCCTTTCAGAGAATCTCATCTTCTTCCTCCTCATCATCTTTAGTCAACATTTTGGAGCAGAATGTACAGACGATGGGGAGACTCAGAGTATATGTTCCCAAACGGTAACCTTTCTCTTCTTGATGAGTTAGTGACCCTGATTAACAGCCTTGTTTAGTAACAACGTATTAGCAGACAGCTGCTGAGATCTAGGATTTTGATCCTTTCAGAGAATCTCATCTTCTTCCTCCTCATCATCTTTAGTCAACATTTTGGAGCAGAATGTACAGACGATGGGGAGACTCAGAGTATATGTTCCCAAACGGTAACCTTTCTCTTCTTGATGAGTTAGTGACCCTGATTAATTCTATAGGTTTTGTTTCTGAGTCATGGGCACAAAGGATCCACTTATCGTTACAGAGAGCAATTCTTTACTACCCCCAAGTTACAGGCTAGTTATTTCTAAAAAAATTCATTTGATAGTTCATGTCATCTGTAGGATATTCCTTTAAAAATCCTATTAGCTTTTCTCTCAACAGTTTTTCAGGAAGAGAGTCTAGGAAATTACCAAAATACAGACTACCAGATTCAAAGACATGTATTAGAGATTTAAAAACCTCATACACATTCCTGTGCCCTTCAAGATAGTGATTCTTGTTCTAGTTGCCCGTACGGTATGGTTTGGGTTGGCCAGTGATGATTGGACTACAGATGTCAAAGCCACCAACCCAACCAGGAGCAGAACTGTGGGACAATGGTGTGGCTTTATTTTGATTCTGGGTCATTATCTCTTACATCATCTTCTTTGTTACTGATTCCTTTGCCCAGGGAAGTGATGCCTCTGTCTTCTATGTTTCGGAATTTCCACCCCAATGTTTTGATTGAAGGTCTGGACTGCTGTTCACACATGTGGGATCTTGCTGGAAAGGATATTCTTTCCAAGGTCTTGCTCGGGGTTTGTTATGCCCTTGTACTAACTCCTCAGTGTCTTTGTTTTAAAAACCCTCGTATTACAGTTGAATCTGTTCCCCGCCTTTGGTAGACAGGTCGTAGGGTGACCTCGAATGAGTCCTGCCTTTAATTCCTTTGCCATGAGTGTGGGTGGAACCTGTGATTGGCTTATACCAAATAGAATATACCAAAGGTGTGGTATATCATTCCTGTGATTATATTATTTTATAGGGCAAAGGTGAAGGGATTTGGCAGGTATATTTACAGTCACTAAGGAGTTCACTTTAAGTTAAACAAAAGGGACTTTACCTTGGCGGGCCTGGCCTAATCAGGCAAGCCCTTTAAAAGGGGCTCCAGGCCTTCCCTCAAGTTAGAGACTTGAAGTAGCAGAGAGTGTCTTCTCTCCATTGCTTGCTTTTAAGAAGCAAGCTGCCATGAATTCTATAGCCACAAGGAAATGAATTCTGCTAACAATCTGAGGGAGCTTAGAAGTGGGTTTTCTCTTATTTGAGTGTTCAGAGGGAAAAGAAGCTCAGCCAACACCTGGATTCCAGCCCTGTGAGGCCCTGAGGAGGGAACCCAGTTCCACCATGCCCACATTCCTGACCCACAGAAAGTGTGAGATAATAAATAGGTGTTGTTTGGGCTGCTACGTGCGAGGTAATTTATTATGCAGCAATAGAAAACTAATACGCCACCCTTGCAATAAAGATATTGTGTGGTTTTTGTTGCCAAGTATCCCTTACATCATTATTGCCACAGACAAATATTTACACATAAACAAACTACATACAAGGCCTTCTTGCACATCGTTGCTAGAAAATGTACCCATGTCACACCCCAGGCTCTAGAGATGATTTATATGTCACCCTTATGTTTCCTATAGGCTTCGATGACAGCTAACCTAAGAGCAGATGTGTGCTCCTTTTTTAAGTACCTGGACACATCTGGCCCCTCTGCTACCTTTACATCAGTACTTCTCTAACATTTCATTCTCAGGACCCCTTTGTATCAAAAAATATTGAGGTTACCAAAGAAATGTTGTTTGCGAGGGTAATGTTTTTCACATCCTGTATTTGAAATGAAAACTGAACAATGTTTGAATATGAGAATACACACATCTCATTAGCCATCAGAACAATGACATCACCACTCAGCAGGAAGCCTCTGGAAAACCCTACTGTTTGCTCATAAGAAGACTGAAAGTAAAAAGCTAAAGAACATCATAGTAGTGGTATAAACTGACCTTGCAGATTGCAAAGAGTCTTGTGGACCCCCAGAGATCCCCAGACCACACTTTGAGAATCACTGTTTTATATATTTACTAGAGGCCTGGTGCATGACATTCATGCACTGGTGGGGAGGGGGGAGGGTGTCCCTCAGCCCAGCTTGCACCCTCTTATAGTCGGGACCCCTCAGGGGATGTCTGACTGCCAGCTAAGGCCCGTTCCCCAGCAGTCAGACATTCTGCAAGAGGTCCTTAGCACTGCCGCAGAGGTGGGAGAGGCTCCTGCCACAGCCACTGTGCTCAACAGCCGTGAGCTCGGCTTCTGGCTGAGTGGGGCTCCCTCTGTGCGAGTGCACTGACCATCAGGGGGCAGCTCCTGCATTGAGCGTCTGCCCCCTGTGGTCAGTGCATGTCATAGCGACTGGTCGTTCTGCCGTTCAGTTGATTTGCATATTAGGGTTTTATTATTAGGTGGTTTTTTTTTATCTTCACTCTGTTTTGCATTGCATTAAATTTTTTCCAGCTTTCTTGAGATATAATTGACATATCATGTTGCGTTAAATTATATTAAGCAAACCAACCAAATAAATTTATGAAATATATGAGGTAAACACTTTAAAGAATGCAGAGACCAACAACCTATGTGACTGTGCCGGCTATTTCTTACTTGCCCCATGGATACATCACTGGCCCATCCTTGCTCGGTTCTGTGCCCTGGAAGTTAAGTTCTACAAACTGCATCATGGGCTCCAGCCCTCTAGCTTCTAGCTGAGCCTGGGCAACTGGAGGCACCAATGGGAAGTGTGAGGAGAGGAGGAGAGAGAGGTTTAGACGATGTATTTATCCCCTTCTTTCCTGCTGCATGGTAGTTCTGCAGGCAGCCCTTCTTCTAAGGCCCCAGCTCTTAGCTGGGCTCCCATAGCAAAGTCCCTTCTCTTTTCCCTTTCAGGGTAGGGGTGGTAATGACATTTTGCAGCTGTTGGTCCCGGGTATCTCACCATACTTTGTTGGCTTCCCTAATCCTGCCCACATTTGATTCATTACTTTGTTTTTTTTTGTGTGTGTATGTTTAAACTGCTTTGATTATTCTGTTTCCTGAGGGATCCTGGCTAACAGGGTGACTTTAGACAAGTCCCCTCAGGTAACAGGTTCTCTCTCAGTTTATTTAGCTGTAACATAAAGGACCTGGGCAGAGTGGCTTTTGCATGTCAGTCTCAACATATTCCAGTTTGTGTTGTGGTCCAATATGTTGGGGCGACACTAAGTAAGATGCCTCCTCTTGGAGAGCCACAATTTATGGCACCATATCAAAGGCTCCAAGGGTCATAAATAACCCTGTTTAACCTTCTTTAACCAGGATTTTCCCAACACAGTTAACTATGGAACCACTGCTTTTGCAAAAAACCTAATCACATCTAGTAAACTGGGCCAGCTCTCCGCCAGGTCTGCCTTGTCTGGCCTGAGTTATTCTACAGAGAGGCCTCTGTGTGTGTATTGTTCATTGTGGGGACGGTCTCTGCTTGTCCTTCTACCCTGAAATCTACAATGTTCCCACCCATGAGGCTCAGTTTACTCTAAGCACAGTCATAATGAAAACCCAGCCCCTGTCTTGCTCTCAAATGTTCAAGAAAAATGGCCTGGTGATGGGGATGCCAATCACATCTACTCCTCATCATTCCAGGATGGGGACCTGGAATGGGAGATAAGTGTGGGATTGCAGAGATTACTGACTATAGAGGGCTCCTTCTGTGACCTCAGGGCAATGTTGAGCTTCTCTCTGACCCTGACTTTGTCATGGTAAAGAAGTATTTCTCTCATTAAAGTCAGCTTAAAAGTAGAGTTCTGAAATAGTGGATCACAAATTTACATGGAGTACAATGGAATCCAAACACAGGCGAGGGTGTGAAATAACACGTGAGTCCTACAGAAACTGCCCAGGGGTCTGTGGTTGTCATGAACAACACGGACTCCCGGTAAGCCTTAGGGGCCCTCCTGGCCTCCTTTTACAATAAGCAGTTACCTCTTGACCAGTTTCCAGAACAGCCAACATAAGTCCCCTCTTTATTTCTTATTGCCACAGCCCCAGTATCAGGCCGTCCCACTCCAGCGTAACACAAAGGTGGGGACCTTTCCCCAGGTCCAGGTTGGAATCCTGACTGAACTAAACCAATTGGTTTAGTCCCATTTTCCTTCCAGTAATAGGTTTGGGGGGCTTGTTACCCATTTCTGGCCAGTGGGACATGTAGAGGGGTGGAGTGCTGGAAAGTTGTCCTTGTTTCTAAGAAATCAAACACCAAAAGCTATGCCCGTTTTCACCACTCAACATCGCTTTGTTTCTGGCTGTCTCATTTGGAAATGCTCCGACCACCTTGCTCCCCAAGGAGAAGAGCGTAGAGCAGAACTGATGCCAGGCAGCAGAGCAGAGGGGGAGGCACCTAGGCGGATGGCATCCCCAAGCTCTGATTGTGCCCACGTTCCACTCCACGTTTAGGCCACTTTGAGCCAGTGTTTTCTGTCTCTTGAAACTCAGATCTTTCTGACAGATGCCCCTTTTAATAAGCATGGCCATTATTTTCACTCTCAAGTTCTTCCCAGGAATCCCCTGTGAAGGTGTAGGAAGCAACAGAAAATTAAACACTGCATCGCTCTTCACAGGCCTCCCTCCTCCTGTGCCCCAGGCTTCGAGTGACAGTGCAGGCGCTGTCCCTGGCAGGAGGGCAGGTCAGAGCAGCTCAGGAAGGCAGCACGGGCAGCTGCACGCATCTGGAAAGGCCACCCACAGAACATCCTGAAGGCAAACTGTGGAAAGAAAGGAGACAGGCGTGGTTTACCTGTTTCCAACAGATTCCCTGGTAGAATCTTGCCTTGAAACACATTTCTAGTTACTGTGTTTCCTTGTACGTCTTCATATATGTAAGGTCATTATTATAGCTCTAGTTTATGTGGAACTATTGGAAGATGGGAACTTACTCTTTGATATCTGTCCCCAGTATTTAAGGCACTGTAATGGCCTGGCTGGTGTGCTCAGTTGGTTGAGCATCGTTAGGGGGTTGCCAGTCAATTCCCTGTCAGGGCACATGCCCGGGTTGCGCACTCGATCCCCAGTAGGGGGCCTGCAGGAGGCAGCTGATCCGTGTTTCTGTCTCTCCCTCTCCCTTTTCTCTCTGAAATCAATAAAAACATATTTTAAAAATAAAAAATGAAAACATTTTTTAAAAGATACTGCCATGTCAGTTATGTGCATTCAAGAAATACTTGTCACTAATATCCCTACCCATTTGTATTATAAGGAAAGAGGGGCATGAGAAAAGGAATCCTTCGCTCCTGTGTCAGTCAGCATTCAATCAGAAAAACAAAAGCCATTCTGGGTTTTGCAATTAGAGTTGATGGACAAAGTGAGGCTTACAGGACCCTCAGAGGGCTGGGTGAGGCAGGCCAGCAGGTTGTTTCGGGGACATCTGAGAGTGCAGAGATCTGAGTAAATTGTGGCTGCTGAGGTGGGTGTTTCTCAGGAGAGCCCCCCAGACGCCAAGGATCTGAGTGGCTGCCTGCGCGCTCTCCTCCTTCCCGCCTGGGGCATCCCATGGGGGTGGGGAGCTCTCACCACCACATCTAACCTGGAAGCACGCGGAGAAAGAGCTTTTGTGGATTGAGGTTCTGGGTTTTCCTCTGAGACATAGAGAAGTGAGGGGGCGGTGTATGTATCACAGTGAAGCCAAGTCGTCAACAGACCCCTCAGAAACTCCTCCTCCCCCGTAATAGTCATAGAAAACAATCAAAACAAAAGCTAAAGGCAATTGTGAAGCACCTGTCTTTAGACCAAGCACAAGATCACTCTGGCTAAAAGCATTTAACATTCAGTTACTTGGTGGAGTGTCTGCTACGTAGAAGTGGAGGCTTTCTTTCCCCCTATTAAATTATTTCTTGCTCAAAATTCACTCAGGCGCCTGGGATGTGACGCTTGCAGCAGTGATTGCCAGCCTCGCTGCACTGTTCTTTAGAAGCCTGCGCTCTCCGCAGCTTTCTGGAATCTGCAGCTCCGAAAACCCATCCAGGTCAGGCCAAAGCCGCACATTTGCTCGCAGCAGCTTCAAGCGCACAGTGCAACGTCAGAAACACTTTCAACCAAGAGATCCGCAAACGTCCTCCTCTTGATTGAAGAAGGAAGACATGGCAGGGAGGACAGCCACCGTGCTTCTCAACTCATCTGCACATCTGCACCTACACAGGTGCTTCTAATGATCTCACGGTTAGAGCGAACCTGGTTTTCTGGGATGGGCCTGGGATGAAGGGAGAGAGAGCAGCTAATTAACGGGAAGCTAAATGTAGCAAGAAAAATAGCCTTTGTATTTGGTACCAAAGATTACAGCGTCTCAGGGGAAGCCTGATGCCTTGGTTAAGAGAGAGGCCCAGTGGAGGACCCAGCTTCCCAGAGACCTCCAGAGAGAAATCTGCCATCCCTTCACTGCAGGGGTTCTGGGAACTTCCTAGTTTTTGCATTTCCTGCAGCAAAAACACAAAGAAGCAGTGGGAAGGCGGAGGCCCAGAGAAGCGGATCTGGGACACTCTCAAGGTTAGCTAGGACTTGCTGGGAGCTCCGGTAAAATAGTTGGGTGTGGAGCGGACAGGAAGACTGTTAAAGGAAATGAAGTTAGAGGTCAATTATTCATTATTCTCCCTATTCCTCTCACAATTAGCATAGAAATTTAAAAAGGACCATCTATATATGTGTATGCGAATGGTGACGGGCTTAGAGACTGCTAACAACACTCGACGTAGTCAATGACCAAAAAACGTCATCCTGCAGGCAACAGGCTTGAGTGCCCAGCTGCTGGGGCTCCTCAGAGCTGGGGCCCTGGTTCCCAGGTTGAGTGTTTGCAACACATGCCTCACTGCGTCTTTGAACAAGACTTCTGCCCACATCAGTGCCTTCGATCCTGTTTGTATTGCTGTGGCCAGTGTGATTTCTCTGTTGCCCTCTGCGAGGAGGGAGGGGGGGGGGGGGGGGGGGGGGGGCGAGGAGGGGACACAGCAAGCCACCTCCCGGGGTTGAGGCTCAGGCCTGTCTTTATGCCCCTCCTCCCTGAGAGGCACTAAGCTCTGAATGTAGCCCGCACTGGCATCCCCGTGGAGCTGAGTGCAGTCTTCTCGGCCAATCGCGGCCAACATCCCTCCACAAAGCCCATTTTTTTCAGCATGTTGGTGCTCACGCTGGCAGCAAGGTGATACGGATTGAGATGGGTTCTTTGGGCTTTTAAGTGCTTTCTGCTGGTGAGATGATTTTTTTAATCTTTTTAGCAGGTGAAGCAGGAGTACGTGAAAGCATATTTAGTGTTTAGGGGGCGAAAGTCTGAGTTAGGCAAGTAGATTCCCTGTAAGGAAAAATTAACATATTGACGAGCATGACTGCACAGTATATTTAGAATCTTGATGCGTGATAAATCAGTATGTCATTTTTTGAAACCACAAATGTTAGGGGTTCTTATACTAAAAGAGGCTACCCTATCTAAATAATATTCTAGGTTCTCAGTGCACTGATAAACATGTTCATTTTGGGGGTAATTAAGAAATTTGGTCACCCCAAATTGTTTTTGAGCAAAAGAACAGCAATACAATGACTGCTCTATTGTAGAGTTTGCAAATCAAATCATTTTTATAGTGATTATCAATGTTTTACAATGCCATTATTGGCTTGGTTTTTAAAGATACGGTGATGAAAATGATCATAAATATGTATCTCTGCATTATATTATATTTTCACATCTGGCAATTGATATTTGTTACATGCCCTGCTGTGCTAAGTCCAGGGTTGTTAAGGGGCCAAATGAGTGGCAAATCTTATAGTATAAAGATTATTTGGAGAGCATGGAATGCCTCAGAAATCTGTCCCACCCATTCAAATGCATGAAAAGAATAATAGAAGGTAAAGTACAGTGCAAAAGCAATTAAGTTTTTTGTAAAGCAACTCTGCAAACCTAATCTATGAGCATCATCTCAGGACAATGCAGAAGGCACTGAAAGAAGTAAAATGATTACAAGAAAGCCAGGCTGTGGTTTGCGTAGCTGCCTCTGTAATCACTTGGGAGCCAGCCCCGCCTTCTGGGGTCACCATGGCTACTTCCACAGTGCTCCTGATGCTCGGTGCCCAGTGTGTGCCGAGTGCTTCTCAGGAGGTGCCTATGGGCCCCTCCCAACAGACTGGGTAGTGATGTGGCCAGGGCTGGAATCCTGGCCTCACCAAGTACTACCTGTGTGGGTGTGACTTTATTTTTTTTAATTATTATTTTAAATATATTTTTATTGATTTCAGAGAGGAAGGGAGAGGGAGAGAGAGATAGAAACATCAGTGATGAAAGAGAATCATTGATCGGCTGCCTCCTGCACGCCCCCTACTGGGGATCAAGCCCGCAACCTGGGCATATGCCCTTGACTGGAATCGAACCCGGGACCCTACAGGCTGCAGGCTGATGCGCTATCCACTGAGCAAAACCAACTAGGGCTTTATTTTTAATAAATATGTTTTTTTATTGATTTTTAGAGAGAGAAGAAGGGAGAAGGAGAGAGAGATAGAAACATTGGTGAGAGAGGAACATCATCGATTGACTGCCTCCTGCACAGCCCCTACTAGGGATTGAGCCTGCAACCTGGGCATGTGCCCTGACCAAGAATGGAACCAGTGACCTCTTGCTTCATGGGTTGATGCTCAACCACTGAACCACACTGGCCAGGCATGTGTGCACACGTGCGTGTGTGTGTGTGTGTGTGTGTGTGTGTGTGTGTGACTTTAAACAGGTTATGCACTCTCTCTGCACTCCAGTTTCCCTACTGTGAAAGAGAGACAATCTTAGTACGTCATGGGTTAATATAAGTTAAATGCTTAGCACAATGCCGTTCACATGGTGAACGCTCAGTACATTAAATGTCATTACACCTGCAGCTGGGAATAGCCCCTGTCTGGGAGCAGCTTACAATCTACTGAAGAGGTTAAAACCTGTGAGTCAGTCTGAAAACAAGTAAGACTTGCTACAGTTCACAAAAACTAGAAGATTAAAAAAGAAGAAGAAGAAGAGAAAAGAGAGCACTGGAGCTGGTGAGAGCCGTCAAGATTTGATATGAGCTTTAGAGACGGGAGGAAGATGAAGGGACGGAAAAGAGAAGGAAGAGTGTTCCTACAAGGGGCAAGATGAAGCCAAGACCTGGAGATGGCAAAGACTGCGTTGAGGCCCGGGGATGGTGAGAAAATCAGCCAGTGAGGAGTAAGAATTAGAAGAAGTGAAGCCGGAGGGCACAGAGAAACAGAAACCAGAGAGCTGTACCCATCTGGCCCTCGGCCTCCTCCGGACAGAACTGAAAGGAAGCTGTTGGGCCGTGGCTCCCAAGTTGCTCCCAGAGCAGCATCACCAGCGTCACCAGCACATTTGTTAGACAAGGAAATTCTCAGGCCTCACTCTGATCCACTGAATCAGAACGCTGGGTGTGGGGCCCTAAAGGCGATTATGATACACAATAAAACCTGAGGACCAGTGGGCGGCAAGAAGGCCCCTGTTCCCACTCCATTCTTCCCACGTCTGTTGGCAGCCCCAGGACAAGCTGGTTAGGTCCACACCTCAAGCATGTTTTCTTAGGCTTGAAAGAAAAATGCCAAAAGATGAGCAATGAAAATGAAGGGCAGGTCCCTCACATCTCAGGTGACTTTCAAACATCCCATTCCAGTCCTGCCCCTGATATCTGGGAAGGAGTTAGTTCCTTCAGTAGCATATGGAGTGGATCTGGGGCAGGAAAGAGCTGGATGAAGAATTTGGGCTGATGGTTGGTTAGCAAGTGCTTCATTTTTTTTTCAAGGATATATTTTGGAAACACTATCATAGGACATATTGGAATAATTTAGATTTTTCCAGAATAGGAGGAGGCTAGATTATAGTCTCAACCCAATCTAATCCATTTGAGAAATTGACCACCCAGTGATGGGTTTTCTGACACAATTCAATTCCATCAGCCTCATGAAGACCCTTGCATTATCACTGGTTAATACAGCGTTTTAGTCCTTATTAAATGCTGCGTTGTGCAGGTGGCCATTTGGATGATGGAGTGTGCTCTTTGCTGTTAAGAGCAAACAAGTGGCTCTTTGATTATAAAAAGGAACATGTGTAGGAAGTAGAGACAGTCATGTGACTTCCCTCAGGAAGAAGCTCTAACACGTCCTCTAAGAGCTTTTACGCATTTAATTTCAAAATGTAGTCAATAAGACCAATAAAGTAACATTTGCTGGCTTCCTTAATTTACCTTATTGAATTATTTGATTGGTGCTAAATTCATTCAAGGATCTACTGCTTCTGAAATAATTCCAGAGTATCTTAAATTGCATCTTTTTTGTTCTGACACAAAATTTTTACCTTAGACATAGCTGCCTTTCAGAGGAATATACTGTGTGTGTGTGTGTGTGTGTGTGTAGGGGTAGCCAGAGAACAGAGAATTCAGAAGCAATACTTAGAATTTTAAATTTCCATTTCCACCCATTATGCAGGTGAAGCAAATTAGTTCATTATGTGTTGCTGCAAAACAGTCATGGAAAAGCCTAGAGGTAATCACAGGATCCCTGTATTCCTTTGCCCAAGAGCCATCCCGTTCTGCAGTATTGGAAATCTATACAAATCGACAAACAAGAAATTAAAGCAGTGATGTGAAACGGGTCTGAGAAACGCCTCTCTTTCAATTTAAAATTCATCGCCTAATGGATGGGGTAGATGGGAGGTTGTTGTTTGTTGGTTAATAAAAGTTCCAGCTAATGTCATGTACCCTGAAGCTCCTGAGCTGGGGCATTCTGCCTTTTTGAAGCTGAGACGTGAGGAAGAGGAGTCAAGAAGACAAAGCCTTGTGCGTGGAGCATTTGTGGACTCGTGCTCGTCAGATGGGATCATGTCTGCCTTGGCACTGACACATTTCTGTAATGAGAATGTTCGTTTCATTCTCTTGCCATATCCTGGTCTGGAACCTCATCAACCAGTGAAAGATTACTGCCACCGTCAACCAGCAAGTCTTCAGCTGCTTGTCTCATCTTGTCCCCCATTTCAAGCAGTTGACCTTCACCTGGTCTGTTTTCCTATCTTCTCTTACTGTGACTTCTCTGTTCCATTTCACAGCCCGTGAATGAGTCAAAGCAGAAGGTCTGAGGTCCAAACAGGATTTCTACTCAGTGCATATAATTTTGCCCTCACTGTGACCTCTAGACGGTGTATGCCATTTCATTCTGAAAAATAGCTACTCCTCATTCATAACTTAGCTCAAGTAGAACCTCCTCTAAGTGTTTATCTGAATCGCCAGGAGCTGCTTTGGTTTTTGTCCCCATGAACCTACAAGGTTCCCAGCACACTTTATTACACTTACTTGTTTACATGTTTACTGTTCCCACTAATCTGTGAGTTCACCAAGGGCTGTGGCCTACATTTCCAAGGCCTGGCCAGTTCCTAGTGGGTGGTGAGCTTGCATAAGTAACTGTCAAACTAATGAATGGACAGAGGGTGCTGCCCTACCTGATGGAAGACATTTAGGAAAAGCAACGTCTTTTATGCCCTGACAGCCTGGGCAATCACCATTATACTGAAAATGAGCTCAGTCAAGCAGTAAAATGACTGTGGAAAAGTGGACTCAGGGGAACCAGAAGATGGCTTCTGGACCAAATCAGCCTAGACTCTTAAAGCTGAGGGTTCGATATATGAGAGACAAAATCACCTCCTCTGAGAGATATGCTTCCCTGACTGTCTCTCAAGTCCCCTACCTTGCTTTGTCATCATCTTTCTCATCATAATCATACAGTCTATTATATATCCATTTGTCTATTGCCTGGACCTCACTAGAATGTAAGATCCACAAGAGTGAGAAGTTGGTTGAATTCACAGAATCTATAACCGCACCAGGTACAGGGTAGACCCTCAATAAATATTTGGTAAAAAGTATATAAAGGAATCAATTTTTTTTTTCAGGAAATCAATGTATCCAGTTGCCGCCTAGCCCAAGTATTATCATTAGTGGTTTAATAAGCCTCATTTTTTGGGAATTTGAGCTGAGAGTAAGAGGTGAGATGGAATCCAACGCACCAGGAAAAGTTCAGGAGCCTGGACCACAAAGGGAGAGGCCATCCTGAAGACTTCCTTATCCTCAGCAATATCTGTTGTTCATAACATCACCCTAAGTCAGGACACAGTCTGTGTTCATTTTCTATTTGTTTATCATTCACGCATGTATTTATTTAACAACTCAACTAATATATCTTTTGCGCCTACCACACGTCAGACAATGCTGGGTGTACTCAGGACACACATATTTCATTCAACAATATTTTTTCCTTTAGGCCACACACTAAAGTGATACGTGCTATGACAGACTTCAGATAAAGGACTAAGAGGATATAGCTGTGGGACAATTACTTTTCCTTAGACAGGAAGAAAATGTTTCACAGGGAGGTGGCATTTAAACAAAGGCTTGAAGGCTGAGCAGAAATTCTCCCAGTAAATGCCACTGTCTCCAACACTACCTTCACCTCATTACCTTGAATCTTGATTGTGCCACCCAGTGCCCCTCCCGTAATTAATCTTAGTGACCCCTTTAACACTACTTCTTTCATCATGATGGATGAAGCTTTAGCCCGCTTTATGATGGTTAATAGTGACCCTCCTGCCCCAGTTTGCTCCAGACAGGACACCATGCCTTAATTTAACCTCACCATGCCTCAGCTTTCTTAATTGAAAAGTGAGAGTTTTAAACTGGGTACTCTTCACACTACTTTCTAGCACTAGAACTCCTTGGAATATGACAAAAAAAATTAGCAAAAATATTTAAATTGAAAGCACCTTGGTTATCCTAAAGGCTCTGTTATCTGCAAATTTATTCATACATAAAATCGTATGCTACTCAGTAATGCTGGGTAAATGAGGTGTCGCTGTGATAATGGATCGCAGCCTCATCAGTGTAGCTGGCAACATGAATTTAACCCTTTGAACGCCCTCTTCCCATGGAGTGGGCCAAGTGACATTTTATAAAATCCCAGAAGAGCTGCTGGCACACAGGGTGAGTCTGAGATGCAGGGTTGGGACTGGAAAATGCCCTCTTTCTTCCCAAAACGCACAGCCTTGAACAACCTGGTAAAATTTAGGAAGTGATACAAAACTTAAGCTATCGTAAAGATTTGCTTTTTTTTTCCCTTAAGATTCTGTTCATTGTAAATGTAAGTGGCATAATTCCTTGGGATATATTACATTTCATTCCTAGAGGCTGTTATGATTCACATACCTACCTCCTACCCCCTGGAAGAGGAAAATAGTGATCAGGTCATTACAACAGACTGTTCTGATGCAGCCGTCTTCAGGGAAATATAAATAGATGTTTTAGTACCACTTACTGGGTAAGTGCAAATGGAACAGAGGCTTCATTAGGTGCCTCGTGGACCGAGAGCTTCACTGTGAACGGGGCTGCGTCTAATGGACTGCTCACGCTCTGTGGAGACCGCCTCCGTCATGAAGTGGGGGCTGGGAGCTGCGCTGAGATCCAGGGCACACTGTGGCGCTCTTTCTCCAAGCCCTTGGACACAAAACCAGATGACCTAGCTCTTCATTATTACCATGTGGCAGTAATTTTTTCTTTCTAAATCCAATCTTCTTTTTTTCAGATAAAGTGACATAAGTACAAACAATTAATTATTGATTTGACAACTGTTCTAGTCAAAACAGACTGTTCATGTGTTATTTTTCTTGTCCCACTAGAAATTGAAATTTGCTATTCCTTTCAATTATATCTGGGACCAGCAAGATGTTTCTGGAACTCAATTTAGTTATCAAACAGGGGGAAATATGCTATTACATAAGTGAGGAAATTTAATTGTTTTACAAAGTTTAGTGTTTACTATTAAAAAAATGGAGACTGCTAATAGAATCATAATTTGGGTTTCAATGAGACTATGAGTTCTAATTGTTTTGTAGAAGTACTTTATTTTTCTTCTGTTTAAGCTGTTTAAGCTACAATAGGATACATGCACTTTTCCCTTGTCCAATTAGCAAAGATCTAAAAGCATCGTGACACACTTCATTGCAGAGGGTGCCAGGGAGACAGGTGCTCTTACATTGCTGCAGATATAAATTGGTGGAATCTCTGGAGATGGCAACTTGGCAAAAGCCTTCAAAATTAAAAATTTGCATAGCAGTAGGTGGGGCTAAATAAAGTAGGCTTCAGAGCATGGGTGGGGGGGAGTGCTGGGAGGGTGAGAGAGATGGGCAGCCTGAGCAGGTGAGGAATGGGTCGATTCAAGAGGGCGACCAGACATGGAGTGTCAGGGTGAGAAGGGTGTCCTGGCTGGGGGGGAGGGGTGGGAGGAGTGGGGGAGAGGGGACGGTAACAGGAGTCCATGTCAGGGCATCAGAGCCCTAGTGGGATGTGGAGGGCATCTGTGTGGTGTGGGGCAATTAGGCACAGAGTGTCAAAGCCCTTGTAGGGTGAAGTGCTCTCTGCCACCTCGGCAGTGAAAGGTATGCACAGCTCGATGGTTCTACAAGGGGCGGGGGGAGGGAGTGGTAAATCAGTGCTTCTCAGACACTGTTCATTCAAAGTCCCACCTCCCGAATATTCACCGCCTCTGTGTATCATCCATCATTAAATGTATTTCTTCCAATTGACCCTGTTTTACTTAATTTTATTGTAAACAGAATTTTTAAAAGAATAAACTTCTGCTCTGTGTGGAAAATCAAGATTGCTTGCCATACAAAGAAGGTAAAGGTAAAAAATATTCAAGCTCCTTCCAAATATTATTACACTCTTAAACTTTAATAATTAAATGAGACAATAAAAAATAATAAATCTAATCCATTTGTACAAAAAAAATAAATTTCTGAAATATAACTTCTCCCAATGGGATTAAAACTGTAAACAGTCTATCACAAAAGGCACGGTTTTGTTGAGTTTCATTCAAGCTAAGATGACAATGAGTTCCTAGGCCACCGTGCTATGATTGGATTTTTTAGTTTTACTGTTAACAAGTTTAGACAGACTAACATGTTGTACAAAACTGCAAAGGACAAAGAGGACTTTTTTGAGCATTAATTTCTAATCCAAATGTTGCTAGAGGCTTTTGTTCAATTAAATGTGGTTTCAGAAAGTAATTGTCAATGAATTCCAGGTGTCACTAGTGGACTAGAGGCCAGAACCACTCAGTCTTCCTCTCTGCTCCACTTCCACCCCCCCCCCCCCCCCACCCCCCCCGCTAGTTATCTAGCGATCAGTTACCTGTTAACCAGATTTTAGGTGAGGGTGCACATCTGAAACACTAGTACACTTCTACCCCCTTTCTCTTTCCCCTTGGCTTTTAAGGAAATATTATCTTTTGAAATTCCTGATACTCCCTGCACCCAGTTTCTAAGGAGACAGTGTCCCTGAGCAATGTTTTAGAATAGGGCAGGCTTTCTCCTCCTGTTTCTTTCCTTTGGTTTTCTTCTTAACCCTGACTCTGTACCTAGGGGCCAAGGGTCTCTCTCTAACCAAGGCTCCGAGCCCTCACCTCACAAGTGAGCAGAGGGAAGGATCTAAGGTACCACCAGCCTGGCAGAAACTGCTGGCCACTGTGGGGTCCAGAAAACTGGGTTTAGACCTCAGAATTTGTGGGAGCATAATGAAATCCCTTAACCTCTCTGATTTGTAGTATTCTCAGGCCAAAGTGGTGCTAATCAAAGACTATTTTCTCTGGCCCACCTGCGAGGCTTTGAAAAGGAGAAAAATGAAAGGCAGGAAAGTACCATGAAAATGTTAAGTGTTACTACAATGAGGAGGCATAAAATATGTATATCATACAAGAGCTTGTGTATTTCACATAGGGACATGTTTGTGGTTTAAAACAAGGTTTCTTAACCTCAGCCAAATGGACATCTTGGGCTGGATAATTTATTCACTGTGGGGACTGTCTTGTGTATTGTAGGATGTTTAGCAGCACTGTGACATCCAAAAGTGTTTCCATCCATTTCCAAATGCCCCTGGGGGTGGGGCTAAATCACCCCCAGTTGAGAATTACTATTGTAAAAGTCCAGAAAGCCTCCTTTGGAATGGTAATTTATTTCTAAAAAATTATCCTGAAATAGCCAGAAATGTGCTTGAATTGTGAGGATTTTTCTCCCCCTTAAACCACAACATACTCATAAACATGCAAAAACTGAAAATTACCACAATGTTCAATGACAAAGAGTTGGTTAAAATAAGTGTGGAACAGCCAGTGATAGAGCATGGCAGAGAAATTACACGGCAGAGGCACATTCACGCCCCCACTGCCCAGCACTGGGTGACCACACTTCCAGCCTCCCTGACAGGCCGGTGGAGGCCAGGTAGCCAGGCGGCCACAGATAATGGAGGGGGAGGAAGTGCGCTATTTCCAGGCCAACACAGTTAAAAGTGGGTCTTCTCTCCCATCTTTCCCCTCCCCTTTGGCAGCAGCCGTGGAAATCACGTGTGGAAGCGATAGTGCCGCAGGGTGGAAGCCTCCTGGGCCCCTGAGTCAGTATGTGGAAGAGAGCTGCCCTGGGGAGCACCCAGCCCACTGTGGCATTTTCTTTCATCCAGAAAAAAATGTTGAGCCACTAAGATGCCAGGGTTTGCTTGCGCCTCTTGAATGGCCTTTCCTAACTACTATAAATATTCATGCTTAGAAGAGACTGGGAAGATGGCAAGCACAGTGTAGACAGTGGTTGCATTTCAGTGGTGATTCCTTCATTCATTTCAGCAAAGGTTCACGGAGCCCATGCGCACCGGCATGGCGGGAGGTGCTGGCGTTCAATGGCAAACATGGTATTGTCTTTATCCCAGGGAGCTCACAGTCCTTTCATATGTCAGAAGAAAGAGCAGTTAAGTCAGTCTTCATACAAAAGCAGAAAGAGCCAAAACCGGTTTGGCTCAGTGGATAGAGTGTCGGCCTGCGGACTGAAGGGTCCCAGGTTCGATTCCGGTCAGGGGCATGTACCTTGGTTGTGGGCACATCCCCAGTGGGAGATGTGCAGGAGGCAGCTGATTGATGTTTCTCTCTCATCGATGTTTCTAGCTCTCTATCTCTCTCCCTTCCTCTCTGTGAAAAATCAATAAAATATATTTTTTTAAAAAAAGCAGAAAGAAAGAAAAAAGAAAAAGAAAAGAAGGTCCTAACACCTATACAACAAAATTCTGCCTCCGTAATCTGAAGAGTTAGAAATAACTGGGCCCACCCTCCGTGTACTTTTAATAGAGCAACTTGGTACAAACTAAGATTAAAAACACAGAGCTCCAGCATGTTCTGTCGTGGTTGAACAAGCCCAGTTGCGAACACATGGAAGGAGATTTCATTACATTGTCTAAAAGTGCCTCCCCTGTTTAGGACGAGGTGTTTGTAATCTTTCTGCTCTATTTGCTGCATGAAAATTCATTATTTTAAATCAAAGACAACGGAGGAAGCCACTCATACTTCCCCAGTGTCTCTCTCATTAAAACTAATCATTTCCCCCGTTCACTCCTCTTTGTTCACAATTGTGTCCAGTGAGAGAAACAGGTCTTAGGAAACCCAATTATGTCTGAGGCAGTTTCAGAATCAGATAAAAGGGTTTGGGGCTGGAGCTTAAGAAAGGCCTGGCAGGGAATGAGTTCACATTTCCAACAAACTGCCATATTCAGATTCTCCTCCTTGGGAATAGTTTTGAAAGCAGTTTGTCTTAAATATAGGCATTTTCCAGTTTTAATTTCTAAAGCAGAAAAGAATGACTTTCATTTAGAAAGGAATGAAACAAAAGTCTGGATTACTTAATAACACATGAATTTAATTACTACATTAGCGGATAAAGGAAAGGCAATGCATTCTGAGAAGTATTTGGGTAATACAGTGCAGCCACGGGTTTCACGTATTTGATTTAATGAACCCATAGCATACATGTGAGTGATTCCTTCAGATAGAGGGATCTAATTCTCAGTTCCCTGGGGAATTGATATATTGATGATTGTTAGTGCATGAACCATGCCCGATTAAAGGTGCCAGTAGAAATAATCTCATCGAAATGAGAACCCAACAGCACAGCTTAGTGTAACTTATTTTAATTCTCATTTTTTAATAAATAACAAGAACTATGTGTTCCAAACACAAAAATAGTGTGTTTAAATTTCCAAAGGAGTGGGACAAATGAACAAAGGAGTGCTCTCTCTCACTCCCAGACTCATCCTCACAGGACACGAGTGCTCGACATCACACAAGTAGCAGAGCCTGAAGGAGGCTCTGGGGAGCGGTGTTCCATGTTTTCGACTGCGGCCTTTCATGCTGGTTAGCTACGCGCTCGATGGTGCTGTCCACCTACACCTGGCAAACAATGGCCACCTCCCTCCCTGAGGGATGCCAGGATGCTGCAGCCGCTGCTGTGGCTAAGGCCCTGTAAGAGGCTTGTGGGAAATACTCCTCAGGGAGAGGAAGAATGGCCTGGGTTTTGTTCTTGAATGATCCTGCCATGTTCAGGCAGCGGGCAGAACCTCGGGAAAGTGGGAGGTGGTGGTGAGATGGGGACTCTCCAGTGCTGCTGAAAGCACAGTCTGCTATGGACTTAATGTTGTGTCTCCCCCAAAATTTGCAGGCTGAAACCTAATCTGCAATGTGGTGGCATCTGGAGGTGGAGCCTTTGGGAGGTGATTCAGTTGTGAGGGTGAAGCCCTTATGAATGAGGCTAGTGTCCTTATAAAAGAGGCCCCAGAGCGCTCCCTCATCCCTTCCACCCTGTGAGAACACAGCTAGAAGACCTCTGCCTATGAACCAGGGAGCAAGTTCTCACCAAACACCAAATCTGCCTGCACCTTGACCTTGGACTTCCAGCCTTCAGAACTGTGAGAAATAAATATGTTCTTTAAGCCACCCAGTCTATGGTATTTTTGTTATAGCAGCCCGAACTGACTAAGACACACCCCAAATGTGCAGTATGACTATTAGCAAGCAAAGTTGCTTTTCTTGTTCTTCATTACAAGTATTGGCTCATTTTGCTATAAAATATTATTTCTCAATTGTAGAAAATGTAAATCATATATATCAAGCAGAATAAAGAAAAGTTTAAAAAGTGTGTATTTCCATCACTTTAAAGAAATAAATCATGGTCAGTATTTTGGAGTCTGTCATTCCAGATGTTTTTCTGTGTATATATTTAATACTTTATAAAAAGTACACATTTTAAAGGTTATTTTTAATTTGATTTTTAAATTTGGTAATATTTCAATAACATCCTTCTATATTACTCTGCATGCATCTTCATATCTTTTAACTGCTGAGAACTGTTCTGTTGTGTAGCTATAACCTAATTTAATTCAATAGGATCATTGACATGTGGTGGTTCCCATTTCATTCTATTACATGCCATTCTATAAAAAGCGTTCTTGCATTCCTATCTTTGTGCATGCATTCAATTACTTCCTTGGGATAAATCTGAGAATTAGAACTGACCTGTTAAACGTACACTTTTTTATGCCTTTGACACATTTAACAAGTCGTCTCCTGGGGTGAGCTGCCTCTAACATGTACCCCAATGATCCTCACTTTTGGTTGTTATCCCCTCAAATGTGTGGGCTTGGGTGTGGGCTAGACCAGGGGTGGGCAAACTTTTTGACTCGAGGGCCACAATGGGTTCTTAAACTGGACCGGAGGGCCGGAACAAAAGCATGGATGGAGTGTTTGTGTGAACTAATATAAATTCAAAGTAAACATCATTACATAAAAGGGTACGGTCTTTTTTATTTTTAGTTTTATTCATTTCAAACGGGCCGGATCCGGCCCGCGGGCCGTAGTTTGCCCACGGCTGGGCTAGACTGATGTCTCTGGCCAACAGGTCAGAGAAGACTAGAGACCTGTTGCCAGCAGGAAAGTGGATCTCCCCTGGTTGGGCACAGGTGACTGTGCCCCCCTCAACCCCTTAATTGCAGCCTTGGGAGAGTCCCTGAGCTAGAGGACCCAGTTAAACTGCACCCAGATTCCTAACTGACAGAATTTGTGAGATAATAAATGTTTATTGCTCTAATCTGCTAAATTTGGGGCAGCTTAAATATATTTCCTCCCCCAAGACTGTCCTAACCGAGTCTCATCAGTGATAGACTCATGACTGCACATTTCCCACATGCTCAGCTACACTGTGCTCTAAATCTCTGCTAGACTGCATTTCTTTTATTACTACCTAAGCTGTATATTTAAATATATGTGTATTGTTTATTTGCATTTCATTTTTATTGAATTGTCCATTTTTGTCCTTTGTCCATTTTTCTATGAAAGGTTTGTCTTTTTTCTTGCACATATAAAGGGTTATTTATGTATCAGGTATATTACAAATTCCCATCCCATTCCCCTACACACACACGTATGTGCCTGCGCATGTGTGCGCGCGCACACACACACAACTTTTCTATATTTCTACCATTTCTAAGTTTTTCCTATAATATTGGCTAGCAGGCACTCATGCATGCCTAACTGCTGTAAGGAGAATGGTGAAGTCTATTGTGCATGTGTAGTTACAGCAGGAGAGAAATTTCTTATACTGCTCAATGTAATCTGAACCCCTCTCAGAAGAGCATGGTTGTAGCTGTGGTTCACTTGGGTATGTACCAGGCATCAGCCCACACCAGGCCATTTTCAGCAATTCACTCCCAAGGCCACACTCTTGACTTTGGCATCACTTTGAGCTATTCTACCAATGACATCTCAAATTCAACCCCGACACCCACTGCTTATCCATAGAATCCTCCCACCTCCCCCACTCTGACAACTTCTACCAAGTCTCCTTTCCTTCTTGGTAAGACCTCCCAGTTCCTTCTGCCCTCTTTGTGTTCCTGGAACACAGGATCCCTCCCTATCAGCAGTTCCTTGAACCACACATCAATCTACTTCAATTTCTTCCTCCATTGCCACACTTGCATTCCACTATTTTGACCAAACCATCTCAATTTTTTCTCCGTTCTTGCTCCAGCATCCCACACTCCAGGAGTGACACCGACATGCCAGGCAATTAACTGGCTGCCCTCTCCGGTTTGCTTGTGTGCCCCCCATGCCCCTAAACCCAATAGTCATACTGGACAACTCCATCCATTCCTTCAAATCTTTGAGGACAATGAGGACTTCCCTGAACACACCTGATTCAGAATTTGAAGTCACAGCTCCTCCACCCCCACAACACCTGACATTCCTTACCCTCATATTATTTCCATACTCATATCACCTTCTGGCATTTCATTCCATTACTAATTACTTAGGTTTACTTGCTATTTTCAGCCCCCTCCCCAACTAGGATACTTCCCAAAAGCATGGATTTTTTTTCTTTGTTCACTGATGTACCCCTACCTATTGACACAGTGTCACCATACAATAGATGCTCAGTACATAGTTCTTAAATGCACAAATGAGTGAACAATTGGTTTCCAAGGTCACATGGGCCCTTGCATAGGCTCATCCTCTGCTTCCCACTGCAAATGTGTCACCTTTGATATTCTCCTCCTCATCTTTGGACATGAGATCGGTACCTATTTCACAATGAAAATATGGAGGGAATCTGGCCCCGGGAGTCCCAAACTTCCTCCTTCCAAAAGCATCTACCCACCTGCCCTTTCTCAGAAGCAGAGCTATGTGTCCTTCCTCCTTTCAAGGTCTGACCCTTCCACCTGTACTCTCTATCTTTGCCCTCCTGATGCATTCTGGAAGGAGGGATTGCTCAGTCGATGTTCTGGCGAATTGTTGGGGCTTGCACCTTTAATGAAGCACCGTTTCTTTCTTCTGTGAGAAGAACTAAGAAAGAAAGAGAGGATTCCCTGCACCCTGGACGCAGGGAGGGAAAGCTCTAAAGAAGAAGGCGACAGAGCTATGCAGCTCAGAGTTTATGAAACTGAGGTAGGGTCCCTGGGCCCAGCCAAGATGACTGTGAACATGTGTCTGGGAGGGTGCAAAGACTAGAGGTTTAGATAGAACTGCTGAGCGCAGGTTGCTCTGCCAAAATGGGCAGGACACCAGGGAAGAGAGAGACCCCTGAATGCAGTGAGGCAGGAGAGGCTCCAGGGGAAGAGGCAAGACCCAGATCTCCAAACATCTTTTCCTCCCAAGGTGGCAGCTGCACAGGAGCAGGGGTTTAGGTGGGACCTCCCAGCAGCCTCCCCGAGTGTGCTGCTCCCCAGCCCCACCTCCTGCCCACTCCCCAAGGTCAGGGACAGCAGCGGCCACTGGAGGATCACTGCCACCTGGTGGCCACACAGCAGCGACAGCCTGGGAGCCCAAGTGCCCCTGTAGACAGATTTGGCTGCTCTGTTCCCTTTGCATTCTACGTGTACCCAGGACTGGGTAACCCCTGGTTTGAATAACCCCTGGCGTTTTTAGTTTCCTCACGAGGGGTGAAGTGGGAAGGGGAGAACCTGGAAAGGAAGAAAGGCATTAGTAAGAGCCACATGGAGACTTCAGCCATTTTGGTATCGAAGGAGATGTGTCATTTTAGACAGTCGCCCTAGAAAAATCAGAAGGCTTTGTTTGGCTTTGTTTGCAGTGCTGTTTGCCTTTTCACATAGGCCATAGGAGAGAGGACTTTAAACAGAGGAGATAATTGATCAGAGTTTGCTTTAGAAACAAGACTCCGCTGTGTGGATTGGAGCAAATAGATGGAGAGGGAACGGGAGACAAGCATGGATGAAAGTTGGGAGACCAATCACGCCGAGGGCCTGACACAGGGTTAAAGGGGAGAGGGAAGTAGATAGATATGAGAAGTACTACAAACAGGAATCGACAGGACCCAGCAATTGCTAGTACATAGAGGGGGTAGGGTGGAGGATGTGTTCGACTTGAGTGACTGAGTGGATGATGGTGCTAAACACTGAGTTAGAGAACGGAGGAGGAGCAGCAGATTTGGGGGGAGAGTTTATGAATTCATGTTGGGTTCTGGGAGCAATCCCAGAGGAGAGGAGCAGTTAGGTAACTATATGTGCAGGTAGAGAGCTCACAAGAAGCTCTAGGCTGAAGATGTAAAGGAGTAAAGAACACGTGGGGAGTGGCTGAAGCCACGCGGGGGTGGCGTGCTCAGGAAGGCCGTGTGCAATGAGGAGAGGAGAGAACACAAGGAAATCATCCTATGTCAGTGATGGCGAACCTTTTGAGCTCGGCGTGTCAGCATTTTGAAAACCCTAACTTAACTCTGGTGCCGTGTCACATATAGAAATTTTTTGATATTTGCAACCATAGTAAAACAAAGATTTATATTTTTGATATTTATTTTATATATTTAAATACCATTTAACAAAGAAAAATCAACCAAAAAAATGAGTTCACGTGTCACCTCTGACACGCGTGTCATAGGTTCGCCATCACTGTCCTAGAGTATCAGGCCGAGTTTTTTAGTTGCAAGGAATAGAAAGCAACTCTAATAAATGTGAGCAATAGATAAAAGAACTTATTGGAAGTCTGCTGAGTAGGCACAGAGTAAGTAACTGAATAGCTAAGCCTCAGGGAGGACAAGAAGGGAGTTCCAGAATTTAAGAGCTGCTGTCTTGTTAGTTTCAGCTGCTATAACAGGAATATCACAGACTGGTGGCTTTAACCACAGACATTTACTTTTCACAGTTCTGAAGGCTGGGAAATCTGAGGTCAGATGCCAGCATGGTTGTGTTTGAGTGAGAGCGCTTTTCCTGCTTTCCTCACATGGAGAGAGAAAGAAGTAAGCGATTCTCTCTCTCTTTCTCTTATATGAAGGAGGTATCTCTTTTTCTTCGGGTCCTAATCCATAGGGCAGGCTATCAGGAAGGGCTGGACCTCTCCTGCATAGATGAAAGTTGTCCACAGGCACAATTTCTTCTGTTTCAGGGAAACCTTAGCCCAGATTTTAAGACTTTTCATCTGATCAAATCAAGGCCATGCAGATTACCTCAGATAATCTCTCTTATATAAAGTCAACTGCTTATGGACTTCAATCACCTCTACATAACACGTTTGTCATAACACCTAGATTAGTGTTTAGTTCAGTAACCTGGAACGATAGCCTAACCAAGTTACACATCAAAAAGATCCTCACAGCCTGTTCTCAATATTTAACATATCTAAACGTTATTCTAAATATTTTAGCCAGAATATTTTTTTTAGTTACTGTGGTTACTCTTTTCTTACAGATAAAGAAATAAAACCGAATAGTGAAAACCCAATTTAATATTTTATAGCTAGTAAAAGGCGGAGCTGGAGTTTGACTTGGATAACCAGGCTCTACAGCCAGTGGGCTGAGCCATTTGACACAGGGCTTCTCTTTGGAGAAGAATAGGATTATGCGTCTCAGGAGCAGAGACCAGCTGGACTCATTTTTGTATTTTTAGCACCTTCTAGCCTGACAGATAATGGGAACCCGATTGTTGAATTAACTAAAGTATAAGATTTAAAATATTCCGTGTATACTCAAAGGAAGATCAATGAAATCCACTTAATAGGTTCCTTAAACTGCGAACTTCTTAAACAATTTTCTTAAATTTTTTAAGTGTTCTTTGGTTTTCTAAATTAAGCAGTTGTTTGGTTCAGAGCTGAAGATTTTAAGTAAAGTATTTCAAGCGAGGTTGTTGTTTTTTTTCTTCTGGCTTGCCCTTTTAATTTTCTACAATGTGGCTTTATCCCTTAATGCATGATATGAAGCCAAATTCCATATTTAATTAAAATTCAATATCTTCATGAGAGTATAGGAGGCATTTTTTATGAGTCCTTTCTTTGGAAGCTAAATCGAACATGTTTAAATTTACTTAGTGACAAAAATTAAATATGGGTTTTTCAGTACTTAACTCTTTTGCTGACATTATATACAAAAGTAATTAAATTGCAAAACAAATTCTATGTAGTGCACAAAATGTCTTCAATCAAGAAAAGTAAAAGAAAACTACAATTATTTAAGATTTGGGTAATCCACGTGGCAAAGCACCTCACAAAAGAAGTGAACAGTGGGGCATGTAAACCCTATTGAATTCACAAGGCTTCTTTTAAAACTCAGTAGAAACTGATATTCTATGAGAATAAGAATCTGAAAGACATTAGGCAGACTTGAGAGAATCCAACACCTCTAGCACTTTAGAATGGGAAAGGGACCTTTAGATTATCTGGTTCCTTCTAGGCTAGGGCAGTTGGCAGATAAGACCTAGAGGCCCAGGAGGGTAAATCAAGTTTGCTGAACAAGGTCATGGAGGGAGAGAGCTACTCAGGAGGTATGAATGTGTGCCTTTCAGTCATGCCCTGTGAGCCCGCCGAGGGTGGCTCCTATGGGGAGAAGGTGTTGTTGGAAGGTGTCCACAGCTTCTCACCCCACAAACCTGCTCTGAACTCATTTGCATTCACTCTTTTTCCCTACTCTCCTCTCTCAGATTCCCAGACCCACCCCAGCCCTACAGAGACTTACCTGCTTACATTTCAGCTGTGTTTTTTCTTTCAGTTTTTAGGGTCCTTGACTGCTTTGGATAAGATTTCTCTGCTTCCTCCCTGGAACCTGTGGGCAGAGCCAGACCTCACAGGGCACAAGGAGCAAGAAGTTCAAACACAGGGCTGTGTCTCGTATTTGAGATTAAACTTGGTGAGGAAGTCTATTTGTAAGGTAATGCTCAAGATATTTTCCAAAGTAGACAGTATGGAGTTTCCTCAAAAAGCTGGAAATGGAACTCCCATTTGACCCTGTGATCCCACTTCTAGGAATATATCCCAAGAAACCAGAAACACCAATCAGAAAGGATATATGCACCCATATGTTCATAGCAGCACAATTCACCATAGCTAAGATCTGGAAACAGCCTAAGTGCCCATCAGTAGATGAATGGATTAGAAAACTGTGGTACATCTACACGATGGAATACTATGCTGCTGTAAAAAAGAAGGAACTCTTACAATTTGCAACGGCATGGATGGAGCTGGAGAGCATTATGCTAAGTGAAACAAGCCAGTCAATGAAGGAAAAATACCACATGATCTCACTCATTCATGGATAATAAAGACCATTACAAACTTTTGAACAATAATAGATACAGAGGCAGAGCTGCCTCAAACTGATTGTCAAACTGCAGTGGGAAGGCCAGAGAGGGTTGGGGGGCAGAAGGGAGGGGAGTAAGAGATCAACCGAAGGACTTGTATGCATGCATATAAACATAACCAATGGAC
>NW_005360642.1:244382-245818 GCF_000412655.1 Myotis brandtii
GAGAAAGGGAAAGCAGAGAGAAACATCAATGTGAGAGAAACACATCGATTGCACGAGCCCCAACCAGGGCCTGGGCCCTGGAGAAGCCTTAATTGGAATCAAACCTGGGACCTTTGGTCCGAAGGCCGAGGCTCTATCCATTGAGCCACACTGGCTAGGGCTCAGGGTCTTATGCTTTTAAAGCCATAACATCCCAGGTTCACAAGGGCCTTTTAGTTTACATCCTGAGCCAATCATGCGACACCTGGTTTACCTGGACGCATCTCTGCTTGAATAAACCCAGTACCAAGGAATATCAACTCAGACAATTCTGACTTAGAACAGAAAACAGTCCATCTCCCCTTGCATGGTCCCTTTGAATAGTCCCTCCTCACTGAGTCTGGATTTGATTTCAGTTGACAGAGCCACCGTAATCGCCTCGCTCTGTCCCTTCATTCTCTCCATGGGGCCATATAGCCCCCAAGGGACAAAGATTAATTCTTGGGGGAGGCAATAAAATCACTCCTTTCATGTATCAAGCACAG
This sequence comes from Myotis brandtii, assembly GCF_000412655.1. Classification (NCBI taxonomy): domain Eukaryota; kingdom Metazoa; phylum Chordata; class Mammalia; order Chiroptera; family Vespertilionidae; genus Myotis; species Myotis brandtii. Next base: position 244,907 of record NW_005360642.1, read on the forward strand.
ATATACATATAGTAAGTACATAAACAGATGTATAATCGATACATAGTGTTAAGATTTCATCACAGGGGTGGGGCAATTAGGATAAAAATACAGCAGCACCCTCCACCCCCATCTCCAGCTTATCCGTAGTTTTGTTTTCTGCAGTTTCAGTTACCCAAGATCAACTGTGGCCTAAAAATATTAAATAGAAAAAAATAACAACTCGTAAGTTTTAGACTGTGGGCCATTCTGAGTAGCGCGATGAAATCCCGCGCCGTCCTGAACGCTCCCGCCCTCCCGCAGGTGATGTGCATCGACCCCCTGGCCCGCATCTGCTGTGCTCGCTCCGCCTGTTAGTCTGGGAGTAGCCATCTTCGTTGTTAGATCAACTGTGTCGATCGCAGTGTTTGTGTTCAGGTAACCCTTATTTTACTGAATAATGGCTCCAAAGCCCCAGAGCAGTGATGCTGGGAATTTGGATATGCCACAGAGAAGTTGTGAAATGCTGCCTTTAAGGGAAAAGGTGCAAGTTCTAGACTTAATAAGGAAATTTTAAAAAATCCTATGCTGGGGTCGCTATGGTCTGCGGTAAGCGCCAGTCTTCTCGCCATGAAACTGGGAGGAAGGAAAGAGAATTTCGTGCTGGTGTTGCAGCTCTCACTGCAGACGCAGCTCCTCAAGGGGCATTGTATCATCTCACGAGAAGGGTGAGTACAGTGCAAGATGTTTAGAGAGAGAGAGAGAGACCACATTTACATAACTTTTATTACATTATATTGTTATAATTGTTTTATCTTATTAGTAGTAACTGTTAATCACTTGCTATGCCTAATTTACAAGTGACACTTTGTCATGTATATATAGGGAAAAGTAGTGTCTAGATTTTGGTGCCACGTGAGGTTTCAGGCATCCACGAGGGGTCTTGGAATGAGT
>NW_005360642.1:245830-286896 GCF_000412655.1 Myotis brandtii
CCCGCCCCAGAATGCAAACCATTGTATCTTAAAAGGTTCCATAGGCAGGTGCTTATGAAAAAAAGGTTTAAAAACACCGGCCTGTGCTTCTTCCATGTGCGAACCCTTTGGATGTTTTTAGCCTTCTCATTTCCCAGGGAATGAGGAAGCTCTCACTCTTAATTCCCCACTGCTATTTCTAAATCATTTTCTCTTTCCTGCTTCAGAATTCCCAACAACGTTGTGCCCTCTTTGAAATCCTCGCTTTTATGCCCTTTCAACCTCTGACTCTGCAACCCACTGTTGGCATCTTTACTGCCGACTGGCTCCCTCCTTGTGCCGCCTCTCAGTTCCTTGATTCCTCACCTCTTACACTCTTCCACCTTGTCTTAGCCAACCTTTCTGCCCCACCCCTCAGCACATCATTATCTGGGTCTTACTCTATACTCTGTTCTCACCATTTCGGAAATATGATTTCATGTACCCACCCCCTTGATCCCACCTCCAGTTCTTCCAGCTGACTGGATCTTGCAGCAATTCTCCAAGTATACCTTGACCTCCAATGCTGACCCACTTTTTTGAATATCCACAATTCCGTTTCATCTTCACTTCCTGCCTTACCCAGCTTGGATTCTACGTTCCATGATATCATCATTCCCTGGTCTTACCGCTTGTCTTATTCACGTTGCAAACTCCAGCCCTGGTTTAAACCAGTTGGCTGACTTCTCTGCCTGCATGTGAGCAGCTGAATATGGCGGGAGAAAGATCACACAAACTGGCTCCTGGCTTCCCTTTAAACTCATGTCTAGAGATGTACGGGCACTACAACTGCTTAAATGAGGATGTGTTCTTACATAACCACTGTATCATTATTTTGCCTACGGAGAAAAAAAGAAACAATTCCCTAATGGCATTTGATATCAGGAGTATTTAAAAAATGGCCTTTGACATAACACAAGATCTGGGATTTTCATTTCTGTAAAAGACATTATTAGGACAATGGTGAAATTTGAATATGGTTGGTAGATTAGCTAATAGTACCGTATTGATGTTAATTTCCTGATTTTGATCATTATACTGTGTTTATATAATAGAAGACCCCTCTTTTTAGGAAATACACACTGAAGTATTTAGTGTTAAAGGGATGATCATGTCTGTAATTTACTTTCAAATAGTTTTTTAAAAGTGTGTGTGTGTGTGTGTGTGTGTGTGTGTGTAGCAGGAGAGAAAGTGAAGAAAGTGATTTTTTAAATGTGGTAAAATTTTAGGAATTTAATAATGATTCCTACCTACTCTCCAACATCTTGTCACTATTTCCTTTCCCACTCACTATGCACCCCTTTAGCCTCCATGCAACTTTTCTGTAAATCTGAAATAATGTCAAAATAAAAAGTTTCCTTAAAAATTGGAGATTTATAAAAAAGCATGATGATTTTATCCTTTGAATAGGAATTTGTACAAAATTAAAATGAGGAAAACACCTTTTACATTTGTTTAGATAGAAAATAAGGTTATTATAAAAGTTAATTGAAAAAAGTCAGCACATATGCTGGGAGAATAACAGGCGATGTGTCATTCATAACATTGATTCCATTATTAAAAGTCTATAAAACACAGATTATACCTCACATTTCTTCACTAAATTACTTACCCATATTTTTACCTCTTTCCTCAAACATCCCAACATTGCTTTGGATCTTGACCTATCTCTTGTTAATCTTCTTACATATCAATACATGAAACTGCCTACAGGCCTTGTGTCCCTGCAGCCACGAGGCCTGCAGTGTCTGCTCCTGTCCAGTGCCCACCGCATCTCCCCTCACCTCTACTCCAGGCTTGTCGTTTCCCTTTTCCTGAGTCATCCATTTCTTCTCTCCAGTGATGCTACACACATGCTCCTGCCTATAGAATCTCCTGCCTATAAAACCTTCTTTATTGACCCCTGTCCTCAGATCAGACCCTTCCCTCATTTGTATCTTTCCTCTTTTCCTAGAGGATTTCATCTAATCTCATGGCCTTGGTTGCGGGAACCAGAGCCATGCTGCAATGGGACTGGACCCTACCCGAGGGGTCTCGGATTGTGAGAGCATGCAGGTTGGGCTGAGAGCCCCCCCCCCCGCCCAGTGCATGAATTTTCATGCACCAGGCCTCTAGTGTATAATATTAATGAAGGGAATCTAGTTGGAGGTACATTCCCTGAACAGTCTAATTTTTAAAAATACCTGAGAATAATATATTAGTATGTATGCTCATATATAACATTTTGTTTACCAGTGAAGTTTATGTTATATGATAGGCTCTGTGTTAACCTCTGGGATATGTAAAATATGCATTTCTATATACTTAGGTATATAGTTATGCATATAGAGAGATATAGACATAGATCTCTATCTCCATTTAAGTATAAATTTGTAGATACTCTTCCAGGACCCAAATGCTCATCAGAATCAATTAAAAGGATCAGAATCTCAACCAAACTGAACAAACTAACAGGATTTGGAAGGGGAAGAAAAGAGGTGCGAAACGCATTCTAATCTGGGTGCTAATCCCTTAGTCCCCACGACATCTCACCTCATGTAAGCATGAGGTGAGATGCCCATATAAAGCTCTTACCACAGAGCCCGGCACAGAATACATGTTCAGTAAAAGCTAGCTCTCTTCAATGATGGTTTCTACTTACTGTGTATGGCCTTGTATTAGGTCCCTTCAAAACTTCCAAGGCCTGCACTTCAGCCCCTTCAGCAACCAGCAATGTAAAAGGGTTCCGAATTCTCCACATCCTCACCAATAGTTATTTTCCATTTGTAAAAAATAATAGTCAAACTAGAGGATGTGACATGGTATCTCACTGTGACTTTGCATTTCCCTAATGACTAATAATGTTGAGCAGTCAACCCTTGCCTTACCTGGATGCAAATTCTGAATCTTCATTTCGTCTTCAACCTCAATTTGCCCTTCGTATGCCATTTTTTCTTTTACCTCGAATTGACCTCGCAATTCTAAGTGTTCTTGACATCCTCTTGTGACTGTCCTTGATTGATACTCTTGGACATAATAAGCTCCATGGTTTCTCTCTGCTCACAAATCTGTCTGGACTTTCTGTGCTGGCCTCTGTGACTTGACCCAGTCTACAGTGGGTGAAAGGTCTGGAAACAGGGAGGACAGAGCTGAGAAAGGAAGAAGGAGGCCACTATCCAGAGTCCTAGAGGCAATTTCAGAGATTCAGGGGTGAAACTGATATGGACAGGCTAATTCAGCATCTGGCTTCCTTCACATATTTCTTGTCTACACTAATAAAAGACAAAGATGTTAATTGACTGTACCTTTGCTACGCCCATCAGCCAAGCAGAATAGTATGCAAATTAACCCAACAAAGATGGCCATTAAATTTGCATACTGCAGGCGGGGCAGCACAGCGCGAGATCCAGGCCTGCCATCTGCCACCCAGGGAGCGGGCCTAAGCCAGCAGGTGAGTATCTCCCGAGGAGTCCCAGACTGTGAGAGGGCACAGGTCTGGCTGAGGGACACCCTGCCCCCCACCAGTGCACAAATTTTTGTGCACCGGGCCTCTAGTTAAATATAAAAAAGATATTGCTCAAGAAGGAGCTGCAGCCAACTAGATTATAGATGAAAGTTTCAGTATGATTCAAATGATCTGCCATGTGGCCCATAAATCAGAATTTGTAAGAACCCTCTCCCCTCCGCCACCACTCCAGCCCAGTGATTTCAAAGAGCAGCCAGGGTTAAGAACCACCAGACTGAGGGTAACTGGGACTACAACTAGTCCCAGATTGTGGTCAGCAAAGGACAGGAAATCTGGGTGAGCAGAACTTGTTTAAATATGATATCTATGGTTTGAGAATAGAAATTTTCTCAGCCTCACAGGAAAAAAAAAAACCCACAAAGGAAAACATTCAGCTCAAAAAAAAGCCATCAGTTCAACAGAATATGATGTCTCCTTTATTCATTTTTTTCTAGAATTTTATTCTCTTCCAAATAATCCAGAAAAATAGCACCAATGTATAAAGGTATCTTTGTAAGCATTTAAGAAAATCATATCATCTGCACAGTTCCATTGCTATGCCTCGTTCAGCACAAGATTAGAAAAATGACCAAACTTTAGAGGGTTTCTATACACATTAATTACAGAAAAGCTTCAAGGCTTAGGAAGGGCCTGCTGAAATCTGCTTATACCAACTCACCAGAGTTGACTCATAATCATTTCCTAAATCCATGTTCAGTCCTGTTGCATATGTAGCTTGAATTCAACTATTGTGGGAATATTTATTCTATGAAAACTGGTAAATACCTCAAATCAAGACTTTTCTTTTGGAATGCTACTTGTTACCACCCTAACCTGGGCCTGATCCAAACTCTGATGCTAACTCTTTGGTAAACTTTGCCAAATATTCCACTGTGTCATTTGCTGTCAGTGAAATGGAGTGCCATTGCTGACTTTGCAGAGGTGTGGTGAGAAGGATTAGTGCACCATGACCTTCAACATGGCACCATCCCACAGAGTGAGGTATGCTCTGGGTCAGTCTGGTCATGGAGTTCACCTCTGTTTCACTTTTATCCACACAGATTTATTTCTATTGATAAGTTTCATCTTTTTGGGAACTTATATTTGCTAGAATCCTTTATCACTTAATAATTAGACAGTTCTATCAACAATAATTATAGATGATCTTTTAAGTCTTGCAAATTTGAAAACACAGACTATGACACAGAAAACATCTAAGAAAAGATGTTTTGCCCAGCTGGCATGGCTCAATGGTTGAGCATCAACCTATGAATCATGAGGTCATGGTTTGATTCCCAGTCAGGGCAGATGCCCAGGCTGCAGGCTCAATCCCCAGTGTGGGGCGTGTGGGAGGTAGCTTGTCAATGATCTTCTCCCATCATTGATGTTTCTATCTATCTCTCTCCTTCTTCCTTCCTCTCTCAAATCAATAAAAATATATTTTAAAAAAAGAAAAAATAAAGAATTTTTTTTACTAAACTATCAAAAGAAAGATATAAGTAAAGACTATGCATCTTTTGTTGCTATTCTGAGTTAATTTATAGGCTATGTATAATCCTGTATATCACATACAGAAATACTAACTTTATTTTTTTTCTTGAAATGGTATCTTGGAAAAACCAGAACAAAGCCAATGTCATCTTAGTTCACATCATAAAATTTCTTTCCTTAAATATCCTGACTTCAGTGGTGGTCAATCCCTATTCTATCCCAGTGCTGGAAAACTTGCTTTTTACTGATACAAATCATTTTAATGTGAAAAGACAGGTTCCTTCTGTTACCACTTGATGAATGGTCCTCAAGCTCCTCATCTTTGGCCACAGCATTTAATCTCCATCTGACATGATAATATGCAATTGGATTCATTATCCTCTGAAGGGCAATAGACACTAAACTTTCATCTATTCACTGACATCAACAGCCTAACAAATTATCTCTATTTTCTGGGCTTCCTCCACATTTCCTGGACAGTGACTTATTATTTGCTAATGTTAGGCATAAATGGTACATATGGTGCTGCTGGTGATAGGAATGGAGCAGAGTTAGAATTTACCTCAAGATGGAATGTAATGAACTATTATTAGACTATTTTAAAATGTCTAATCTACGGCATGTGGGGTTTTAAAGTGATCAATAATTCCAAGAAAAATGCCAGAAATGACTAGTATTTTGGTTCTTGGCTTAATGAGTGTAGCACATTTATGAAGAGTAGAAACTTATTAATATATCTCTGTAAGGCCAGTTCCCAGTGCATGAGCCAGCATCTCTCTTTGGAGTGGTCTCATCTATATGTCACTGTAGTGAAAAGCAAAACTGCGCAAACTCTTCAGAAATGCCTCCCAGTGACCCCAGGATTTACCACTAGGGGCACTAAAGAGCCAGTCATCCAGGCACAAGGCCAAAAGGCAGCCAGAAGGCAATGCTAAAAGACAATGCTAAAATGCAGTACATAGAATTAATTTGCAAAGTAATTCTGCAAATCGCCAAAAATAAAACAAAACAAAACCGCATGGTGCTCTTAAAGCAAACCCCTGACCAACCTAATTTTTCCCAGAATTGTGTTCTCTTTTTCCATGTCTTTTTTCCCACAGAGCCCATGCATAATAAAGGCTTAATGCTGTTTTGGCATTTTAATAGGATTTCCAAATATTTATCTATTTAAATGTCTATATCTTTTTGAGTAGCAATAGAAAGAGTCACTAATTAGGTATGCTGAAGGAAAACTCAATTCATTACAAATTATCCAGAAGCTGTACACGCCATTCCAGCTATGGAGAATCAATCCTTCTCAGGGAACTAATGAGCCTTAGCTTCTGCATTAAATTGGTGCCTGTCATTTAAAATTATACATGGATGCACACATACCTGCATGGGGGGTGCTTTATTTAAATGCAAATAGTACCTATACCTAGTTTTTCTAAAAGCAATTCATTTGCTACAGACTTAAAAATCTGTCTTGCACTTTTTTATATTTTATCAGAGCCTAAATTTAGAGCTATTTCGTCGATCACCAAGTGACAATAGCATGCAAATCCTTGAAGGGATATGCGGTGCAAAAAAGTAACATGACTGTTAATTAAATCATACCTACATTTCTGATCCCAAGCTTACACATCCCCAAATAGCAAGAGAACGCCAAGCCTCTATCCCTCCCCCTCCCCCTCAACCCACCCCTCCAAAGTGTATTAACACATTTGATTCTTTTTCCATTTTCTCTCTTCATCAGCCCAGACATCCAGCTTTCATCATAGCTATTAGGACTACTGAGCACAGCCACATGACAGGATTTGTAGACTCCCCAGGGGTAGGACCAAGACAAAAGCATAAATAGAACAAGTAGGCTACAATTTCTGTGGGTGAGGAAGGGGTTTTCTTGAAGCAAAGACTAGCTCTCTCCACAGGAAAACTTGGATCAGCGAGCACACTGACATTAAGATCATAGTTCCCCCAAACAGGAAGATTTAGGCGTTTCAAGAACGATGATTTGTTTTTGTTTGTAGCTTGGTTTCTATTCAACTCCATTTAAAAAAAAATGCATATAACTCCCTCATTTTTTTTAACTCCCTCATTTTAAAAAATAATATAAAAATGCCTACAAATATAGAGGGGATGTGATGACCAGTGTTTCCTCAAGGGTTATATGTATAGAGAAACGTCAATACAATGACATGTCCCCCACACCCTTCCTTTATAGGCTTTGCCACATGAATGGCCTCACCAAATACAGAGCATCCACCCAAATTTCCAGAAAATATTTATTCCTGTAACTTACAATAGCTGTGAAACACAAAAGCCTAAAAATAAGGGTGAATAGAAATATTTAATGTATTGCTTCTAATGAGAGAGCTCAGGAAAATTTTTGAGCAAAATGTATAGGGCAATTTTAGCAACACCAGAAATCTCAAAGTTCCAGACTCAGCTGACACAGACTTTAAAGTCTGTTATAATTTTTTAAATTTTCTGTGGGAGTTGAAAGTGATATATTGGTATCAATACACTAAAAGCATATGTGAAATAGATGAGTCTGCCCTACAAAAAATTTAGTAGTAGGTAATTTTGCCTTGTGGGAAATTTTGCCTCTGCTTTAGGGAAATTTTTTCTGCACCCCTGTAATGTTTTCTGTTCTCAAGTTTTATTTACTTACTTATAAAAATCTAATATTTGAAAAGGAGCTAATAAATCCAATCACGCTGAGGTATAAGCCACTGGAAATTGTCTCCCAGGGGTTAAGCCTTAAGCTAAAAAATTCTAATAGTGGAATTTTAACCCAAATCATGTTAGCAATCATATTTTAAACTTAAAAATATTAGAGACTGATGGTTTTGCCCCAAAGCATAAATAATTTCCATGAGTAAACTACCTTGGCTAAATTTCATATTTATAAATGAATATATCTAAAATTTTGCTTGGGCTACAGACAATGTGATTTAAAATGGTTTGACTTACAATTTTTCCACTTTACGATGGTGTGAAAGTGAAAAGCATTCAGTAGAAATTGTGCTTTGAAAATTGGTCATTTCCTGGGCTAGTGATGTGTGATACTATCTCATGATGTTGGGCAGAGCAGTGAGCCTCAGCTCCCTGCCCTCCCCACCACCCAAGTGCCATCACAGGGTAAACAACTGATGCTGTGCAGAGTACTGTGTTGCCAGTCTGTCTTGGATATTGTATTCTGAGCATGTTTAAGGGAGGTTATGCTAAGCTATGATATTCAGTAGGTTAGGTGTCTTAAATGCATTTTTGTTACGTTCAACTTATGATGGGTTTATCCTTCTGTAACCTCATTGTAAGTCTAGAATGAGGTTACATAAGGATAATCTATAATCGTTTTAAAATTCTGTCAAACTTCTATGGTGAACCGAAAGCCATTTTAGAAAAATCTTTGTCTGCAGTGGGATGCATATGATAAAATGCAAATGTGTGTTTAGGTCCACTACAGCAGTATTTATGATCACACAAAAACCTGCAAACAGCATAAATATCCATCCATAGGGGAGTGGCAAACTGATTGAAATACAACGAAATACCATGCGGCCTGTTACCCTGCCCTCTCCACCTTTGTCGATTTAAAAAATTGTGAAAAAATATACAGGACATAATATTTTACGATCTTAACCATTTAATTTATATATATATATATATATATATATATATATAATCTTTCATTGGAGAGAGAGAGAGAGAGAGAGAGATATTGATTGATTGATGTGGGAGAGATACCTAGATCCGTTGCCTCCTGGATGTGCCAGACTGGGAATTGAACCTGCAACCTGGGTATGTGCCCTGACTGGGAATTGAACCTGTGACCCTTCAGTGCATAGGATGAAGCTCTAACCAACTGAGCAGTCTAGCCAGGATGATCTTAACCATTTTAAGTGTATAGTTCTATAATATACAGTCACTTAAGAATAAGGTTGTTCTATGTATGCTAAAATGATATAAACTCTCCAAGACATATTGTTGAATGGAAAAAGCATAACAGTATGTATCAAATGAATCTACTTTGCTTTTTATTTGCAATACATTTAAAAATAAGTAATGTAGAGAGAATAATTTATCACCCATGAATTTATTCTCAAAACTGGCAATTCTCCCCTCCACCCCCAGTTTTTTAAAACCTTTTATATTTAAATAAGGAGAATTCTTTCATATGGAAAGAGCTGATGCAATTACACATTTGAAAGGAAAAACAACAGTTATTGAACCAGAGGGGAAGGGCGAAGGGTGAGTGTGCCACCATAGCCAGGTGAATCCATGATTCCATTTCCCTTCCAAGGTAAAAGCTTCGCCAAAGTAATGTATAAACTAGCTGCACATTACACCGTTAGCCATCATCTGCCTTTTCAAATATCTGGTCTACATGAAAAGACAAAGAAAGGAAAGGCCAGACAACAACAAAAACAAAACAACCCTCTCAAGAAAACAACAACAACAACAAAAACAACAACAACAAAACCAAGCCCTTTTTACTATGGAGGACATGAGGTCCAAAGCTTACAGAGCAGTACCCTCTTTAAACAACAGAAGAAAGTCATCCCCACAGATCCTTTAAAGAAATTTCCACTCTGAGGTTTCCACACATGCTGAAGACGGGGCCCTGGGACGCCGCTATCATCCTGGAGGACACCCGACTGGGGTGGAGAAATGGTGAACAGCAGGTCGGATGCACCTGGACGATCACTAGCTGAACATGAGCTGGTGGTCCGGGTGGAGAGCGTGGCTGTGAGACAGACAGCGCCGGACCCTCACACTGAGCCACTTCTGTTCCCAGTGACCTATTTGTCTTGTGTCTGCCTCACGTTTTCAAACAGGAAGAGCTGGCTTTCTGAAGTCTACATTTCCCGTTCATCACGAGAACACTTTGGTATCCTTGATTATTAAGGCCATTTCCAACAAACCTTCTACCCAGGCTTGCTCTGCAAGGGGAAAGGGACACAGATGAGAGGCAACGTGCGGCTCCTTGGTGGAGGGGAACCGATCGACAGCTTTCCACACGCTGCCCCTGTGGGCCAGTTCCGAACAGAGCCAGCCATGCACGTGCACACCCTGAGCCTCCTTGGCTCTGAGCATCAGTCACAAACCTCATCGACCATCCAGAAGGCAGAGGGTGACCGTGTAGCTGAGAGAACTGATGCCGATGTTTAATGACAAGATGCCCCAATATTTCTAGAAGTGGCCAGAGTGACTAAAGCTATGGAACTGGAAAAACCGTTTTTCCTGAATATGTAACAGTCATCCTTTTTTTCCCTGCTTAAGGAAAATAGAGCTGAAACTGGCAGTTCCTAAAATTGGTCACATTTCCGACAATATGTATATGTGCGTATGTAAAGAAAAGAAAATTCCAGATAAATTTGAAGTCCATTTGTCCTTTATCCCCTACCCCTTGCAGCTAATTCAACTTTTGAGAATCACATGAGTTTAATGTGCATCTGATTCATCTGTTTTTATTCATCTATTTTTTTCAGACAAATAGAAGTAGCATGAATACAGTATTATTTTGTGTGCCTTTTAAAATTTGCCTACACGTTATAACCTCTTCAACCTGCTTTCTCATTCCGCCATCACTCTGAAGCTTGTTTTCATTTGACGTTGTTTTGACTGTGAATGCCAAGTGTGTGGTTTTGTTAAAGGATATGTGTATGTGTTTGATTTTTGCGCCATGGCTTCCTGGTGGCACACATATGACATTGCTGATAGTATTCACATCTAGAAAGAAACACGCCAGAGGAAGTGTTCAGTGGGGCGAGATAGGACTTTTGCTTTTCATTTTACACCTACTAAAGTGTTTGAAGTTTTGCTATAGTTGTTAGCTTTCTAATAAAAATAATTAGTTTAAACAGATAAAGTTTTTATCCTGTTCATGTGGCAGGTTAAATTGGTTACATAATTTTTTCCTCAGTTTATACACTATGTGAAACGAGGCTTTAGGTGACATTGTGCGTTAAGATGAAAGCAGTAGAATTTGTAGAGAAGTTACAGGTTTTAGGGTGTTGGGGGGCCAAGAGATTATACAGAGATCTCTCAGCTCATTTAGTTTAGGAAAAGTGAAGAACATCTGCCTGCTAGGAATGCATTCAATTGGAACAGAAATGACTGAAAGGGCCACGTGTTTTGTGTACAAAGAAAACACAATGGAGTAGGAGTGAATACCGCTGACTTCAGATCCCGGTGCTGCCACCAACAATCACATACCTCTCTCATTTTAGTTTTTTCCCACCATAATATGAGAAGATACAGATTTCTCTCTCATTCATTCTGTAAATGTTTGTGGAATCTCTAGTAGGTGCCAGGCACTGTATTAGGTACTGGAAATCGAACGGTGAACAGGAAGGCGTCTCCTCCCTCATAGAATTCCTATGTCATCCTAGAAGCTTGTGGACATTCTTAGAGTCTAGCCTCTAAATGCTAGAAATAGGCAGAGTGCCACCCAGGAGGTCTGCAAGTTCTGGTAGTTCCCAGGACAGACTCGATGGTGCTAAGTCAGAGGCCAGGTGACAGAACAGAACAGTTATTCCAAGGGTCTTAGCAGGAGTCTGGGACCCAAACAGAAAAGGTCTCTACTTTTTGTGGGAGTTGGGGAGCTCGGCTTCCACTGAGGAGCTGCAGGATGAACTAGAAGAACCACAGCCAGGACTGTAGAGGGAACCATAAGAGGACTGTACCGGTGAGTGAATAGAAGAGGATATCTGATTCTTTTAACTTGAGTCAAGTTAAATGAGGCTATTCGATATCTTAATAGTGTACATTTTGCGATTCCCTCAAAGTTTTTTAAGCGTATGAACTTTAAAAAGGCTGACTGCATACACTGTCACACTGGGTTGTACGGGAGCTAGAGTCACTTTGGAGGCAGAAATCTCCCCTTCCATGTGGTCACTGTAGTGATGCCATGAGTCACGCAGAGGTCTTTGCGTGCTGGGGCAGAGGGGTGTTCCGGGTGGGGGGTCGTCCTCAGGCTTTTCAATGAGGGATCTTCCACCAGAAGTAGAGCCAAAGCTGAGGATTAGCAGAAAAGCACTGCCTGACCAGGGTTAGATTTTGAAGCCTATGATATTAGAAAGTAATAGTATCATATAAAATTGGAATAATAATACCTACTTCACGGGATTACCATGAAGAAGAATAAATTTTAAAACATGGATCTATAAACTATAAAGGACTTTACAAGTATGAGGCTATTAGTATTATATTATTTGGTGTTCTAGAAGATATAGGTAATATATTTCCTAGAAATTGTTTTATTCCCTGGGCTCGTGAAAAGGTGCCGCAAGCCCAATTGGGCCTATTTACCTCAAGTCCCATCTGTGGACAGCTGCCTTGTCTCTTACTTACTTGTGAGAAGGACTCTCATTCCTCAAGGGTGTATTATGTGACCTAGTTCAGCAGTGGTCTGGGGACATTGAGGGAAAAATAATTGTGAAAAAATCCAGGAGGGGACATCAGATGGGCTTTTAAATCAAGAAACACACACACACACACACACACACACACACACACACACACACCAGAATCTTAAAAGCCCTTATGGAGTTTGGCTTATGATGGCAAGTAAGGAATTGTGATGTCTGTCTTCCTTGGGTCCTTCTCTTTATTGATAATCTAGAAAATATGTTATGAGTATCTGAAATCCAAAAGAAAAACACTTTCAAAATCTTCCAAGCTAATAATGGCTATAATGAAATTTGCCTAATATTTTTTTTATATCCTTACAATCTCTGTCACAAAATATACAGTGCTCAATAGCTACACATTTAGAAAAAAATAAGCCCAAAGATAAAAACACTTTTGAAATAGCATGGCTCTTTGTTTCTATACACACAGACAAGAAAAGCAATTTCTTAGCCCAATACAACCAAGAGCCTCGAAAGATTTTCAGTGTTCCAGTGATGAAATGCTTTATGCATACATAACTCAAATTTAACAATTTCTAGTTATTCATTATTTAAATGAGAGACTTGAGTATGTTAACAATTTAGGAGACATTTACATTGAAAGAAATCATTTACACTTTATAATTATCCAGTCTACAAGAAAATTATAGGGCACTCCTCTGGAAAATACAGAGCAGAACAAATGGAAAGATAAAGAAGTAGACTTGCCATGATTCATGCAATAGCTTTTGACTACTTTTTGAGAGAGAATTTTCTGCATGTTGGACGTGTGCATACATCTTTGGAAATGGCTCCGGAACTAAACAGTTCTCCCTTGTGATTCTTGAAACCTTACTTGATGTGGGGATAAACTCAAAGCCCAAAGGCTAATGTCAAAGGGAGCAAATCTCTGAAAGAAAGGCATGGCCAGACTAGCGCAAGTCCTAGAAACAAAAGACAAGGAGAATAGGAACCAGATGGAAAACAGTCTCTAGGTTCCTACTGAGCAGCAGTACAGGGACAACAGGGCATCACCCGTCTTGTACCAACTGGAATACAACTGATATTAAATGGCCCAGTGAGGAATCTTACCCAAGTACAAAAATGAAAGTTTCTATTTTTTCTCAAAAAGTTCTATTAATTTAGCCCTACTGACACCTCCCTTGAATGCATTTCCCCCCAGTAGCTAACAGACTCCCTCAAAGACATCTTAGACTGATACCTAACTTGTCAAACATGCTTGGATATTAAGACAGGGTCATTTTGTTGTTGTTAAAAGTTAATCCTCACACCATCTAGTTTGTTACTAGAAGATTCAGCCTCAACTGTGCTGATACTGTGCTCATTCTTTGGAGTACTTCAAAGATTATATTCAATATTTTCAAAACCTGCTCAAAATTATAAGATCTGATGAAATTTATATCATATTTGACTTGCCAACTCTCTAACAAAAGACAAGAATGCCAACTGAATACATTCAAGGAATTAGATTTAATTTATTATAGCTTTTAAATCAGTTTTATCAGGATATAACTTAACCTAAATGCACCTAATTTAAATACACAGATGAGTTGTGACAAATGCACTTACCAGCTTACCCACCACCATCACCCCAGAAATCATATACAAGTACAGTTGGTTTTGGTATATTGAACTTGTATCCAATGATCATGCTAAATTCACTTAGTCCTAGTAGCTTTTTTGTAGTCTTCTTGGGATTTTCTACATTATATAATCATATCATCTGCAAATAAAGACAGTTTTACACCTTCAAAAAAAATAAAAAATAAAAAATAAAATAAAAGTTAATCCTCCCACTTAAACTTTCTATCTCTTACATTCAAGGTCTCTTCCCACCCTCCTTTCCCCCCCTGTTACCTAACATAGACTCCAGAGGCTTGCAGAGGAGGTTTGGATAGGAGGACAGGGGAGGGGTTTGGGAGCAGGACAGGTGGAAATGGAAAAAAGTGTGTCTTTATGAAGCTACACAAAGTAAGTTGGTTTCTTTTTCTTTTTTGCTATCAAGGGGGCAGCCCTTTGTCCATGGTAATAAGATTGCTGTTCCTATTCTTTTGTCAATATAGTTTCATTATCTAGACTTTATCCCAAACAATTTCCCTAGGCACCATAACCCAACACTGGGACCTTCGTCACAGGCACACACTTAGAACTTTAGGGACTGTCTTGTCCTTCTTCACCAGATTATGCCACTATGTCAACTTTCTTCGATTTGAAAACACCAAAGCATTTCATCAAGCCTGATGGCCAAGCAAACAATCAGGAAACAAGAAACTAGTTTTCCCTTTTCAAACAAGACCATAGGCCTTAAAACATACTCTCTTGGCTGGGGAATCATTAGAGACCAGTATTGTACCAAGGATGGGGTGGTGGAGGGGTCTACCCCAGTGTAGAGGCAGTGCATTATCTGCAGAAAATTTAAATACAATAATAAAATCAACTCGAAGTCAGTATGCTTTTTATCATTATCAGATACTGACAATTCTAAGGAAAATCAGAGATAAAATACTTCCTTCTGTAAATAGTTTTTGTTGGTCTAAGTTCTAAACAATTATTGGTCAGAGAGGGAAGAGAGTGGGAAAGCTTCCAATTAATAGTTTTATTTCTTATCCTTTAATAAATATTTATTCTGTTTGGAAGTTAATTTGGAGAACTCTTCATTAATCAGCTGGTTCCCAACACACAGGGATTCTGTAACCTCATTTCTTTCAAAAGTAAGCTCATAGCCCTGACCGGTTTGGCTCAGTGGCTAGAGCGTCGGCCTGCTGACTGAAGGGTCCCAGGTTTGATTCCGGTCAAGGGCATGCACCTTGGTTGTGGGCACATCCCCAGTAGGGGGTGTGCAGGAGGCAGCTGAGCGATGTTTCTCTCTCATCGATGTTTCTGACTTTCTATCCCTCTTCCTTCCTCTCTGTAAAAAAACCAATAAAATATATTTTTAAAAAAGTAAGCTCATAAAGGTTCAATTTGGACACAACTACCAAGGTGCTCCATATTCCTTTTTTTAAAAATTCCTTACCCAATGATATGTTTTTATTGATTTTATTTTTTTTATTTATTTTTTTAATATATATTTTATTGATTTTTTACAGAGAGGAAGGGAGAGAGATAGAGAGTTAGAAATATCGATGAGAGAGAAACATCGATTAGCTGTCTCCTGCACATCTCCTTCTGGGGATGTGCCCACAACCCAGGTACATGCCCTTGACCGGAATCGAACCCGGGACCCCTCAGTCCGCAGGCCGACGCTCTACCCACTGAGCCAAACCGGTTTCGGCGTTTTTATTGATTTTAGAGAGGGGGAGAGAGAGAGAGACAGAGAGAGAAACATAGATCGGTTGCCTCCTATACACATCTGGACTGTTAATTGAACCCAAAACCTTTTGGTGTACAGGAGGATACTCAAAACAACTGAGCCATCCAGTCAGAGCAAAAGTCCTATTCTTAAACAGTGATTCAAAGTTAAATAACAATAGCACAGCCATTACAAAGAAAAGGAAATAGAATTAGAGAACTTCAATTCTGTTAGTCTAAACGGCCACTTGGAGTTTTTATTTGTGTTGAAAATGTAAAAAAGTGAAACTGCAAACCATCAGATATGCTTCATCTGGTCAATATGTGCAAATTTCAGTCTGAACGGGCACTATTTTACTGAATTTGAATACTATGGTAAAGGAGTTGACATATATTCTTCCTTATAAAATTGCTAACTAAAGAATGAATCAAGAAAATAAAACATTAAATCAATGATACCACTCAGTAGCAACAGATATTTAAGAAACATAATACTTAAGAATTAGTTTTGCTAGTACCCCCCATGTTTCACATACTGACCAAAGAGGCAAAGGGGTCAGATACATCTATATCAAAGCTGGGAAAATTGAAGTGAAGGAGTCATTCTTGAACTTCTCCAATATTTCTGGAAAAACGTTGCTAAGCCCACAGAAGAGATGTTGAAACAACTGAATGATGATGGATGGGCATAATCACCTGTCATGGTCAGTGATATGACAAAGCTGAAACGATGACAGATACTCACAGTGGTGTCAGGCACAAGTCAAAGAAATTACTCCCAATCCTGATATACGTCCTGTGAAAAGCACACTTTGAACCTTCCCAGAGTTCACTTCTTTTTGGAAATGTTGCTTTACCCATGGCTCTCTAGGAACTTTGGGAAAAATTTATTCATTCATTTAATTCTCTCCTCATTGATGGAAAGCATTGCAGAATGTGTGTGTAACAGTGAAAAGACCTCCCAAGATTGGTGGTGTGCTCATTTTGGAACTGTATGGTCAAAACAAATTTGAAAGGTTCATTTTAATCTTCAAAGTGCTATGCAATCCAAAAGAAAATGTGGACCTCAGAGCATTAACTTAAAATTTCTCCCTGTTGCATGCAGTTTTTCTTTTCTGAGTTGTGTTTTCTTCTGATGTGAAGTTTTAGGTGAGGTTAATCAGACCCCAAAATAATTGCAAACAGCCAAAATCAGGCTTGAACAACGTAGAGTGAAACAGCAAGCTTTAAAATTGGTGCTTGAAGATCACACAGAAATTCTGAAGAAGGCTGTAATTATGCCGTGTAACAATGAAAGGACCAAAACTGTATCAATGTGAAAATAGCTGAGCTACAGGACATGCAGAAAGAAATCTTATCTGAAGTTCCCTATCTGACTAATGCAGAGCCTTATGAGAATCAGCTGTCACTGAGGCAACTGTCCTTGGGCGCTGGGATATTCCAAAAAATTGTGTAACAGTTTTATCAGAACCTTCCACCCTTTGAAGCTCTAACTCAGTGCCCTCTCCCTTACTAAGTTGGTGTATAAACCTTTATTCCTGTATGTCTCTATAGAGTACTCTCACATGCGTAATCCATTCTTGTCCTGCTGTATGTCTATTATCAAGTAATTTACAGGTCCCTGACCATTTGGACTTAAATTGGTAGATTAAATTTTTTTTCTTCCAACAACATAAAGAAAATTAGTATTGCCAGGCTGCGGTGGCTCAGGGGTTGAGCATTGACCTATGAATCAGGAGGTCACAGTTCTATTCCTGGTTGGAGCACATGCCTGGGTTGTGGGCTCGATCCCCAGTAGGGGCCATGCAGGAGGCAGCCAATCAATGATTCTCTCTCTCCCTCTCCCTTCCTCTCTGAAATCAAGAAAAAAAATATTTTTAAAAGGAAAATTAGTATTTAAATGGGAAAATAATCAAATATTAAAGAATAACAGGAGAAGTAACCAGAGATGCTGATCTCACACTGGCAGGAGATATAAAAACAGTGAGGACTAAAAAACAAACCAAAAAAAGCAGCTAGGACTGAACCCCTCACTGTTCTTACCAAGAACTGGACATTTGTTTGAAGCAATGGGTCAAATAGTGTCTGGTTTTTGCAGAAGAAAAACTTTGAACATTTTTACGGAAAATGATATAAATTTACGTTGAATTTACTAGTAGAGACATTTCAGTAACATTTTTCTGATTGGAGGCATTTGAAAGCTGCTAGAATAAATCCCAAAGAAACCATGCTCAGTACTGCGATTTCTGTAATTTATTGTGAAATTGGATTTTTACGCGTCTCTGCTGAACTTATACTTAAGACTTTTTACTACTATAAGTATAGCTTCATGTGATAAAAGCATTTGAAATTAAAATTAATAAAAAGTAGTTTTCAACCAACCATGAGGGAGG
Organism: Myotis brandtii; assembly: GCF_000412655.1. Lineage (NCBI taxonomy): Eukaryota > Metazoa > Chordata > Mammalia > Chiroptera > Vespertilionidae > Myotis > Myotis brandtii. Next base: position 263,905 of record NW_005360642.1, read on the forward strand.
ATAGATTGACCAATTCAGCAAAACATGAATATGTGAAGATCTGTTTTGTCATTAAGGTTTGAAAACAGAATGTAATGTTATTCACTACTGTGCCAGACCAATATGAAGAAATAAATATCCCCCCCCCAAAAAAAATGCATTAGCCTCATTAAAATACATTAACCCATTACTTTTTCTATTTTCTGCAGTATTTTGTTGATTTTTTATTGTTTTTTTCTGACCTGATTATATATACAAAAAATAAATAAAGCCTTTTTTACTGTTTGCATTTCTTTTCTGTTTATTATTATTGTTTCAGTTTGTGATCATTACTGCAATAATTTTGTTATGGAGAGGAGGGGTATACAGGAAAACTATTCTGGGTGTCACATACCTTAGGTGAGCCTCTAAATTCACCAGGGCTTCAACCACCCCACCCCTCCCCTCCCAGCTTCTCCCTCTTCCCTCTGGGCCACCTCATTTCAATCAGGGAGGCTGAGGTTGAAGTGGAGGCTTTGTACCTATAATGTCAATCTACAGACCCTTAGACACACTTCTAATTATTATTTGAACTAGAATATCAGGGGGATGGGAGCGCTTGGTACCATTTGTTCTCAGAATTGGCCTTTGTCTTCAGTTCTGGAAAACCAGAAAGATTTTGATCAGGCCTTCACACCTCCACACATTTTAAAACAAGTAAGAGATCAGTTCTTGAATCACTTCTGTTGGACTTGATGTTTGATATGAATATAAATTATTTTAGGTTAATGGGATAATTTTGAGACTTTCCCTAAAAACAATTTTTTTACAATTCTCAGCTTTAACTTAACTATTGTCTATCTTTTAAAATGTAGTTTTAAAATAGAAACATAGAGAAATTTAAAATAAGTCATAATGTAACTTTAATGCACAAGAGAAAAAATAGGATGAATTAACTTCTTTGCAGCTGCTGCAAGATCAACAGGATATTCCAGTAATGGGAAACTTTGCTTGCATTTCCAGCTGAAAAAGATAAAAATTGGTCTGATATGCACAGTGTTGTTTTGCAAAGATTTATACTTATTAAATTAGGTTTAAAAACTTGAGACTGCATGACATAAATCCTCTCTGAAATCGTTCAGTGTTGCTCTCAGGCAAGTCATATTCCAGCTTCTTCATCTGTCTGTGCTCCCCCAGGCTAGAAGTATGAGAGTTCCAGGGTGAATGATTCTCTTTGTGGTTCCCTCCTGGGAAGAAGCAAGTCATCGATGCAGGACTGCAAATGAGCAGCCGAGGCTGTTTCTTGGTCGATGAGCCAGAAGGCTGGGCAAATGAAAGGCAGCTTTTGTTTTTTCGTTTTATCCTGTTACTGGTTGGTAATGTATGGACTTGACATCAGTGTATATTTGATTTTCTCTGTGTAAGCTAACCCCTTCAGGTGGAGTCCAGGAAATAACATTGCAGAATGAGAGAGAGAAAAACAAGATAATGAAGCTTATGTGTCTTTGGCTTTGGAAGAGGCTTTATAGGTTGTCTAACGATTTCTTTATAACTTACACGGCATGGGAAGAGAAAATTGGGGCCTTTGTATGTCTGTTGTCCATTTAAAGAGAATATTGGTTTTAGTTCACTGACACAGAGTCAGGAAAATGAGGAAGCTGAGTTCAATTATGATTGATGGCTTCCTGAGAAAATCTTTAAAATTATGCATCTTTTATCTTATAATAAGAAACACTATCTAAATTTGATTTTTTAAAAGAATTCCAAAATGTTTAAAGACTGATTCTTGAAAGAAAAAAGCTTAATTATAAAGATGATAAATCCAGTACGGTTTTTTAAAATTTTTTACATATTTTTATTGATTTCAGAGAGGAAGGGAGAGGGAGAGAGAGATAGAAACATCAATGATGAGAGAGAATCATTGATTGGCTGCCTTCTGCATACCCTACACTGGGGATCGAGCCCACAACCCACGCATGTGCCCTTGACTGGAACCGAACCCGGGACCCTTCAGTCCACAAATTGATGCTTTATCCACTGAGCCAAACCGGCCAGGGCCAGTACAATCTTAATACAGATGTAAATAAAGTTTTTAAATTTGGGCTGCACCAGCAGCATTGGGCCATTTCCTTTTTATCACCTTTTGAAATATCAATGGTTGAGTGAAATACACTGGAACCTGAAATAAATATTTTCACACTTATTTAAGATTGGTTTGCAGTCATACAAGTCACAAACCTCTTGGGTTGAGTACCTCAAAACTGTGTTTGTTTGTTTTTAAATGCCTTTAACCTGCCTGCCTTCCAAATCAGTGTTTTCCAAAACTGTGAAACTACAAATAGATGTTGAGTAGAAATAAAATACAAGTTGTATTACTTTTATTAATGTATGGCTGATGGAGTCAACTGAGCCTGTGACTGGATTTTGTCTGCCCAAAAAGTTTTTCCATTTCACTCTTCTAAAACAGACCCTAGTCCTCTGGCCACAGGGCTGGGATTAGCCAATCCTATTGCTTTTTCCTCTTGGCAGCAGTGATTGATCAAGGTGTGAGTCTGTAACAATGCAGGTCATCATCTTCCCCTGAAGTTGATAAATAAACAGAGCGGGGGCGGGGAGGGGGGGGAGTTCTCTCTTTTTAGCTGGGTTAAGGGGACAGGCTTCCAGGAGAGAGAGACCATGAGTATAAGACTTGAGAGCAGCTGGGCGGGGATTGGGGGTAGGGGGACAGATAAAGAATCCTGGTCTCAGTGATCTCTATGGCTCACCTCTTAGCCCTCACTGCCTTCAGGTTTGTCATCTACCCAATTAGTTCTTGCAGCTAGCTGAGCAATGATCATCTCTTTTTTTTCTCTGTGTTTAATAATCATTTGAGTGACTTTAACTTGCAACCAAAAAGTCCAGGTAATTATATGCACCATTTTACAGCACTTATTTTTGACTTGTTTTTAAATTTAGTTTTAATTGACATGCAGGAAGATTCACATTTTTTTTTGGATCAGCAGTTATATCAGTTATGTTAGCTTTAGCAAGTGCATAGAGTCATGTACAGTCACCATAACAAGATGCGGAACAGTTCCATCGCACCTCCAAATGCTGACCTTTTATTAGCCAATCCCTGTGCCTGAGCCCAGCCCCTAGGAACCTGTGATCTGTTCTTCATTCCAATAGTTCTGCCTTTTCCAGAATGTTATATAAATGAAACCACATGACACTTCATCTTTTATGTCAGCTTCCTTCACTCAACACACGTGTTAACCTAAAATTGAAAAGGTCTTTCAAAGTGAGAGGCAATAAGTATTTATTTGAGATCAAAGAACAGCTCATCAGAACACACAGGGATTGACAAACATTTCCTGTAAAGGCCCAAGTAGTAAATTTTTTTAGCTTTGTGGGCCATATGGTCTTTGTTGTAACTATTCAACTCTGCCATTGTAGAGTGAAAGCAGACAGACAATACAGAAATGAATAGGTGTGGCAGGATTTGGCCTGCAGATTAGTTTCCTGACCCCTGACATAGAGTGGTGCATTTGAGGCTCATCCTTCTTGTTGCCTGTATTAACAATAGTTTGTTTCTTTTGGTTGCTGAGTATTACCAAACAAATTGTTTGGACAAAATTGTTTGGATGTACCAAAGTGTATTTGTCCATTCAACAGTTGAAGAGCAGCCGGGTTGTTGGCAATTATAAATAAAACTGTTACCAACATTTGTGTACAGGTTTTTGTGTGAACTTAAGTTTCATTCTTTTGGATAAAATATCAAGGAGTGGAATTGTGGGGCTGAATGGCTGTTGCATGTGTAGTTTTATAAAAAACTGCCCAACTACTTTCTAGAGTGACATACCATTTCTGCATGCCCACCAGCAATATATGACTATTGTACTCTCCTCATCTTTACCAGAACTTGATAGTGTTAGTTTTTTTATTGCCATTCCAATAGGAGTGTGATGGTATCTTGCTAATGAATAATGATGCTGAATATCTTCCCAGGTGCCTGCCTATCTATCTATCTATCTATCTATCTATCTATCTATCTTCTTTGGTAAGTGTTTTTCAAATCTTTTGCTTATTTTGCAGGAAGTTATTTGTTTTCTTTTTTGCCAAGTATTAAGATTCTTTATATATTTTGGTGCAAGTTGTTTGTCATATGTGTGATTTATAAATATTTTCTCTGTGGCTTGTCTTTTCAATCTATTCACATTGTTTTTCGCAGAGCAAAAGCTTTACATTTTTATGAAGTCTGGTTGAATATTTTTTTCTTTTATAGGCATGCATTTAGAATCATAACAAAGACATCTTTCCCTCATTCAAGGTCATAAAAATTTTCTCCTATGTTTTCTTCTGAAAGTATTACAGTGTCATATTTTACATTTGTAATCTATTTGGGGTAAATCTTTGTATGGAGTGTATCATTTCAAGGTTTTTTCTTTGCATATGCTATGTGATTGTTCTTTCTCTGTTGAATTGCCTTTGCATCATTGCCAAAATTCAATTGACTATATTTCAGTGGGTCTATATCTGGGCTCTCTATTTTGTTTCCTGGATCTACATGTCTATCCTTTGCTAATATCTCACTATCTTGATTACTGTAGTGTAAGAGGAAATCTTGAAATCAAGTAGTATGTATCCCCCAACTTTTTGTACAAAATTGTTTTGGCTAGTCTAGGCATTTTGCCTTTCTATATAAATTTTAGAATCATTGTTTTGCTATCTAAAAAAAAAATCCTGTCAAAGTTTTGTTTAGGATTTTGTTAAACCTGTAGATCATTTGGTGGAGAATGAACTTCTTAACAGTATTGAGTCTTCCATTAACATGGCACATCTCTATTTAGGTCTGCTTTGATTTTTTTCAGCAGTGTTTTATAGTTTTCCGCATAGAGAACCTGCAGTATTTTGTTAGATTTATACTTAAGTTTAGTTTTGGGGGGAAAGGATAATTTTAATTTTTAAGTTTTCATTACTTATATATAGATATACAATTAATTTTTGCATATTAACTTTGCATCCTATAACATTGTACACTCACTTATTATTTCTAAGAGCTCCTTTGTAGCTTTCCTGGAATGTTCCATAAAACTGCCATGTTATCACTGATTAAAGACAGTTTTATTACTTCTAGTCTTTATGCCTCTTATTTATTTGCTTTCTTGCACTGTTTAAAACTTACAATATTATACTGTATAGGGCAGGGGTGGGCAACCTTTTTGTGAGTGCGTGCCAAAACCAGCAAAATCTCTGACTCAAAATTCTTCTGCGTGCCAACCCTAATTTTTTGAGAACATGTTACGCCTACTTGATATCTCTTAAGGTGTACGTATGTGAAGAACCTTGAAGAAATAATAAAATTCATTTGAGCAACAAAAACACAGTATATGATGATGAAAAATACATTTATTTTTTAATGTATACATGTACTCTGATAGTCCGACAGAAAACTTTATGACTCCGTTTGATATTATCAGTGGGACTTTTGCTGCTGCATCACTGATGACAGAGATTTTACATCAGGTTTGTATTTTGTGACCTTCAGAGATATGCACGAGCTACTACTTTCATCCGTCAGGCTACTCCTATTACGAGACTTAACAAAATTCATCACTGAGAACAAAGATTCACAAGCGTATGTGGATGAAACCAAAACACTGGTCGGATCTAGGAAGGCAGGGAGAGTTAAGGCAGAGGCATAGAAGTTGCTCTTCCCCTCTCTTGTCAATCCATATCTGTGGTCTTTAAGATAACTTGTTATATAAAATTATTTATTTATCTAAGATGCACCTACACTGAATTTATCTGAAAAATAAAAAAGTCGATAGTAAGAAAAAAATTGTAAATGGAAGATTATAAGAGAGGGTTTCACGTACCAGCAAAAGTTACTGGCGTGCCAGGGGTTGTCCACCCCTGGAATAGCGTAAATGTAGTTAAAAATAAATGTAGTGAGAAGGAATCTTTTTGCATTGCTTCCAGTATTTGGGAGAAAGTGTCCAGTGTCTCACCATTGAGCATAACATTAGCTGTAGGGTTTTTTGTAGATGCTCTTTACCAGGTTGAGGAAGTTTCCTCTATTGATGGGAGTTTTATTATGAATCATCTGTTAATGTAGTTAATTACATTGATTGATTTTCTGATGTTGAACCAACTTTGTGTCATAGTACATTATCCTTTTTATATATTGTTGGATCCTATTTGCTAAGTATTTGTTGAAGATTTTTGCATCATTGGTCATGAAACATAATAATTTTGTAGTTTTATTTGCTTGTATTATCTTTGTCTGGTTTTGGCATTAACATAATATTGGCCTCATAAAATGAGTTTGGAACTGCAGCCTTTTTTATTTTCTGGAAGAGAATTCATAGAAAGGGTATAATTTCTTCTTTAATGAAACTTCTCCAATGAAACCTTTTGGGCCTGGAATTGTTTTTGTTGGAAAGTATGGAACACAAATTCATCTTCCAAAAAATATGCAACTAATTTTTAATGATTTTTTATAGCTTATACCTTTCAAGCAATTTGGTCCATTTCATCTAAGTTACAGAATTTATGGGAATAAAGTTGTCATATTCCATTGTTATCTTTTTAATATCTCTTAGGGTCTGTAGTAATAAACCTTTTTCATCATTATACTGACAATCTTTTTTTTTCTTGGCCAGTCTGGCTAGAGGTTTATCCATTTTATTCATTTTTTTCAAAAACTCTGGCTTTTCACTGCATTGATGTCTTCTCATTGTTTTTCTTCTTTCTAATGTCACTGATATCAACCCTTTATTATTTCTGTCCTTATTCTTGCTTTGCATTTAATTTGATACGTGTGTGTGTGTGTGTGTGTGTGTGTGTGTGTGTGTGTGTTTAGTTTCTTCAACAGGAAGTGAGCATTGACTTAAGACTTCTTTTCTAACATAAGATTTAATGCTATACTGCCCTGACCGGTTTGGCTCAGTGGATAGAGCATCGGCCTGCGGACTGGAGGGTCCCAGGTTCGATTCCGGTCAGGGGCATGTGCCTTGGTTGCGGGCACATCCCCAGTGGGGGGTGTGCAGGAGGCGGCTGATCGATGTTTCTCTCTCATCGATGTTTCTAACTCTCTGTCCCTCTCCCTTCCTTTCTGTAAAAAAATTAATAAAATATATTTAAAAAAAAGATTTAATGCTATAAATACCATTTATAGCATTGCTTTAGCTGCAGTAAAAAAAAATTTGACACGTGGTATTTTTATTTTCATTCAGTTCAAAATATTACCTAACTTCCTTTCAAACTTCTTCTTTGACCCATGTATTATTTAGAAGTACTTTTTTAATTTCTAAATATTTGAGGATTATCCAGATATTTTCTTCTTATTGATTCCATATTGTCAGAGAACATATTCTGTATGATTTCAATTCTTTTCAATTTGTTTTATTGATTGATTGATTTTTTTTTGGCCAAGGACATGCTCTATCTTGGTGAAGGTTTCACATGCATTTAAGAAGAAGGTGTATTCTGTTGTTATTGACTGGAGTATTCTTTAAATAATTAAGAAAAATTTCATAGGACATAGAATTATGGGTTGACAGTTATATTTTTTGGCATTTTTATGAGACAGCTATTTGGATCCTTATCTTATATAATAAAAGCCTAATATGCTAAGTGTCCGGTCGTCCGGTGACCGGTCAACTGTTCAACCAATCAAAGCATAATATGCTAATGATATGCTAACGCCGCTCAACTGCTCTCTATGACGTGCACTGACCACCAAGGGCAGATAGTTGACTGGTTGACCAGTCACTATGATGTTCACTGACCACCAGGGGGCAGATGCTCCAACTGGTAGGTTAGCTTGCTGCTGGGTCCGGCCGATTGGGATTGAAGGAGATGGGCCAGACACACCCTGGAGTCCTCCCAGAGTCCCTCCCTGGCTGGCCAACTTCCCGAATCCCTCCCAGGCCAGCTGGCCCCAATCGGCCCTAATCGGGACTGGATGAGACAGGGCCGGACATGCCCTGATCCCTCCTGCAGTCCCTCTCCAGCCCTGATCGTGCACCAGTGGGGTCCCTCAGCCTGGCCTGTGCCCTCTTGCAATCTGGGACCCCTCGGGGGATGTCAGGGAGCTGGTTTCGGCCCAATCCCACAGGCCACTCCCCTCCGTAGGGCACCAGAGGCAGGGCTTATGGCTGGCGAGTGCTGCTGCAGTGGCACAAGCCTTTCCCGATCGAGACTTATTTGGGTGCTAGCCTGCGGCAGGCACAGTGTGGCTGGCACGAGCGGGAGTGGCAGGTAGGAGCTGCAGGTGGTGTTGGACTGCAGGTTTCAGCCCAATCCCCACAGACCACCCCGAGGGACCCCACTCGTGCATGAATTTGTGCACCGAGCCTCTAGTTCTTCTATAAAAACACTGTCATTTTTTTCTGGCTCCTTTCAAGAATTTTTTCTTTATCTTTGGGTTTTCAGTAGTTTGATTATGACATGTTTGAGTGTGGTTTTCTGTGGGTTTATTTGGTTAGGAATTCACTGACCTTTTTAAATCTGTAAATTTATGTCTTTCATCCAAATTTGGAATATTTCCAGTCATTATTTTTTCAAATATATTTTTTGCACACATTTGTTTTTTCTTTCCTTCAGGTACTCCATTGGCAAAAATTAGACTATTGATGTCGTCCTACACATCCATGAGGGTCTGTTTTAAAATCTTTTTCTTTCTCAGTTCTGATTATTCTGCTACTGAGCCTATCTAGTACATTTTTAATTTCAGATATTGTAGTTTTCAGTTCTAAAATTTCCATTTGTTTCTCTTTTATTGTTTCTAGTTCTCTGCTGATAATTTATACTTTTTTATTTCAAAAATGTTCATCTTTACCTCACAGTACACAATGATTATAACAGCTGCTTTTAACTCTACCTCTGATAATTACTACGGATGTGTCATCTTGGAGTTGCTGTCTGTTGATTATTATTTCCCTTGAGATTATTCAGGGTTTCTTATCTTTTAATATGTTGAGTAATTTTCTATAGTATTCTTAATATTTTAAATACTATATTATGTTCTGTTAAAAATCCTCCATACGATATTGAATTTGCTTGTTTGTTTTAGCAGACAGACAACCAAGAGAGAATCAGATGGCAAATTCTGTCTTATCATTTGTGGGCAGTAGTTCCAACTGTAGGTTTTCAAAGTCTATGTTCATGAACAACTGAGGGGTCAGCCTGAGACTTGGGCAGTAAGGATAGATCATGGTTTTATTCTAAAATCTTTTACCAAGCTTCTTTGAGTCTGTTCTGCACATACAAAGCTTGGGAGTCAGCCTGAGTCTTGTACATACAGAAAATTAAGGGACCCCCTTCTCTCAGGGTGTAACTCCTGATACTATCAGGAAATCCTATGCATCTGAGGTTGCCCTTGGGGTGAATTGCTAAGAGAGAGAGATGGAGAATGTGATAGAGAGAGGGAGAGGAAGAGAGAGAGAGAGAATTCTGGCCAGGTAGCTCAGTTGAATAGAACATTGTCCAATATACTAAGGTTGCAGGTTCTATCTTCAGTCAAAGCACATATAAGAAGCAACCAATCAATAAGTAGAACAACAAATCAATGTTTCTCTCTCTTTCTCTCTCTCTCTCTCTCTCTCTCTCTCTCTCTCTCTCTCTCTTTCTCAAATCAATAAATAAAAAATTAAGAAAAGAGAGAGAGGGAGAGAGAGACCCCTCAAGCATGTCAAACTCACAGCCAGTGGGCCACATGCCTCGTATGGGGCCTGCCGGCCACGATTTTGACATGCTGATGCTTATGCCATGCCTGCCACAGGTGCTACAGCAAGCAGCTTCACAGTGGGAGCTAGTGCAAGACAGAGGGAAAAAACTGGGGTGGGGAGGAGCCCCTAGCCCAAGCATGTCAAACTCAAAGCTAACATTGGCCAAATAATCAAGGCATGTGGCCCACGGGCTGCGAGTTTGACATGCTTGCCCTCACCTATCCACCTGGATCCTTTCCCCAGTCCTCTGGCTAGACAAAGGTGGTTACTCTGAGAGTTTTCCCTGTCCACATTCACTGCACAGTTTTCAGGCGTGGTTCATCATTAGGTCAAAGCTGGCAGGTAAAAAAGGAAGGAAATACAGGAGAGTCATCATCAGGCTGGTGGTTTGTGCTGCAGGTTTTGATTTCTTTTCCCAGTCAGCCTGTTATGTGTACTTTCAAAGTCCTCAAGCAGGTACCTTTTATATTATGTCCAGAGTTTTAATTATAATCAGGGAGAGACAGACTGTAGTGAATTTATGCAATTTTGGCAACATTGGAAGTTCACATTGCTTATTTTTAAGGCTAGTCCTCATCCCTCTTAAATTATTATAGAAATTGCTATGTAATCTTTTCCCCTTTCACTTGGAAACTCTTATTTTTATGTCTTCTTTCCCTAATTCTTTTGCATATGATATCCCATTAAGTCTGTTCCTATGTTCTATTCAAATTTGGGTCTCATACTGACCCTTAGTAATTGCACATATAACCTGAGAAATATTTATTTTCTTTTTATGTTTGCTTTGGATGCTAGAAAATGGTTAGAAGTTTCCAGAAGAAAATGCTAGTTGTGCTGTATGGATTTTTAATAACTTCAGGAAATAATTTAAAACTACTAAACATTCAGTATTTACCTGATTTTCAAACTGGGTAAGTTTTCTTCTGAATATAAAAGATAGAAAGAACACACCAGAAAAAAAAAAAAAGCAGGAGAACCTAATTGTGTTTGCACACCCTGCTTTACCATCATCTATGTTCCTGCAGTCTCTTAAAACTACATCATGGATTATACTCTAAATTTTCAATATGTAAATCAAGAGAGCTGAACTTTAGTCCTAATGCTCCCATTGACTGGTTGTATGACCTTCGATAATTTACTTAACTTCTTGAACTTAATTTCCTCATTTGTTTAATGGGCTCATTGAACATCAGGTCTCTAAAACCTTTCTTTTCCAAGGTCTGACATTCTATGAATTTATAAGAGATATTTAAAATAGACTGTGCCAAATGTGAGACCCAAAAGGGAGTTAGGGAATCTCTATCAGTCATAACATTGAACCTACTAAAAAGGTAGACAATCAGTACCATTCTGTTTTTTAAAGAGGCAACAATCACTGAGTAATTAATCCGATACTTTTTAAGAGTTAGTGACCATTCAAATTAGATGATAATTTTAGAAATGCACAATCTACAGTTAAGTTAAGAGCAAAACCAGTATAATTCTGAGTTTTTGATTGCATTGACATATCAGTATTGGATTTGTAGTGAGGCTGTAAGTTGTTGACAGATTTCAGAAGATTGGATAGGGACAGAATTCCTTGGAAAGCAGAGGTAGTCATCATATGTTAAATGCAGCCATTCCCACCCCCCAAGCCCCCAAATTCTCTTGCTCAAGAGCTCCGGGAAAAGAGAAATTAAAAACTTTTCAATGTACAAAGCGGAGCTGACATATTTGGCTAAAAAGGATTTGAAATTTTAAAAATATATATAGAAGGGACATCTGTAATAGTCTCAACACTAAAGATTAAATAAATAAATATATGAAAAACAAAAGAATATCATATAGGCACATGAGATATTACACTATCTAAGCTTTCCTAAAAGAATCATAAAATACTGAGAAATTGTGACAAAAATTATTAATACATGAAAATATTAACATCATATTAATTTGTTGAATTTTAGTCCTACTCTCCCCTTTCCCGCCCATGTTTTTATACTTAGAAGTTTAGATAAATGTTATCATACTTGGCATAGACTTTGCAACTCGCCTTTTCCTTCAGTTTAGCTTGTTGATACCTGCAGTTCCAGTTCATTCATGATGACCTACTTTATTGTCAACCATTGAACAATGATGAAAACATTTATTTACACATTCTCTTGGTAATCTTGTTTTCCTGACTTGTGCTATTACAAGTAATGATGTCTTGTTCCTACTCACTTATTTCATTTTTTTGTTTACCCCTATTTTTATTTTCTTTAATTTTCCTGCTGCCAATTTGAGCTATATTTTGTATTTTATGCATGGCAAATTACCTTTATTTTTAAAGTAAATATTTATGTATTTTCTAATAATACTTAAAATTTTTCAGCATTTCAGTCTTATTCCTATGTAGGGCACAGTTCTTAACATGTTAGCTATTTGTTGCACACCTCCTTCCTACTTAATTTCAATTAGATTTTGTTTTCAATATAAAAAACAGTAGTAGCATATACAGTAGTTAATTGAAACTTATTTTAATCCCTTTTATGATAAATTTTGTTTTTGTAATTCAGGTTTTATGAATTCATTTCTTTCTGCATGGTTCATGCTTTAATAATTCTTTAGTGAGGGTTTAAAAGTTGTATACTTTCTTAGTTTGGTTTGAAATTATCTTTTTTATCTCAATCTTAAATAATGTATTATCTAGGCTTAATATAATTCTACGTTGATAGTTATTGTCCCTTTATTAGTGTATTGTCCTCTGTCATTTATTGTTGCCAGTGACAAATATGCTGTTGGTTTAATTTTCATTTCTTTGTAATAATAGCTAACATTTTTTGAGTGCCTGCTCTGTACCAATGTGCTAAGCACAAATATTAACTCACTTTTGCTACACAATTTCTTGGTATCGATAAAGAGAGCTTAGAGTTGAAGTATCTTGATCTTTATCCATAGGCAATTAGTGGTGGAACTGGAAGTTGTATTTACCTTTATTGTGTTCAGTACTCTGCGTGTGCATTTGGGTCCATAAATCATGTCTTTCAACTCTGCAAAATTCTTCAAACACTGCTTTTCCTCTATTCCCTCCTTTCCCCTCATCAAACTCCTATTTTGGCAAAGGCAGTGTATGTGTGAGGTTGTGTAGGTGATGCACTTCACAACTCTAGGGGGCCATTCACACCCTTATTTTCAACCAATTTACCTAGAGACATTTTTTGGTCAAATCTCAAAGAATTGATGTTTAAATAAAGACATTTCTACTATATATTTGTAAATTAGCCATTCCGTATCTGGTGCTCTGGGAAAGAGGACTGTTTCAGGACCAATTGCCAAGTAATTCAGGTTGATCTCAGCTTCCTAAATAATGATACCCTTTCTCATGGGTTGTGCTCTACTGTGTTAAACATGGTTCATGTACATCATTTAACCGATTCTCACCACAATCCTGTGAGGCAGTTTGGGAGGATGGTATTGTTACTCTCCACTTGATAAATAAGCAGACCAGATCTCAGAAAAAAACAGCGGCTTACTCAAGGTTACAAAGCGATTGCGTGACAATTGGACCAATGTCTTCTGAATCTAAAAGTGCTCATGACACTCTCAAAGAACTAGTAATGTGCACAGTAAGGTGCAAAACCAAAGGAAGACCTTTGGGCATTAGTAAGGTCTGTTAAACCACCTCTGATTTGTCATTGCAATGATTAACTTTACCATTAAATAAGCTGCATTAAGTAACACAATAAATGTTGGTACAGGGTGAAAAGTTTTGATTTGACATGCAGTTATTTAACATAAATATAACTGGTAGTTTCCCATGACTGAAGGATAAAGTCTAGGTACCATAACCTTTCACATCTTGGCTCTTTTTACATATCTCTAGCCACTTTCTTTAGTATCCCTGTTCCAGACACTAACATTTTAAACATTTTTAAACCCCTCAAGCCACTGTAGAGCTGATATTTCTCCTCTCTCTGGTTTTTACCTCCTCTGCCCCTCTGTGGAGCCCATGGAGCAGGAACACCTATGAGGTTACTATAGGTGACATGACCTTATCTATGACTTCCTTACCAATTCTTTCCTTTCTGTGCCTGCTTCTTTCCTGCTAAACTATTAGCGCCTAGAAGCTGGGTGTAGTTCTTTCTTGTGTGTGAATCCACAGTTCTTAGCATGGGATGTGGGCCATACACAATGAGTGTCATGAATGAATAAATTCAAACACAAAAAGTATTTTTAGAACTAACATTTTTATGAAGTATTACAGTTTGAAAACATTTTTATATGTCAAGATCAAACTCTCAAAAATACTAAATGCTGCATTAACTTATGTCAAATAAATAATGAACAAGTTAACTCATGAATGAGTTAGTGGATCAAAAAAATAAAAATATGGAATACTTCCATGTGTGTTTAATAACTACTCTCACTTTAAAATTCAGTGAGGTTGCAATTAACTCTTAACCTTCCCTGACATTTAAATCTATGAGCTCACAAACTTAATCCTTAAAGTAAATGCAATGTGAAATGTTTAAAAGGTGTCAGGGAATCTGAATGAAAAGGTATGAGCAAATATAACTTGCCCTGTTAGATATTGATTTCATCATTACCGACCTGGGAAAATAAAATCAATGTTTAATATGGCCGTGATGACAAATGGTGGGGCTCAATAAGCTTCCTGTGTGCATTCATTCTGATGATAAGTGAAACAAAAGGGATCCACCGTGAACCACATCTGCGGCGAAGTGGATGAAAGCCGCACGCGCAGCCACAGTGTGACTGGAATATCATGGCATCCATGATGAGTTGCTCCTCGGGATGCCGTTGGCCCTGCGGGAGCAGCAGGCAGGCAGGCAGATCTTCCTCAGTTCAGTGATTTTACTGCATCTATACAATTTCAGTCAAGTGCAAGAGAAAATACTCAGAATAAGGGCAGCACCGAAAGATAGCCAAACCATAAATAACAGGATGGCTGCTCCAGAGGGAAGCAAGGAACAGGGCAGCTTGATGAGCGTTAAGAAAGGAGCAATGGGAGCCGGGCATTCCATTACGTTGTCAGAGCCAGACTAGAGAAAATCACGTCTCCGCTGGCTTCCCAAGCAGGCAAGGAAGGAAAAATACAAGCAAATATTCAAGGAGAGAAAAACATAAAAGCACTGTTTTTACATCTGGCTCAAGTACACCATGCCAGATTAGAAGAGGAATTTAAGAACTGCAGGGGAAGGCACTATTACAGAGATAGAAAATTCAGTCATGTGCTTGTTTGTGGTAGTTTTACTCCCTTCTCCATTCAACAGATATTAATAAGGATCTTGCTAGGCTATGTAGAGAATACAAAGGGAACAGGTCGCACCTGAGCTCCGGTGTCCTTATTTGGTTAAAAATTCACTTTGCCACAGTGGGGAAGGCCTGGGGAGGGGGTAGAAGCAGGGTGGAGGGGGCCAAGAGGCGGGGGGACATCTGTAATACTTTCAACAATAAAGATTTTTTTTTTCACTTTGCCATTATCAATTTGATTGTAGTTGGAGGTTATTATAATGAAGAGCATCTGGTTCTTGCAGGAACACATTTTCCCACAGAATCCAGAGAATTCTATATGGCACTGGATTCCATTATTACTATGTTATTATGGAGATGTTTACTTTGGGAGGCATTTAGCATCTTTTGGGCTATAGAGATGTTTAGGAAATGACTTCTTCAAGTGGCTGAGCATTAGTATCTATTTCAGTAGAGAGTAAGAATTAGGGTGTTTTATTTATTTATATATTCAAATTCAGCAATTTACTTATTTCGTAAGGTGTTTTATTAATCTGGTATTCTCCCGGGCCATTTTAGAAATCTCTTTGAGACATGTCCATTAAAACTGAATTCTAAAAAATAAGATAAAATAAATAAATACTGAATTCTACTTCATCATCAGGAAGACAAGATATCAACATTAGGTATCAGTTCCTTATAAAGTCTTTTCAGCTTTTATCCTAACATAACCATGAAAATAGATGTGAATCCATAAGCTCCTAGGGCTAGGCTAAATGGAAATGGGGGAGGGAGGCAATTTACCTTTTGTGGGATTCTGCATTTGTGAGCTTTCAGAGCAACTGCATGCAAATGGGTTAACATATTCACTTTACATGTCAAACATGAGAACCAGAGAGGGTGGAGGAAACATTAGCAACTATAAGTACAATGCTTGAGGAAACATATATAAGAAGTTATTATTCAGGCTGATGTCAAATAGTTTGCTACCTATGTTTTCCTCTAGGAGTTTTATGGTTTCAGATCTTACATTTAGGTCTTTAATCTATTTTGAGTTTATTTTTGTATATGGGGTAAAAGAATGGTCTGTTTTCTTTTTTTGCATGTATCTATCCAGTTTCCCCAATGCCACTTGTTGAGAAGACTGTCATTATTCCATTGTATATTCTTGCCTCCTTTGTAATAGGTTAATTGACCATTTAGACTTGAATATATATTTCTCAGCTCTCTCTTCTGACGCATTGATCTATTTGCCTGTCTTTGTGCCTGTACCATAGTGTTTGATTATTAAAGCTTTGCAGTGTAGCCCTGGGTGGTGTGGCTCAGTTGGCTGAGCCTCAGTCTGTGCTCTGAAAGGTCACTGGTTGTATTTCTGGCCAGGACACATACTCAGGTTGCGGATCCCATCCCCAGTCGGGGTGTGTACGGGAGGCAATGGATTGATGTTTCTCTTTCACATTGATGTTTCTCTCTCCCTACAATCAATAAAAACATATATTTAAAAAATAAAAGTTTTGCAGTATAGTTTGAAATCAAGGAACATGATACCTCCAACGTTGTTCTTCTTTCTCAAGATTGCTTTGACTATTTGGGGATTTGGAGTCTTTTGTGCTTCCATATAAATTTTAGGATTATTTGTTCTAGTTCTGAGAAGAATGTCATTGGTATTTTGGTAGGGATTGCATTGAATCTGTAGATTGCTTTGGGTAGTACGGGAAACAAAAGCAAAAATAAACAAATGGGAGTTCATCAAACTAAAAAGCTTCTGCACAGTGAAGGAAACCATCAATGAAACAAAAAGACAACCCACTAAATGGAAGAATATATTCACAAATGTATATTCAATAAGGGGTTGATATTCAAAATATATAAGGAATTCATAAAACCCCCACCAATAAAAAAAATAAATGATCCAATTAAAAAAAATGGACAGAGAACCTGAAAGACTTTTCTGCAAAGAGGACATACAGATGGCCAACAGACATATGAAACACTCAACATCACTAATCATCACGGAATTGTAAATCAAAACCACAGTGAGTTACCACCTCACACCAGTCAGAGTGGCTGTTATAAAAAAAGTCACAAATAGATCTGGAAACAACCCAAGTGCCCATCAGTAGATGAATGGATTTAAAAACTGTGGTACATTTACACAATGGAATACTATGCAGCTGTAAAAAAGAAGGGTCTCTTACCCTATTATATGATCCAGCAATTCCACTTCTGGGTATTTATCCCCCAAAAATGAAAACACTAACTTGTAAAGATATATGCACCCCTATGTACACTGCAGCATTATTTATAATAGCCAATATATGGAAGCAACTAAATAAGTCAGAGAAAGACAAATACCATATAACATATGAAATCTAAAATAAACAAACAAATAAAACAAAAACAGAGTAATAGAAACAGAGATCAAAGGGATGGTTACCAGAATGGAGGGGGTGAGGGGATGGGTGAAAAAGGTGAAGGGGGATATAGTCAATAATAGTGTGATAATTTTGCTCGGTGACAGATGATTACTATAATTAGTAGGGTGATCACATTGTAAGGTATAAAAATGTCGAATCACTATATTGTGCACCTAAAACTAGTATAACTAATATAATATTGTATACCAACAATACTTAAATTTTAAAAATGTAAGTACAATGCATTTTGGAGGCCTTATGATATTTAAATAAGTGTCTAAAATGTTCTCTAGCTTCTTAATGACAAGTGGCCTTTATCTATCTTGACTATATTTTCTTACAATTTATACTTCACTTTAATATTACATTATAATTGTTTAATTTTATTTAACAAACATTTTTTATAATATATTTTTTATTGATTTCAGAGAGGAAGGAAGAAGGAGAGAGAGAGAGAGAGAGAGAGAGAGAGAGAGAGAGAGAGAAACATCAATGATGACAGAGAATCATTGATTGGCTGCTTCCTGAACGCCCCATGCTGGGGATGGACCCTGCAGCCCTGGCATGTGCCCTGACTGGGAATCGAATCATGACCTCCTGGTCCATAGGTTGATGCTCATCCATTGAGCCATGCCAGCTGGGTTCAAGAAACATTTTAAAGCTTCTACTTATACTCTTTTCAACTGAGAAGCATGTATCCCAAGGCCTATATGCTGGAAAGTCTAGCTAGCTAAAGTATGGGGGCAATTTCTGCAGTCTAAATTTTGCACAAAAGTCAATTTAAACATGTTTATATTAAACTTACTAATATCTATAAGTTTCCTTTTCTTCCTCTATAAAATGTGGTTCATAATAATACTCACTACAGCCCTGGTCAATGTGACTCAGTTGGTTGATCATTGTCCTGTGCACTGAAAGGTTACAGATTCAATTCCCTGTCAGGGCAGGTGTGAGAGGCAACTGATTGATGTTTCTTTTTCACATCAGTGTGTGTTTTTCTCTCTTTCTCCCTCTCCTTTCCCATCTCTCTAAAAATAAATAAAAACATATATTAAAAAAAAAAAATACTCGCTACATAAGGTTGTTATAAGGAACTAGAGGCCCGGTGCATGAAATTCATGCGAGAGTGTGGTCCCTAGGCCTGGCTGGCAATCAGGGCCAATCAGGTTCCCCACCTCCCCCCCTCCTTCCCTTGCTGTCCACGTCCACTGCCACCCACTCTGGTTCCCCGTCCCAGCCCAGGGGCCCAGCCCTGATTGGGTGATCAGGGCCTGCCAGCTGGGGGGAGGGACCAGGAGGTAGGCCAGCAGGCCCCATCAGCGATTGAGCCTGCGGGCTGGGGGCAGCTCCTGTGTTGAGTGTCCGCCCCCTGGTGGTCAGTGCTCATCATAGCGACCAGTCGTTCTGTCATAATGGTCACTTAGGCTTTTATATATATAGATAAATGAGATAGTGCACATTACTCAGCACAGCATCTGGTACATCATAAATGTTTGATGATTATAATCACTATCACAGGTCTCCCAACTTTGCTCTTCCTGCATTTTAAATAGTTTTTGTAAATTATTGGTCTCAGTTATTATGTTGAGTTTAACACTCAAATGTAACTTTATTTTTTAAGTGTCATCACCAAGTACCAACTACTGGACCTAGAATGCAGAGATCCTGAAGTCTCTCTTAGGTGTCATCTGATTGGAAGTTTTATAAATTCCTGTAACTCATGACAGAGTGGATAGGGCTGCATTATGACTTGTGGGTCCTTTCCTCCATGAAAATAATGTTAAAATTGTAATTTATGAATGAGTTGGAAAAAAGCCAAATGTGGTCAAGGTTGCATTTGCTATATTTTCATCACTAGTGTGTTCATCTTTTCTTCTGATTTTAAAAGGAATTAAAATTAAAACATTTTCCTGGCCTCCTAAAAGTATCATGGACCCTACTGTGTATAAAGGCTAAGTCAGCCCTAAGGTAGACTCAGGCCACAGTGAGAGTCAAGGAACTCCAGTGAGAGCTTTTCTGAGAACACAACTAAAGATATTGCTCCAGCTGTTTTGTTAACAGGGACAATAAAGCTATTACAAAATCATTCTTAGAGTAATATAGTATAGGACGATGATGACAAAGGTGTCAGCCCCCCTTGAGAGCACCTAGTTCAAGATCCACGGTTCATGTGTGAAAAATTAAGGCTCGGTGTCCAAGTGCTCAGTGCCCGAGTGAATTCATAGAGAACCCCAGCTAGAAGCCAGTTCTCCTGATTGCCCAGGCTGTATTTTTTTCACCATTCTATCCATTATTCTTTCAAACCTGCTTTGAGCTCATGCCAAAATCATCTCTTAAAAAACATCTTTTATTTTCCCAGCAAAGCAGCACTCCTTATCCTATGCTTCCTCAGTTACTTACAGGCCCTTGGAGACTTGGACATGAGCTATTTATTACTTGTGGGGTGGGTTTAGAAATCTCTCCCTTCACCACTGCATTACCAGCAACTATCTTCCATCGTAAACTGACACCAGGTTTATAATGCAGTAGCCCCTGTTCGCAGGGGATACCTTCCAAGACCTCCAGTGAATTCCTGAAACTGCGGGTAGTACCAACCCCTATTAAACTATTTTTTTTCCTATACGTACATACCTATGATAAAGTTTAATTTATAAATTAGGTACAGTAAGAGATTAACATCAGTACTACTAATAAAATGTTTCCAATATCTAACCTCTACTTCTGCAGTTTTGTCATTTTTGCTAACTCTTAGTTACTAGTATGGTGGTTTACTTCCTCTTGCATTTAGTGGTTTTTAATCTGAGTTCATGTTTTCTGGAACATGTTTCCTCAAGCATTCTCTGGAACATTTTTTGTATGTTTGTTTGTGTGTGTGTGTGTGTGTGTGTGTGTGTTCCTGGAACATGTTTCCTCAAGCATTCTCTGGAACATTGTTATAGTAGCAAAGAATTCCATTTCCTACTGCTTGTGACCTTGTTTGGAGCAGCTTGGTTTGAAATAGTCCCCACCTCTGTCCTGTCTCACAATCCCTCCAGGCACCGTCCACAGAGGTAGATCATCTGGTCGCAGCATCCCTGAAGGAGGGCTCCTTTAGATGTGGCACCTCCCTAGGGACCGCAGTCCAGGGCCAGGGAGCAAAGTCGGAAAAAGGGGAACTGACTTTGGTCAGGTGATTATTATAAGACAAGGTCCAACCTGGGTGTTTTATACCTGATCTCTCTTCTAATCTGCAAGCTAGTTATCAAGATCTCATATCTTGAACCCTACACTCCCACCATTTGGTAAATGACTCAAACAACTAGGAAAGGCTAGAGACAACTGGCCTCCTGAATATGCTGACCCTTTTAGATACCAACTTGTTTTAAACCATAATTTTGGAGTGAATTTCAACACTAATTTAGCCTCTGAGGTTGTAGATCCCAGCTTCTCAAAGATCCACTTGTATTTGAATATTACATTATCTGGCAGAATGTTTCAAGTGGCCTGTAGCCATGATTTCAGCTTTGCTATGACACACTGATACACGGGTTAATTATATTCTTTGAAAATGCCAAAAGTTTGCCTTCATTGCCCAAGGGACTATGTTGATCTGCAGACATTTCCAGAGACATTTCTGAGAAACGCCCTAGCACTATTATAAAACCTTCCTAATCTGGCTAGATCAATCTCCTTGTATACAAATCATTAATATTTTTACAGGATAGTTTCCATATGGACCATCCTCATATTAACATATTAAAACAGTATTTAAGATGAAATACTTAGCCTAAGTGGAGAGGTGTTAAAAACAAAGACCAGCTGTGGTGTCCATAGACTTGGTAAAGAAACAGCTGGAATCTATATACTATTTGGAGCATGGTTGAAGATGTGCTTTTTTGTGAGGAATTTGCCTGTGGGAGAAAAAGAACCTTCTCATTTGTATACCACTGAAGTGGAAAATAGGGGAGATCCTTGAAAGTCAGGGAACATCTTCAGTTACATGGGAGAAGTGAACAGTGAAAGTTTTGAACATTGTGATTACAAGGAGCCATGATAAACCATGGAGTTTTAATTAAATCCTGCACATTGGCAGTGGGGCCCAGTCCCAACTTTGTACAAGTTTTATAAATTGAGTATTAATAGAGCCACTTAGAATATCTACGTGGCCTGCACATACTAGTATTAGATCTGTGCTGTCCACGGTGGTAGCACAAGCCATTTGTGGCTACTTAAATTTAAGTTAAATGGTTTGAAATTCAGTTTTTTGGTTTCCGTGGCGCATTTTAAGTGCTTAGTAGTCACATATGGCTAGTGGCCACTGTCTGAGACAGCACAGATATAGAATACTTGCATCATTTCAGAAAGTTTCTTTGAACAATACTGTATTAGATATTCATTAAACATATGTTAAATGAATGCATGACTGCCCAACATTTAAAGGGGGGGGGAATGTACTGCTTTTGTAAAAAGTTGAACTAGTCCTCTTAAAGAAGACGATATTTGGAAAAAACACCCCCCCCTCATGGTGATGTAATAGAACGATCTTTAAGGAAGTGTAATGTCATGATTCCATTGGGCATGGTTTAGATTTCTGTGATAAACTCCTCCTCTGAAATCTTTAGTAAAGTCTATTTTCTTCAAAAGGACTTTTGTGAGTGGAGCTCAGTAAAATGGTTGTGCCATGTAACATTTCTGTCAATGACAAACCCCACATACAACAGTGATCCCATAAGATTATAATGGAGCTGAAAAATTCCTACCACCTAGTGATGTCATAACCTTGTTCACACAATGACACAAAATCACCTAATGATGCATTTCTCAGAAGCTATGCCCATATTAAGCAGTGCATGACTGTATTTCATAGGAGGGCATAGAAGAGAGGCCAGACATAGGGAATGAGGAATCAAGAACTGAGAAGCTCATGATAACACATATCCACCAAGAACAAATAGGAACCTTAGGGACAGCTTTGAAATTCCACACGCTAGGGAACCAGGTTCAAGCCAGTTTTAGCTCGAATTAAAGTACCTTGACTGTTCTCTAAGCTGCACTTTACTGTCCTGTATCAGGGGTCTGCAGGCCACTTCTGTCATACCACCTGTACTTATACAGTTTGTATGTTAAAAATGGGTTTTAGACTTTTAAAAAGAAATCAAAAGAATATTTTATGACACATGAAAATAATAGGCAGTTCAAATCTCAGTGTTCATAAGAAGCTTGGTGGAATGGCCACCTCACTTGTTTACATATTGTCTATTGCTGATTTCATGCTACAGTGGCAGAGTTGAGTGGTTGTGACAGAGACCACCAGGCCTGCAACGTTTTAAATATTTATAGTCTGGCCCTTGATAGGAAAAGTTTGCCAATCCCGGTGCTATATCATCAAGAGTGAGAAAAGGGTTCTGCATACCAGATATCACAAAACACAGAGGCCAGGAATGGGTTGCACTAAAGCACAGCTGCTTCATGGGGAACCAGAACAAAACACGTTTTAGAAGATTAGAGATGATGGGAGGAGTAGAGAATTTCTTAACAGGAAAAAAACCCTCTACATCAAATGTAAACTGCTAAACTTTTTATTGATGATGATGGCAGGAAACTGGGCAGATAAACTGAAAACTGTATGACTCAAGGCAATACATCATCTAACCTTTCTGAAGATCATTTCAATATCACTTGTTTTTTATAACTCATAGGGTTATTTTGAG
>NW_005360642.1:286913-292697 GCF_000412655.1 Myotis brandtii
ATATATATATCCACTCACTTTGTAACCTGTAAGAATCATACAAGTGTAAAATATAATTCCTACTGATAAATAAGTACAATTAAGAAATTGATTCTGACTATTTACTGGAGACAGAAAAGATGGTGATCAATACTTCACAGAGGAGTTGGTAGACAAAGTGTTCCCAAATATCTACTAATAATATCATTGAGTTTTAGCCCGTGAGAAAATTTGTGCTGTTTTAGCCATGCAATCTGTGATATTTTGTTATGAAAGCTCTGACAAACTAATACACGGGAACTTTAGAAATGAAATACACTGAATTAAAAATGTCAGGGAGCTCTGTACATTGAAAGAGTAAATAATATAGTTCTATTATTATATGATGCATATGTGTGTTTATATGTGTATTGGTTCTTGATATGTAATGTATTTCTCAATGTGGCTCAATGCCAAAAAGTTGAAAAGCCACTGATTTAGAACATAGTAGGTGCTCAATGTGTTTGCTAAGCGATACTTGCATCATCTATCGGGGCTCTATGAGGACTTCTTTTCACATAATTTCAGATATCATATTGTGATCAGTTAGGCTATGATTTTCTTTTACACTGTCATGCCCCTGGCTCTACCTTAAATCAAGTTCTGCTTTTCATAAGGTCTTATTGCTTCTTGATTTGTGTGGCTTCTGATCATTTTCAGAACATCTACAAATGGATAATTTCACTCATTATTTGGAATGTAGTAGACATTTGCTATCACTCCTGTCATTTGGCAATAGCCCCCGGACTTTGGAGAGGAAACTACTTCTTCCTACTCCAGGAGGTTCTTGTGGACTTTATTTTAGGATGGGCATGTGATCTAGACTGGCCAAAGTCTTCCTGGTATCTGACACAGGGTCCATGAGAACCTGGGGCTGTTTTTCCTTCAGCATGAAAGACCCTCTGTGTGGAATAGACAAGCCTCAAGCAGAAAGTTGAAGAGAAAGACCCCTGGCAATGTGGCTGGAGACCTAAGGTGCAGCCATGCCTAAGGTGTTAACTTCAGTTCTCAGATCAGTATTCTGTTATCTTTGCTTGAATTTAACAAATCAGGTTGGTGCCACTTGCCTTCCATCCAGAGTTATCCTTGGGCTATATAGTAGGCCAGAAGTGCGGGTTATGTGAGCTGATAATGGACACTAGGTTCCTCAGTGAGGAGCACTGATAAGGTAAATGAGGTAGGTTTAAGAAAAGACAATGGAAGTTGGATTCAGTACTGGAAAACAAGACATATAAACTGGGGAAAACGACAGTAAACAAATAGTGTTACATGAAGGAAAACCATGTATGGGAGGTCTCCCTGTAGGGCCAACAACTGAATTAAACCAATTAGCAGGCAATTTAAAAATCTTTCAGGTTTATGATGTTTTGTTTAAAGAGTAAATTATTATATATAATGATTGAGTAAGAATAAGACTACTACAAATACAGTAGTCTCACATTTTTAGTTTTAATTACTTCTTACAAAAGACACAAAATTATGGGAACAAAAGGATAGCTTCAAATCAAGTTCCAGTGAGTTATTTTATAATTAGGAGACAAAATTAGACAAAGCCAGTCACCAAGCGTCTGTGAGGTTTTGCCATTCACCTGCACGAAGCCTTCCTGTGGCCTTAGCTTCCTGAATAGAACAGATCCCTGGAAGCATACATTTTTTCGAAGTCACTATAAAACATCTCTCTGTAGCTCACAGACTGTGAGGGATTAAGAAAGTACAAGAACTTGATGAAACCCACCCAGTTTCTAGTGTACCTAGGAGTGAAATGTGGAGAGGTGACAGGAGGCCTAGTGCTTGGAGAGCTTCCAACCCATTGTGCAGCACGAACAGCCAACTGAGAAACGATTAGTCATGTAAGACAATAGGCAGGATGAACCCCATAGACCTGCTCTTAATGAGATAGCACAAACTTGAAGGCTCTTTTAATAGCCACAGTTGAGAGAGAGAGTCATTCTTGTCTCCACCACTTATGTCCAACTTTCTTCTCTGTTTTCCTTCTGTAAAAACCTTCACAGAGCCTCTAACACCTCTGATCTCCATTTCTCATTTTTTCTTCTCATTTCTGAGCTCCCCTTACTGCAGTTGGCTGTTATAAGATTTCTGCTGAAGCATTCTCCTTTTCAAGTGGCTTGCCTGCTCCCACGAGAGTCCTTAAAACCACACCTGCTACTACAAGTCCACTTGCCCCAACTTAGTTCTTTTTTCTTTAGTAACTTTCTATATGCATCTTCTGGTCCTATTTCATTTCTATTCATGATCTCCCAATTTCAGCAATTCTTTCTCATATATTTTTTTGGCATGTAAATAATTAAGGAGCTCACCCCAAACCTCCAGGACGTCAAGTCTAAAGAAAGCATTCTAGTGTTTGTTGGATTAGACCTTTCTTTGAGACGCTTCTCCCTCTCATCTTTCCATACAATGCGTTCCCTACTTCTCAGGGTAATCCTTCATTTTCTGTTCTCTGGGACTTCCTGAACTGTCTTATCAAAGCTACTGTGCTGCTCAGTGGTAAATTTAACTACCTGGGTATTTCATCTGCACCTCAAACTTGTAGTGTACACTGGCAGCCTCATTGTCTCCCCCATTTTTGTCACCTACATCCATCAATCAAGCCAGAAAATGTGGGTGTCACCCTTTACTATTCCCTTTCCCCACCAGCTAAAAAGACATCTCCATGGCCATGACCCTAGTTCAAGTTCTCTCATCTCTGAATTAACTTTCTAATTGGTCTCTCAGCCTCAATTCTTTCCCACATCATCCTTCCCTAAACCCCATCTTCTCTCACTGCCAACTCTGTGATTTTCTAAACGGGCAAATATTATTCTTTGACACTCTTGCTTTAAATCCTTTGATGCCTTCTAATTTCTACAGCAGTGCTTCTCAAACCTCAACCTGACACTGAGTCACCTGGGAGGTTATTAAACATGATTTTGTTGCTATTCCTTGAATCACACTCTGAGTATCAGGAGTTCCAATTTCATGTCCAAATATTAAACAGAGACCCCCTTACAGCCTGCTTCCTGCTTAACATTACAGCTGCCGTTCCTGACATTGCCCGAAGAACTCCTGTGATACCTGTCACTCCAAACCTTCACTCACCTTCATTTAGAGACCCTCACAGTTTTCTAGCCACATGTCTCATAGCTTTTGTCAGTTAGTAAAATGAGCACCAGCTGGGGATTAGTCCATATTCAAAAGATAAAAATCAAATAAAATTTCCATAATAGCAGGGAAATACATGTGTTACAAGCTCTTTGTGTGAAATGGTTCAATAATATCACATTTGTTTCACATTTCTTAACAATTCACCTTTGAGTCTTTACCATGGTAATCTTTTTTGCTTAATGAAAATCTCACTAAAATTTTTATGAGGCCAGTGGTGAGAGAGCAGAACTATATTAAGAGCCTTATGAAAAATATATGTATCTTTCTCTAGATATTGTCTTTTAATATCTTCATTCTAGCTTTATAGCTCGTTTTTCTTTTATCATTAGGAGTAACTAATAAAGAGGTAGATTAAAATGCATTTGGCTGTTTGACCAGGGTTGAACATAATTTCCTACACCACTGGGAAGCAGTGTTTATGTGAGAGATCAACCCCCCTCTTTTTTTTAGAGCCCAGAATAGATATCATAGGAAGAACAATCTCATAATGTAGTTGAGCCATTAGGTTCAAGCTCATCTCCTACCACTTCCAGCAAGACAATCCAACATCTTATTAATCATGGAAACTGCTGAGCTATTTTACATATTTCTGTACTTTTGCATATTCTATGTGCTTTGCTTAAAACTCCTTTTCTCACTCCTGTAGCTAACTCCTCCTCATCGTTCAGATTCAGGTCAAATGTTACCTGGATGAGGAAGCCTAAATTGATTGCCTCAGCTGGGCTGGCTTCTTAATGTTCCCTGCAATTGCCACCATTTGTATTGCTTGAAAATCTTATTTATGTGCATGACCCCATCCCCACCCGCTCAGAGGCAGGAACCTTATACCTCCTGTGCCTGGCTGACCCACAGTTGACTTATAAGGTGCTTCTGGCAGGCAGAATGCCCTCCTCCTCCCAAAGATGACCATGACCTAAGCCCCTGAACCTGTGACTGTGTAGTTTTACATTGGCAAAAGGGACTTCGCAGATAGAATTAATGTTTACATGGAGAGTTTATCCTAGATCAGTGGTTGGCAAACTGCGGCTCGCGAGCCACATGCGGCTCTTTGGCCCCTTGAGTGTGGCTCTTCCACAAAATACCACGTGCGGGCGCACAAGTACAGTGCGATTGAAACTTCGTGGCCCATGCGCAGAAGTTGGTATTTTGTGGAAGAGCCACACTCAAGGGGCCAAAGAGCCGCATGTGGCTCGTGAGTCGCAGTTTGCCGACCACCGTCCTAGCTCATTCTCAGGCTGGGCCCAATGTAACCACAAGAATCCTTTTAAGAGGAAGGTAAAGATGTCAGAGTCAGAGGAGATGTGAGTTGAAACCAGAGGCTGAGTGATGCAGCCTTGAGCTAAGGCATGCAGGCAGCCTCAGATGGAAAAGGCAAGGAAATGCATTTTCTCCTAAAACCAACAGAAAGGAATGCATCCCTTCCAACAACTTGATTTTAGCCTAAGACCCATTCTGAACTTCTTTTTAGAGAGAGAGAGAAAAACATTGATTTGTTGTTCTGCTTATGTGTGCATTCATTGGTTGATTTTGGTAGGTGCTCTGACAGGAGATCGAACTTGCAGCCTGGGCATATCAGGATGATGCTCTAACCAGCTGAGCTACCCAGCCAGGGCCCCATTTTGGACTTCTGGCCTTCTGAATTCCAAGATATATTCGTGTTATTTTAAGCCACTGAGTTCAGACAATTCATTACAGCAGCAAAAGAAAACTGACACAGCGCTCAATTAATGGTCTTTACAGAATCCATGAACAGAAAGTGCCTCTGGGCTCATTTTCTCCGTCCATGTATTTTTTCGTTCTCCTCTTTCTCATTGACCTGCAGGGGAAGCTGCAGGTGATGCTCTAAGACCTGGTCGAGGTACCTTTTATACCCACAGGTGTTTTGCCCCCTGCGTTCTGCTGGCCCAGCTGGGTCAGGGCTGGGAAGGGCTACCTACTATATCACTCCAGCAAAATGCAAAGTCATGCTTAATTAAATATTTTCTGTCAACTATTGGTTGATACTGTGGGAAATTTTATTTGGTCTATAGTTTACTATAAAATTCTCCAGAACTCCTTGAGAATGAGTACCGCAATAAGGTAAATTCAAACCGAACACCTCTTGCAATCAGCTCCTGCTCTCCACGTCTCCCCACTGTTCCTGCCTCCCCCGAGAAGACAGGACCACCTATCTCCATTGAGAACCCAGGTTTCCTGACCCACTTAGGTAACTTTCAAAAAAATGCTTCAAAGATTCCCCTCCCGTAGGCCTTCACTTCCAATTTAACCTATGT
Organism: Myotis brandtii; assembly: GCF_000412655.1. NCBI lineage: Eukaryota > Metazoa > Chordata > Mammalia > Chiroptera > Vespertilionidae > Myotis > Myotis brandtii. The sequence continues at coordinate 292,367 of NW_005360642.1, forward strand.
AAATACATACTGAAAAAGACTTATTTTTAAGAGGTAGATTTCCTTTACACAGATAATTTTACAGGTCGCTATAACTGCGATGCTTTACAGTTAAAATGCAACACGAAATCCGCTCTGTAATTTGTACTCAATTGTTAGGCCTCTAGGTGTCGCCACCACCCAAGTCCTGATATCAAAAGGGTTGCTGGCTCTATAAACACCTGCTAAGTGTTTAGTATTTTTTTTAAAAGATTATCTAGGAAATATCTCTCTCTCTCTCTCTCTCTCTCTCTCTCTCTCTCTCTCTCTCTCTCTCTCCCTCCATCTATCTCTTCCTTCCTTCCTTTTAATT
>NW_005360642.1:292712-358295 GCF_000412655.1 Myotis brandtii
TATACAACATATATTCATTTGTGTGTGTATAATAATCACAGAACATTGACATTTTCCTCTGCTCCATTCTAACTCGTTTTCTGTGCAAAATTCAAACTAAATGATGTACCTAAATACTTTAAAATTTTATTTTTGTTGCATTTTCATAAAAGCACTGGACCATCCTGGATTTTGTTTGACTATCAGAATATTCATTAAGATGCACCCAGTTCCATTGACACACAAGCAAATAATTTTCCTTGTACAACACTGTTCCAGTGTTTTCCCTTCCTCTAGATTTGTATATTTTTTGGAGGCTACTGTGAGTTTATTTGGATTTCAAAGCAGGAGGAAGGCAGCAAACATCGAAGAGTGCCTTTAGAGTTCTGGAAACATTCTCAAGTTTACCAGTCAATAACATTAGATTCTTCCCCATTCGGAAACTTGACAACTTACAAATGTAAACATATGGTATATTGAGTCTGAAATAAGAATGCCAAATGGGAATATTTAGAAGGGTTCAGAAAGGTTGAAACCCTGCTCTCCAGTACTGCTCTTTTCTGATTTTATAAAGTTCTCTATACTGTTAAATTGCCTTGATTTCAAAACATATGACAAACTTTTACAAAAAGCATTAGTTCAGCCCTGGCCAGTGTGGCTCAGTTGGTTGGGCATCACCCCATGTACTGAGAGGTGGTTGGTTAGATTCCCAGTCAGGGAAGCCCTTATGGGGTGTGCAGGAGGCAGCCAATCCATGTCTCTCTCTTTCTTTCCCTCTCCCATCCTCTCTCAAATCAATAAAAACATATTTTTAAAAAATCACCAGTTCAGTTCTTCTTCTTCTTTATGCTAGAATCACCTCCTTTGTTCACATGTTCTTATTTATACTGTGGCAACCACTTCTGCGGTCTACGTGTCACCCTTTCCTGAGATTCTTCTTGTTGCCAACTTTGTAATTATTACATTTTACTTCTGATGGCTGCATTAGGTCACATTTCATAGGCTAGAGCAAAACTTAAATGGCATAATTGGAAATAACATTCTCTTTAAGGACACCCTTTGCCTCTTTTTTTAAAACCAAGATTTAGTAGAATTAAAAATTGAGGCAAGTCTCCATTAAGATATATGTATATATGTGTACACACACATGCAAAATCGAAAGCTTTCTGAATCTTACATTTCATATGTATACAGCAATTTTCTGACAGCTCTGAATAGAACCAAAGCTATTGTTAGGCAAGGAACTTTGACTACAATCAAGGTTATTGTGAGACATGAGAACATGCTGTGTTTATATCCACCCACTTGCTCTACCCAAGAAAAATACTGAACAGCAGTTAGCTCATATTAAAGGCTCTATCTAGTTACTGCTAAACTGGCAGAATTCTGTCAAGCTTCTAAAAGCAATTTGTATTGATTTCTGACTTTGGAGCTAAAATTAATTAGGGAACCAGGAAGGCCAGGATTTTCTCTTGAACAGAGAAGCAATCCCACAGTTATATCAGTGACTAAATTGGATGTGTTAGTTAAGGCATTTTTTGTTTGTTTTTTAAATTATGTATATAACAGAATAAGAATCAAATTGAAAAAGTGAGTGGTTACATAATAAAAGTGAGTATCACATTTTGGTCTGCTTTCATTATAAGCCAACAGTGACGCTTCCATTGGGCTCCTGAAGAAATTAGAATGTTTAGTGAACCAATACTTTTGTAAAATAATAAATAGACCCAAACCTCCCTGGCATATCTACTCACAGGTGAACAAGCCTGGGCTTGTAGGGTAAGGGTAATTAATTCCAGGAACTAACACCAATGTCACTACTGATTTATAGACACCTGTGAAACCCATACCATGGAACCTAAGAGTGAAAAGGGTGCGGAGGCTGCCTAGCTTAGGTCCTCACCACAGAAATCTTTTCTGCACGTCGCTGTGGTGCCACCAACACTGCAAACTCCCATGTCAGAGCCACGCTGAAGTTCCTCTTATATTCCCAAGGAAGTTCAGAACGATGCAGGTGCTCTGAGTCTCCATTTGCTACTCCTGATTTTGGAAACATGTCTTAATGGCACACAAAACCCTCAAATACTGATGAGAACATGGAAAAAGAAAACTGGCAAACCCAGCAGCAACAAGCCGAGAGGGCACTGCAGTGTCCTGGACTAGCCATCTTTCGAAGCTAATTACTTTCTCAGTAAAATTAATTTTTCTCTTACTTCAGGCTCACTAAAATGTTAGTAAAGGAAGGATATCCGGCAGGACCATCTATCTCTCCATCTACCTGCCGCTTAATCACTAGCGGCCACGGACCGAGAGTCTGGGATGCAGAGAATCATTGGATCTAATTGGATCTGGCACCTCCCATCTCCTAACAACCTTCTGCCTTGTCTTCCATTACAGGTAAGATCTTACAAGGTGAGTGAATAGATCAGACTTTACAGAGATTGGTTTTTCAAGTTTCTATTTGTTAAAAAAAAAAAAAAGATAAATAACCAATAGTTAAGTCCTTTATAAAAGTATTGGGTTCTAGGTATTTATTATTTTGGAATTAAACAGAAATTCTACTGCTAGGATAAGACCGATGCTCTAAAAATAGTTTGGCGCATAGCCTCTGAATAACTGATTACATGGAGTCAGTTCTGGAAGCTTTAAATATATATTTTAACATCATGCTTTTTCCTTTAAATAACATTTCAATAGCTTCATAAAACTGAGAACCACAGAGATGACTAGAACGAGCTTTGCATCTTCCTGTGACGTTTACATTTGTGACGAGACACTTCATCAGCTTAGTTAACAACTGAGTTGCCAGCTCCCATAATGAAGTTTTGGATACTTGAAAACAAGGCAATCAGCATTGTTTGCAAAGCAAATTTTCATTTAAATTACCTATACTCCACAAAACACTTTTGCTCTTAATGAGCATGGCTAATTCCAGATGAGAAGTCACTAAGACATGCTCCATGCTAGTTATCAATTCATCATGTGGTAGCTCCAAATTCACCCTCTAACACGGGTTCTGTAATAACACGCAGAATTCCTTTAGGCATCTCTCCTTGACAGTAGAGGGCGCTGGAGGAACAGTGTAGGAGGAAGGGGGCTCTGCTGCCCAGTGGGTCTTCCTGGTGGGTCTGATGGTGCTGCCTCAACTCAGGGTTCCAGAACACGTGGCTCCTCAGGGTCCCCACAGCTGTGGCCTGCCCTGGGGATAGCCTCTTGGTTCTAGGTGTCCTGTCTGCACTGGCACCCCAACTCCCTCCGTAAGCACACACCCTGAGCCCACGCTGGCCTGCCACTGCCGGCATCCAGAGGGTTGCTTCCTGTCACCAGTGACTAAACCAGCCCCGCCCAGGATGCCAGCGGATGTCTCTGCCATACAGTGGACTGCAACTACCGCTTCTCCACGGAGCCTCGCCTCCCTTCCTTGGGAATTCTTCCTCCATTCCAGGGTAAAATACAGTTTTCGTCTATCTCACCATCTCTTATCAGAGCTTAATGAGTCTTTATATTTAACTTCCTGTTTGTGTGTTCCTCTCCCAGTTGGTCACAGACTAATACAACACATTTCACACTTAGCAACTTGTAACTGCCAGCAGAAAAGACATAAAGATTCCAAGTTACTAGTGATACAATAGAAAAACAAACTTTCAGTACATGGCCATGTAGTTAATTATCAAATAGACTATTGAACACATACTAATAGACCATGTATATCATTTGTCTGTGACATTTATATTTGTGATAAGACACTTCACCAGCTTAGTTAGGGTCTGCTTTTATATAACAAATCTGTTGTTGAAAAGAGAACATATAAGTAATATCTCTTTCTTAATACAAAGCTGACCCAGACCAAATAGTATAAAATAAAAAGCACACACACACAAACACACACAAACACACACAAACACACACAAAAGCAGCTTCTGAGATACTGAATAGTAAATTTAGGTTCACAAAGAGCACTACTCTTTCATCAACATATGCAAATGTAAATATCAACACCTGGTATCAACAAACAGAATTGTCTTAATACCAGCTCAGGTAAGAAAGGGCTTATTGTTCACCAGGTAAAAGATATTGTACAAGTCGGGGTACATGAAAAATGACTTAATAGCACAGAATTCTTGGGCTTTGGTTGGACAGCTTATCTGGTGACTTCTGTGTTTACCACAAGCCACACAAAGGAAGGATGCTGTTCTGATCAGCAAAAAATCAGAATGTAAATTAACACAACATGTATATTGAAAATACTACCCAATAAAAGGCCATCTTGAACTGTTATGCCCAGATTTCAGGATCCCCAAGAACCCACATCAGGGAGCCAGTCCGATGCAATAGCATAAGAGTCTTTATTCGAGCTAGCTCGGCTCCCCCACCTTGTCGACGCAGCGACAGGAAGCAGAGAGAGAGAGAACTCTGTGTGGAGAGGGGTTTTATAGGGGGTTGAAGGGGAGGAGAAAGGGCTGTGGCCTTGCCGATTGGCCAGGCGCAAGTCGGTGTCTTGTTCCTGGGTGTGGCTAGCAGAGGCTTAGACTTCCGGGAAGAAGCTCCTTGCCAAGCACATGGCCAAGGTAAGATGGAGCACTTACCCTGGGGCAAGATGGAGGGCCTAGCCCTTACCCTGGGGCAAGATGGAGGGTGTAACCCTCGCCCTTTCACAACAAGAACGACTAATAAACAGTTTCGGTAATGATGAAAACATTGGCGAAAACAGATCTTCTCCAACACTGCAAATCCATTCTCTACTAAAATGGCCCATTTTCAGGAAATGCTCTCTTTTGGTAGAAACCACTACCTCCCCAATTCCCCTATCATTTTGCCTGCTCATCTGTGTGATTCCAGTAGTACCTCTGCCCATCCTCACTGTGGATGTAACTGTTTAGTTTTGGGGTTCCTGTAAAGCTGTCCCTAGAGAACTGGGTCACCCCGGAACCCCGGAATGGTCTCACTTCAAGCCCCGCTGGTCCCTAAATGAGTCCCTGGCAAGGAAGTGGTTTCCTGCTGTCGCTCAGAAACTGTCCACAACCCAGAATGCTGTGGTCATTTTACCCGCGGAAGGAACTGCTAAAAGTCTGCTTGCCCGATCACCTCGTGACTAGGACGGAAAACCTGCCAGCACCCCGTTTCTCATCTATGGCAGGGACAGTATAATCACAAGCACCTTTTAGGCATGGAAAACAGTACAGCAGGGGAGCTGCAGTCAGGGTGACTCCTTCTGGTTGCCAATCTGGGGAGGAAAAATATCGCGATTGTCAACACTTTTGCTACCAGCTGTACTAGTTGGTTAGGATGTGGCTAGCAGCGGATTACTTAAGAGTGGTTTACCACTAAAGTCAGGAAGAGAGAAAGAAAAGGCTTAAGTCTGGTCTAGGATAACACAATCAGTGCCAAATTGCTGGTTTTTTGGCCCCAGCTATCGATTTCAAAGTCGTCTTTGAGCCTAACCATGGGCTGTCTGAGAACCCAGAATCTGAATTTCAACCTAGTGATGTTATTAGAACATGACAAGAAATGGATTGACAGGGAGAAAAATAAGATGCAAATATTATCCCAACTTAACAGATGGGATAATAACATCACTAAACGAAATCAAATTAATGTGGAAAATGTCTGTCCATAATGTATCTCAGACAAGTTGTTCCACCCATCCCCAAAGGCAAAATCCTACATAGGTGTGGTAGCTCATTAGAATGACAAATAATGAGCCCCAAAGCAACATGCAAAGTAGCTACAGAAACAGATGGCTGGCTTCCCCGGGCTTGCAAGGCTGAAGCACAATCAGTCTCTTATATCAGGGAAGGGTCTCGAACAAAACAGTCCCCCCAAATAGTCTTCCACTTAACCCAGTAGTTACCATCAATTATTTTAATGACAAGACAAACACAGGTTTTCCCCAAAAACTGTTTTGCTAAGAAGAGTCGCAAAAAGAAAATGGTTAAACACCCTGGCCGTTTGGAAAGGAAGGCATTTTTCCTTAATACTCACATTCTGTTTCCATCTGTGGCGGTGAGATCAGAAAGAAACGTTTAAAAAGCAGATTATCCATATATTCTTATGAGCTCAAATGGGTTTTACAGACACAGAGAATTAGCATCTTAGGAAATCTAGGACAAAATCCCATTAATATTCATCACTGTTCTGCAGATTATAGATGGTATCTGTGTGGTTCATTAAATTTCCTCTTGAACGAAAGAAAAAACACAAAAATGCCACCATGACTTAGTTCACAAATGTGGGTCAATTCAACAGTGGACATCAACTTCCTAAGACAATAAAGGAATGAGGCTGGACGCATAGAGATGGCCCATATTACATACAATACACAAACGTTACTCTTTAGTCCAGGGAAAAAAAGAACCCTCCCCCACGATAAAAATGCTTCAATCTAGAGGGATGAAAAAGCAAAATGAGAAAAGCACTTACCTTGGCAAACAGTACTAGAAAATTATATTCTGAAAGATGTTCACATTTCCTTTGGTAATTCCAAATGAAGGAAGGATATTTTGCCAAACCCTACAAACCTTTTGAAGGTATTAATTCCTCTATTGTAAATTTCGGTAATGAGGCTGGTCCAGACCAGTACTGTCTAGTAGTACTATAATGCAAGCCATAGATGTAATTAAAACATTTTTCTAGTGGCCACATTCAAAGTTAACTATTTAACGTAACCCAACATATCCCTAAAACTATCATTAAAAATGTAATCAATATAAAAATTATTAGTGAGCTATTTTACTTTTTTTTTTCATACTAGCTCTTCAAAATCTGGAATATATTTTTACACTCACAGCACATCCCAAATTCAACTAGGTAATGTCAAGTGCTTAATAGTTCTATGTGGCTTGTTGGGACCATGCTGGGTAGCACTGTGCTATACTATAGCTTTCATTTCCATAACATTAATCATAAATATTTGCACTAGAGTTTTTTTTCAGTGGGAAGTTTAGTTACAGTGAATCTTATTATACAACCAAAAATGATGTATATTTTGAGTGTGGAGTGCTGTTTTATATAAAAAGGTCTACATCTTTGTGTAATTAATTCATTGTAAGCAATGCCAGATTTTTAGTTGATATACTTTCAAATGCCAGGGCCTTTGGTCTATTAAAAATGCTGTCCTCTGTTTAGCAGGAGTCTCAGAAGATAAGACTGCATTGTATTTTCTTGTTCTTATACTAACCAATCTGTTTACCAATCCGAAAACCTGCTACTGCCACAACTCACTGGCTTATATTCACATGATGTGGGTCTTTCTTCTTCTGCTTAACGATTATTTAATGATGAGTATAGGTCCAGTATAATTTCCTATGACTTAAGTAGTTTTCAAAATGTTCTTTTACCTATAATATCATTTTGGCCTACTGATGTAAGCCTATTATGTGTTGAAATACTAAGAAAATGTGCATATGTAAACAGGCAGTCTATATAAAGATTTCCTTCTGTGAAATTCTGGAGCAGAAAATCAAATTATGACATTCATGTCCTTCTGAATAACTGAAATTGATGAGCCTTAAAATAGCTTCAAAGAAGAAAAACTTCTGGAGTGTAGAGAGGTTTCCAAAGTACATCTCCTGGCTGATAATGCTGACAAGCTGAAAATTAGCAAACAATTCCACACACAATATATGCATTTAACTTTATTTTCTCCAAATAGAATAAAGTTTCATATGCATTTCATACTTCTGGAAATGGCTTCAGAAAATTTTTCTACTCTGAATATAGGTTCTCTTTAATAGTTAAATAAGTATAACTGATAAGAGATTTAAGTATAAAGAGCTTTTAAAAATTAATACTTAACAACATAAGACAATAGGAAAAAGGTGAAATACTTGGAAGAGGGATTTCCGAGATGAAATAAGAATTCCCCTAATAAAAATGTTCAACTTACTAGTAATCAAATATATGCAAAATAAAATCACAATGAGATACCATTTTGCACTCAACTTGGCAAAAATTTGAGTCTGATGATACCAAAAGTTGGTGAGGATCTAGATAACTGGAAATTCTAGCATACCAGTGGGAATGTAAGTTCATACCATTGCTTTGAAAAACAATTGGCCTTATCTATTAAAGTTGATGATGTGCTGTATTATATGACACAGCAATCCTATTCAAGGTATACATCCACTCTTATGTATGTGTACCAGAAATCACATAAAAATGTTCATAACAACATTTCCTTTTTCTGACTGAAAGTTCAAATCTAGTAATAGAAGAGAAAAACTGTGATACAATTTTACAATGAAATGAAACTTAACAGTGAAAGAAGCAAACTAGGGTACTTGTTTCAAAATGATAATGCCCAATTGCAATGATCAAAAAAGGAAGTGAGAAAAGAAGAATTTCATTTCATTTATTATTACTTAAGGATACATACATGGAGGTAAAATGATAAAGGACCGAAAGACTATGATAACACAGAGTTCAGGAGAAGGGCTCCGCCATCAAACTGGGACAGGATAGGGTCGGAGAAGAGTTCACGGTGCTTGAAAGGAAAGGCAATAGCTGGTCACAGGCATATAGGGGTTTCTTTGTTACACTTTACATTTTAGTGAGTACATATGTATTTCCTATGTGTGTGGAGGCATATATGTTCCACTGCATGTATGAAATAATTTTACATTGGAGTGGCTGTAACAAACACAGGCAAGGATTATACATCATGTTTCAGATGATGCCCATCGCCTGGAGTGCAACTCCCTCACCTCAACTCTGTCATTCACCACTGGGCTGTCACTGCAGCTTTTGTTCCTCTGTTTCTCTCATCCTTGGGGGTGGAGACTTGCCCTGCTTAGACAGTTCCCATAACATTCTGAGGCCTCCACGCCTGCTGATCGAAAGGATGACTAAACTAAACTGACCTGCATTTCTAGAAGAACTAGGAAAACTTTGAAAGTCAGGGTTACAAAGAGGGTGGCTTATTTGGCTTCATGATTTAGCACATTCTGCAAACTTACAGCCTGTTCTCTATTATTTCCTCCTTCCCCCTCCCTCTGTCTCGGTGTTTAAGGTTTGAAATAGTTTGGTGATGAGATCAGCTTTAGACACTGCCTTCAGAAATGCTTTCTTCTGCTTTCAGAGGTGGCTGCATCAAAGGGGGCCCCTCTATTAAAGGTGGCAGCTACACTGTACTTGTTTTCTACTTCCAATTAGAGGAACAAATCCACCAGCCAGGGGCTTCAGTGTACTCAGGAAACCAATCCTCTATTAAGCCAACCAAGGGACCAAGTGATTTAACGCCATCCTTGGTCCCAGTTGCTGTCTGAGAAGATTCTGATAAGACTTAGATGGTCACCTCCCATCTCACACACACACACACACACACACACACACACACACACACACACACACACACACACACACACACACACACACACACACACACACACACACACACACACACACACACACACACACACACACACACACACACACACACACACACCCCAGCATGTGCATCTCCTCAAATGGTCAAACGATATGTCTACATTTTTATAACTAATCTGCAGATATGGGGCTCATGGATGAGAGTGGAAACCCAGCATCCTAAATAAACAGGAAGGTTTCAACCAAACACGAAACTAACATTAGAAAAGGTGTAAGAAAGGGAACAAACACTCAATTTTCAGAATATGTGTTTTCTGGAATTTATTCCTTTTTAATGTTGAATATAAAATCTGAGACTTCACCAATGCCTTTAGGGACAAATGCATACAAGTTGAAATCTAAAAATAACAATTATGCAGATCAAAGTGGCCCTGACACTTAAGAAAAGCTGCTAAATGAAAAGCATTTCTAGGAAAAGCAAAACCCTCTGTAGCAAAATCAAATTTTAAAAAACCAAAACAAACAAACAAAAAAGAGACTTTGGTACCTTTCAATAACAGGAAAAAATAGGTTTAGTTCATATAAATCCATGTAATACAAAAACATCTATGTGGGAATGTTGAATAAATCTATAAAACAGAAACAAATCTAAAATATATTAAAGTCTGAGAAAAAACGTCTTCCTTTTCTGCTCTTTGATTTTTAAGATAACACCAGAATTTGGAGGAAAAAAAAACAACACACAAATTTTTCCCCAACAAAATTTCCTTCTGGTCTGCATATACCGCATATACCTAGCAGGATGGCACTGTGTATTTTATCTAATTTTAAAATGGCATACTTTGATTTCTGGCAGCACATTTCCTTTGTCCCAACAAGCCTACTACAGGATATAAAAATCCTGTCTTGAAATGCCCTTGACATTACCTCTAAGCCTGCAATCCCCACCCATTCCTTTCCTAGGCTTTTAAGACTGTGCTTATCTAAATCTAAAGACAGCTAGTACAAGAAGGGAACATGTAAACCATTACATGTTTGAAATTCAGCTGGTAAAATAGTACAAGTAAGGACCCAATATTCTCTGAAGACAGTGTGGTTCCACAGGGCAATCCCTCAGTACTCTGCAGAGCCTGGGTACTGTGGTGCTGCGTCAACGCCACACAATGTGCTTCTAGCTCACACATAACAAGTACAGCCGAGGCTGGTCTCTCTTATTTCTTTGCGCTGACCAAAAAAGAAGGAAAAAAAAAAGGTAGGGTGAGGAGTAGATGTGTAACTGTGACAGTAATTTAGCACTACTATTCATCTAGTCTGTTTAGAAGAATTGCACTGGGCCTACAATAGCCATAATAATTCAAAAATTTTAAGACAAATCTGAGTAGCTTTCCCTGTCTAGCAATGATTGTATTGAACCTATAACCCCAGAATTTAACTTACAAAGTCTCAATCTTAACAAGTTGGTTTTTGGTGCTCACTGGCAAGAGTAGACAATATAAATTAGATCATTGCAACATTAAAATTTTTTTAATTGCTGTAGCTTAAAAAGAAATTCTAAGTCTTATCAGAAGACTCACATACTCAAACACAATATCCAGTTAAAAAAAAAAAAATCCTGGATAGTCCCTGGGATTTAGCAAATGGATTTGACCTAGATCTTCTTTAATGCCAACTAAGCAGTAATACCCATGATTTCACAACAGCTTTCCTTGGAGAGAAAACTGTGGGTCGTGTATGTGTTCCAGTCTAGCAGAAATCTGTGGCATGCTTTTCTTCTGATTGCAGTCCTGGGCTACAAATCTGTCTAGGATTTTAGCTTTTGCATTCAACAAGTCCACATTTAGCAAGTTGGAGGGTGAGAGAACATATGTGATAGGGCTTTAATTCTTCTGTTCTTTCAATTTCTTATAAATGCCCTGCTCAGAATCTAAACGGAAGGTCCAGCATCAAGATGCTGAGAATAGCGGAATATTTTAGGTAGCCTGCTGGTAATAACGTCCTATTCAAGACTCTTCTCATGTTTGGCAACTAAAAACTCTAAAAAATGTAAGCAGGAACAAGGATGTAAAAAAGTAGCCTCTGCCCTAATAAAATAGACATGTTTAGTGTTTATCAGCATGCACTCCAAGGGAGTAAAGATTTTGCATGCCAAGTACAATTCAGATCTATCCCCAGCAGCCCCTTTCTCATATATGCTGCTCTGGAAACTCACTGAGCTCATATATGGAATGAGAACATGTATGTACATTACTCTGAAAAATCCGAGACTGTGCATTGGCCAGAAATATGAACTAGTAAAGTTAAAGAACCAAGGGAAAGTAAGGCAGAAAAAAAAGAATTGTGCAGCAATATTAGCATCTTTTAATATGCCTTATCAAGGGTTCACAAAATATATCTAACCAAGATCTTCCTTTCTCAAAAAAATATAATCCCTTCACAAAATAGAATAAACAGCTGTTAAGTCAGGGTAGCTCCATTTAAAAATATATGTGCACTTATGTATAAGTTGCTAGAGCTGAAAATGCCTTCAGATATGAGTCAAGTACTTTTCCTATAAATTTACTATCTAATTAGTGCACCTCTTAAAATATACTTTTAAACAGTTTCGTGCATTTAGGTGAAAATTTCCTCTTGCAAGAGATAAAGAAGCATCTATTTTCCAAAACAGTGATTATTTTCATCCATGTAATTTGATTCTGATCACACAAAGTTGCAACAGTGATTTTTGGAAACATCTGTGGGTGCTTAGAGGATTTATGGGGTAAGAGTTTACATTACCAAAAGGAGCCTAGAACATCCAAGTTTTTCTGTAGATGTTATTACAAAGCACTGAAAGTGACATTTGTGATTTTGCAGCGAAAATCTTAATTCCTTGTCAACCAACATTTCTTTTTTTTTCTTTCTGATCAGAAGACTCTTATATCCTGGCAGACTAATCTAAGGATACAACCCAGGCAGCTTAAAGAGAAGAAGGTCTGAGCAATAGTGGCATCAACTACAACCTAGGACAGATCCAACATTTTCTCTCTGATGGTGCCACTCACTTATCTTTCAGTCATTAAGGAAGCACACCTGTAACAGGTTATAGTACCTCCAGGTGAGTGAGGCAACTGCAGGCAATTCTGAAAATAAGAAAAAACCCACCACAGTTCTGATTTGGTTTAAAGTGATCATGCAATCCCATTATACCCATGTCTTCCAAGAACACCTTTTCCAAATGCAAGCAAAGTTACTGATGATGCATGTGGCTTTTGTCACAGTGATGCATTAGGTAAGCAGGTGTGCGCTGAGTACCGGGGGCGCTCCAAAATGCATCTCCATCATCTTCCACTTGTCTTCTCTAAGGTTCTGCCTATTTATTAATAATAATTAAAAACAGTCAGTTATTGCACTGTGTTGACAACAAAATTCATCCTGACAGTAATATTTTAAATATCAGGAACAGAGAAGTTGGGAATCACAATAAATTACCCCCACGTGATTGATAAGAACAAATCCTGAACAGTGGTTCTCAACCTTGGTTGCACATTAGAATCACCTGGGAATCTTTTTAAAATCCTGATGTCTGGGCCTCATCCTCCGGAAATTCTGTTTCTTTGTTATGGGGTGGGGCCACAACATTAGTAACATAGAAACAGAATTTCCGGAGGATGAGGCCCAGAAATCAGGATTTTAAAAAGATTCCCAGGTGATTCTAATGTGCAGCCACGGTTGAGAACCACTGGTTTAGGATAAGAGGCCAGATTTAAATCTCACACACCTGACCTGCCAAATATAAAAGTGAAAAGAAAGCCATGTTTCAACAACTGCTGAGACCCCTCTCAGAGATTCCATTCACACCTGGGTGAGCAGGGTGTGTGTGGCTCACCCCCCTCGGGAGCCTGTGCAGAGTGGCCCATGGTGAAGAACAGCACTGTATGGCCATGCCTCTTGCTGCCCCAACCCCCAGGAGGGCTCCATGCTTCAACCACCAAACAGATACCTGGCATGGAGGGCCTCCGCCCTGCTCCTGCTCTGGTTGGTCAGTGCCCAGGGTCTACCAGTTGTTATCACCCCCCTGAAAGGCAGCGATCTCTGAAAGCAGAAACTTCTCCAGTCCCTGCTGTGAGTCTATTAAAATAACAAACTTGATGGGCCAAACACTGCTGGCTCCAGCCGGTCAGAGAAGAAAGTGGGTTTCCCCAGGGTTTCCATGCCTTTCAACTTCTCCAGAAGAGTGGGAATCTGTTATTTTAAATATTAACAACTCATTTAACTTCTTTTAAAAGTCTTATGCAAACATATCCTAAAGGCCACCACTGCGGGGACCTCCACCTTCCTCTGCCTCCCACCTTGTCTACTTTTGAGAACTGCCGGAGTCCACACTGCACCTGTGACTGTTGAGCCATAAATGTTCCTTTCCTACCATCTCTCTTCTGTCTCCTCACTGTGTACGAGCAATTACAGATGCTAATGGTGCCTTTCTGTATTCCCTGGCAGGCTTTCTAGGCCTGTGTTTTATGTGTGTATACTGTAGAGAGGGTAGGGAAGGAGATGAGAAAAGGGGGCTATCATCTTTTACTGCATGACACCTGTGAATGCTCTCAGGCCTTATAGACTGTATAATGAATTACCACCAAGGTAAAATATAAGTAAACTAGAAAGGAGGGAAATGCTGAACTGCTCTTAAAGATACTCCTATTTCTCTCCCATGAAGATGAATGGAGTATGAATTGTTAATAACCCTTCTGGCCCCAAATGGTTCATGTCACCCTGGCCAGTGTGGCTCAGTTCTTTGGAACATCACCAAAAAGGTTGTGGGTTCAATTCTCTGTCAGGGCACATATCTAGGTTGCAGGTTCAATGCCTGGTCAGGGCTTGTATGGGAGGCAACAGATTGATGTTTCTCTCTGATGTCAGTGTTTCCCTCTCTTTTCTTTCTCCCTCTCTCTAAATACCAAACTCTGCACCATGGGCTTCCACTCTGGTTCCATGTGCTCCTGCTCAGGCACCTGAAAATGGTGGGCTGAATGGGTGGGGATGCCCCGAGCCCTTTGGAATGGTCTGCTGAAATCAAGTAAAGGTCAATGGCATCAAGACCAACTTTAATACTATGACCACAAGTCACGTGAGAATGCTTCTTTTATCACAGGTTTCTTGAGAAATTTCTGAGAGAATAAATATTTTTAAAGAGTAGAACAGTCAGCCTAAAGAGTGCCTAAGGAATCCAAATCTTCAGGGAAAATAAGAGCAAAGAAGGCAAGCACACGGTATTTTTTAAAAAAAGGCTTTTGCATAGACAGTGATGTCCATTGGATTTATGCATCCATTAGATCACTCCTACCCTAGTTTTTTCCAGTTCTTTGAAGATACATCTGGATTGTTTAATAACCTTTGGATAAAACTGGTTATAAAATACTAGTTTTTTTAACAAGTATTCCAGTGTTCCACCTTTATAAAAATAGTCTTAAGAACCTTTTAATATTATACGTGTGGGTTTTGCCTCTGTTTAAAATATGCGCATGGAAACCACCCACTACCATCTGTGGACTTACTGATGCAAAAACAAAAGAAGATTTCCCATCAGCTATAAACTACAAGTGCTGGTGTACAATTTATATTATTGATAGTCGCTGCCTTCCTCCCACAGGTGTTCCAGAAATGGTGATATCCTAGGCAGCCTCAAAAGACCTATTACTTACAGATATCAAAGTTGCCAATAATGCACTTCTATTTCAATTCAGTGTTAAAAATGACACTTTAGAACTCAGTCTCATTGAAATACAGTAAAAACTTCAATTGCTAGGTATATAAAGATTTCAAGGAAATACACCAAAATGTTAAGTGGTTATCTCTAGGTGGTGGGCTAACAGTTGATTTTTATTTTCTATCCAACACATTTTTGTACGTTCCCAATTTTTCTAAATGAGCCTAAGCTACTTTCATAATCAGAATAAAACCAGTGTCACCCTGGCCAGTGTGGCTCAGTTCGTTGGAACATCATCCCATACACCCAAAAGGCTGTGGGTTCAATTCTCTGTCAGGGCACATATCCAGGTTGCAGGTTCAATCCCTGGCCAGGCCTTGTATGGGAGGCAACGGATTGATGTTTCTCTCTGATGTCAGTGTTTCCCTCTCTTCTCTCTCTCCCTCTCTCTAAATATCAATAAAATAAAATTTAAAAACATTGTCTTTAAAAGGGGAAATAACAATAAAAATATCACCTTATTTAATAAGGAAATGCTATTTTTTATTTTGAAAGTGAACCCATGTGCTTCACAAAGTTGTGATAATATACATCATTTTTACACCTAAATATTAAAAACCCTGAGCTGTTTGTTCTCTAAAAGACTTATGACACAATAAAGCAGCTTTAAAAACATTTTTATTAGTTTAAGAATTGTAGGGTTTTTTCAAGGTTGACTACTTGTTAATGCAGACATCTCTCTTTTAAATTAAATGAATTAAACATGCAAACGACCTTAAAAATATGGCTTTGATGCTGCAATTTAAAAAAACATAAAGTATTGTAAGCTTGCACTTTAAAATAGAAAGTACCTACTACTTTTTGCTATCAAATTCTTCTTGGAAGAAGGGGAAATAAATTATAAATAAATTAAGTTATAAATAAAAAACAAACTAATATACAGAAGCAATTGAACACTGAAAAGAAAAAAAAATACTAGGCTTCTTTTTGTGTTTTTATACTGGGCAGTCTCTAATTATGCATTTGAACAAGCGGAAGCTAAATATTTAGGGTATATATGCATTCCTCTAACACATTTAACTTCAATTGAGAACAATTAAGAACAATTGAAGAAAAACAAATTTTAAAATGCAAAGATTTACCTACCTTTGATGCCAACCGTGATTTCAGGCCTAAGAATGAAAAGACTGTGTTGCTTTCCTTTGATTCAAAGAAACTGTCATAATCCTAGAAAAAAAAGGGGGAGGGGAGAGGAGAAAATAAACAAAAGCAAACAATTATCTTTGTATTTGGTGCTTTGGGCAAATTTTTTTTAGAGAGACTGCTTTCTTCCTTTTTTTTTTTTTTTAAATGTTTTTATTTATTTTAGAGAGAAAGGAAGGGAGAGATAGAAAAACATCAATTAGCTGCTGACTGGGGATTGAGCCCACAACCTGGACATGTGCCCTGGCATTGAACTGGTGACCTTTCAGTGCACAGGAAAATGCTCAATTGACCAACTAAGCCACACTGGCCAGGGCTTGACAAATTCTTTGTAATTAAAAACATTTTTTTTCCTTTATTGATTTTTAGAGAAAGAGGAATGGAAAGGGATAGAGGAATAGAAACATAGATGAGAGAAAAACATCATTGATCAGCTGTCTCCTGCACTCCCTCTGCTGGGGATCAAGTCTACAACCCAGGCATGTGCCCTGATTGGGAATCGGGAATCTAACCAGTGACCTCTTGATTCCTGGATCGATGCTCAACTGCTGAGCCATACCAGCCCAGCCAGGCACACAAATTCTTCATGAAAATAAAAAATGTACCATTGCTCCATCCAGGTCAGGGAAGAGCTATATAAATCTACTAATTTGTCCTGCTTAAGCCTAAAAATTTCTTTGAGTATGATGATAAATGTAACACGTTTTTAATCCAAAGCCGGTGACAGGATTAAAACATAAAACAATGACAACAGAAATGAAATCGGAACACACTCCCTTTCCTTTGTGGGCCAAACTAACATTTATTTGTATGAAACCACTGTGACCTAAGATTTTATTCTAGCACTTCAATATGGAAGGCTGCCTCCCAATTCTACTCTTGATAGGCTGTTATCTAGGGCTTTTAAAAAAATATATCACTGGGTGAACAGAAACCTGTACTAGTAAAGGTCTCCATGTGTCAATGTGAGTGATTCTATCCTGCCTTTGAAGTCCACATTCTTAAAGAATGTGTCTTCAGAGAGAATAAAAAGATCAAATAAAAGCTAGAGAAAACTATATTCTCTATGACATTTACCTTTGCCTCAGAAGCAGAATCATTTTTCTCTTCCTACTTTCACAAAAGAAACCATTAAGGAATTCTGGTCAATAAGTTCTTCAATTGATTCTTTTCAAAAGTTTGCATATGTAATACTACACAGTTTCTAAGTTGATATAAAGCAGCTTTAAAATTTGGTAGAAGTCCCTTTTGATAACTATCCTGCGAGTAAATACTGTAAGCAGACAAGGATCAGAATCATTTTTAGGCATTCCCTTTGTGGGAGGCGCCTTACTATCAGTCCATCATTCCTCAGTCCATCATTCCTCAGTCTACCAAGGTCCACCAGGTTGGAGACTGGCTCAGAGAAAGAAAAAAAAATGTTGCCCAAGTTTGAGAGCTAATACATGAGAGAGCTGAGATTTGGGCCCAATTCCATTGATGTTGTAACTGATGTTTTTTGTACTCTATGAAGCTTCTTACCCAAGAGGGAACCAAGTGTGGGGCACTCTGTAAATGAGTCACTGAACCCTATTGATCCACTGCTGTGCTGAACAAGTGGCATCACAGATACTGTTGAAACCTATCTAGGAATCTAAACGAGAGTCAATGACTTGTGGAGATGTGCTTCTTGCAAAGCATGCCTCAGTTGATGGAAAATCTGAATTATTTGACTCCATGTAGAGACTCTCTTGTACAAAAGTTTCAGCAGGGTGAGGTTGGAGTTGAGTTTCAAAATATGAAGTTTGAGAAATTTATACGAGATACCAAAGTGAGGATTATTAACAGAGCAGTGACTACAGAATTACAGATTTTGTAGAATTTTATGAAAAATTTTACAATTTTTATAAGAAAACTATGTCACAAATAATGCAAGTCTACATTTGATGTGGAATTTAGGCAAAATACCATGAACTGAAAGTGTTACAAATATTCTTTATAACAAAGATATTTCCAAACAGTTGAGTGACACTTCACTGGGTTCAAGAAATAATCCTGTTTGATATGTATAGGGTGTCCCCAAAAAATATATGCACACTTCTACAGAAATGAATAACATTTTTTGTCAATGCCTGTTTTCAAACTGATGACCTTCTGGTCCAGGCACTGCTGATAATTCGAAGCAATGGAATCACAAACATCAAGAATCATTTCATTCAGTATTTTTGTGCCCTCAATCTGTCAAGTGCTGCTGGTTTTGTACCATAAACTTTATCTATTATGTATCCCCATAAAAAAAAGTCTAGTGGATAAATTTTCTTTGTTCAAAGCTTAGCCTGGCTTTACCCATTATTTCAAATCAGTTAAACCTGAAAAGGAGTGAAAACTAAGTTATCCGATGTTTAAGTGAGTATACTTTTTTGGGGGGACACCCTTTGAATAATTATAAAGGCAGTGTTCGAATTTGAACTGTGTTTTCAAACTTCCAGTAGCATTTTAGGATGAATTTCCTTTGTTCAAAGCCTAGTCTGGCTGAAAAGAAAGAAACATCAATTGAGCTATCAGTTGTTAAAGTGTGTATACATGTTTTTGGGACACCCTGTATATTCTCTAGCTGATCATTTATTGCATATTTAATGTGGTAACAAGAGGAAGATGGCTAAACTACAGCCAGATTTATCTCATCCTTTTAGACATCCACCATACAAAAACTGGTGTACTAGTATTTGTTCCTCTCCCTACCATATTCGGCCACTATTCAGTCTAAATTCTTTCCCTAGAGAATATCATTTAGAGCCATGGCCCTAATTAAAGTCACATCTTTAGCTCTGATTTCTCCTCTCAATTCTGGTTCTATATAATAACTAATTCTTCACAGACTCTTAAACATAAGGGATTTACATCACAATTCATGATCTTCCTGCCACACCACAAGATGGGCCTCTAAGAAAATGGCACCACCATCTAATGGGCTCTACCACATCAGAAATCAAGGTACCACAGGACTCCTCCCTTTCCTCAGCTAACAACTATCTTACATGTTCCTTCAACCTCTCCATTTCCACATCCATCTCATCGCCCTAATCGAAGCTAGATTTCTGCAGTAGCACCTCAATTTATCAACCCTTCTCCAATATAACCTATTTCTACCCCATCATTCTCAGGTGAAGACAGACTGCTCTTTTAAAAATGAGACGATGATCATATTGCCCTCTTCTTAATTTCTTTCCCTCAAAGCTTCTCATTGTCCTTACAATACAGATTAAAATTCTTAACATGGCTTAAAAGGCACTATGTGGCCCAGCTCTGACTTAGTCAAGACTGAGGAGAAGAGAGGTCTTGTATTTCCATGTACCAACAACTATCTAGTTCACAGATCCTGTATGGTATATATGCTCAGGGAACTATATATGTGGTGTCCTGCAGTCTCCAGAGTTATATGATCTTGATCAACTCATTTAACCTCCTCACACTATTACTTCCTTTCTGCATCAGATACTAGCGAAGTCCCTTAAAGCCTCACGATTCTATGAAATGATGGAGCATTCAGTGGAGCTGCTCTTAAATGGGCTGTTAGTTGTGTCTAGGTAAAGTCACCCAAATATTCTGGTTACTAAAGATACCTAATTGAAAATTTTACCTCTCTCTGATTTAACTGAACAGGAAAAGGAAGAGACAATAGTGGGAGAGAAAACATTAGGACTAGTGACTCAGTCGTCAAAATGCTATCCCTGTTTTGAATTTTGAAAGGCCTTTTTACCCTTCTACTTGATTAATAATCTCTGATGGTCAGTGTGAAATGCAGGAATGAAAAAACGAATAATGTAAGAAATAAAAAATGAGAAACAATGCCTGACTCCATCTCTATAAATGTAGTGTGAATTTTACTTTAAAAGACTGAAATGCCAACATGAAAACAACTTGCGTGCAACAGATCAAAAGGCAAGTTACCATGAAAATGTGTATAATTCAGGTTTCATTGTTTATGTTAAAAATCTTAATTTAAAAATAGTTACAGTTCTTCAAATCATAAAACTGGAAATAAGGTCAACTCTCACAAACACTCTTCATACATAAAACAGGACATGTAAAATCTATACATGTAGAGAAAATATGTAACTTTATAAAGAATCCATTTAACATTCAATCAAAACTATTCTCGCCCTGGCCGGTTTTGCTCAGTGGATAGAGCATCGGCCTGCAGACTCAAGGGTCCCAGGTTAGATTCCAGTCAAGGGCATGTACCTTGGTTGCAGGCACATCCCCACTGGGGAGTGTGCAGGAGGCAGCCGATCCATGTTTCTCTCTCATCGATGTTTCTAACTCTCTATCCCTCTCCCTTCCTCTCTGTAAAAAATTAATAAAATATATTAAAAAAAACTATTCTCTACAAAACTATAAATTTTAGTTACCAACAAAAGTATTTAGAAATTTCAATTTAGAAATCTCAGAAGGGCAACATTTCTCATTTAGATTTTTAAATAATCCTCTTTAACTGTATCTCTGTCATTAATATTATAAGCATTATTTTTATTTTAAGAACTTTTAATGCACTACTACATAACTATAGCTAGGGGGTGGGCTTCTTGCCTGAATACTGAATTGGATCCTCCCAAGAGTTTAGAAATTGTCACTTAAGGTAATTAACTCCTTCCAAGTGACAAATGTAAAATTTGGTAATTAACTTTAAAAGCAGAATAATTTAATGAAATAATTTTTAAAAGTCAATGTTAGAAAAGTACCTAACACACTAGGTTACCAATAATACTTGTCAAGTGGATGAATTAGCTATCTGCTAATTAATGGCTGATGTGCCATGTTTTAGATAATCTCATGCTAGTAACATAATTTGAATAAATGCTATTTCTACTCTATTAATTACAGGTTTTAAAGAATTATGTACACAATTTACTTCCTGACATTCAAAAGCTTTTAAGTGGTCTGATGAATCTCAAAGTGTAAAAAGTTAAATTACTTTCCTTGTCATGTTTAGGCAAAGAGTATGTGATTGATAATTTAAAATCTAGGATTTTTGAGTAATTAATACCTCCTTCCAGATATAATAAACAGCATGATGTGAAATAATTTCAGAGTTAAATCGCATTAGAAAATTTAAAATCAAATCTTACTGATTATTAGTATAAGTTATTATGGCCTTAGGCATTCCCCAATAAAAGAGAAAGATCTGCTTTCTTATCAAATTCATTTCACCTATCAGTTTTATATTTTAAAAAATATATTACGGTTTATACTGCAAACGTTAAAATCACCATTTGTAAAAACTCACTCTCAAGTTGCTAAATAGGCTTGCTGAATTCCTTATAGTCAGACACTCAGAAGTGTTTGTAAATAAATGTCGGCAAATGACACATTTCAGGACAATCAACCTTCTGTTAATGATCAGTTAACAGAACCTTTGTAGAAGGGTACAAACATACAGAGCATATTCAGGATAAAACTGCCTAGTTTCAGAAGCTGGTACATTTTTATTACATTAAAGAAAAAGAATGAGAAATTCCCTTTGTCTGCAGTGTCGACTGCTTATGAAATGTGTATTTCTACCCCATCATTCTCAGGTGAAGACAGACTGCTCTTTTAAAAATGAGACAATGATCATATTGCCCTCTTCTTAAATTCTTTCCCTTATGAAAAGAAATATTTCTGGACTATATAGATATCAGCCTAACTGAGCACAATTATTAATGGAATATTTATCTGAATGCTGCAATTTTAAGAATAAAACAAGCTAAATGGCTGTTAAGAAGAAAAAAAATAACTTCCATCACCTATACTTCTGTTGTGCTCAAGTGAAAACCAATGTTAGAGACATTTATAAGTGCATGATAAAATCTAAACAGGTAGAGTTCACAATGGTCTCATTCTTCCAGAGAGCTTCCTTAAGGACATAAGCCGCACACTACGGTTAGACTATTGTGGACTAGACAAGCATTTGAGACAAAGACCTTAAAGTTCTTTGCCCTTTTAGTGTTCCCTAAGAGAGCAGTGGGGAAAACCCAAACAGCCACTCTGAGAAGTGGTGCCGCTTCCCACGCTAAGTCAATGACAATTAGTGGACAGACCCACATTATTTCCACATGCCGAGGGCATATCCAAACAGGAGGTTGCAGGGAACAAAACAACACGTGGCCTACAAGGAAATGGTGGCAGCAATCAATTCTAAATGAGCCAAAGCAAATTGAGTTTCTCCAAAAGATGAAAATCTTTTTAAAATATTCATTTTAAGATGATAAGAGTTACTGCTGCTGTTGAAATTGGGCCAAGCGCCTCCTCCTTTCTGTTAAGCCTGAGGGTATCCTCTGAGCAGAATTCTTGACTTAGTGGTTGAAGACAGTACTATATTCTATTTTATGAAATCTTGGTAGAGAAGGAAAAAAATAGTTGGCAGTTCCAATCCTGGATGGATATGTAAGATGCAGTTGTCTAAAACAGCTTCATTCAGCAATTTTTATGCCAAATACTAAAAATATGAGTAAGCCCAAAACTGAAGATTTTAAATTCCTAATTCATGTTAAACGTTTCCAACCATGCTAGTACAAGATGGCAAGGCAAGCAAAAACATGTACCCAAGCACCAATTGAAATTGGATGGAAAATATTTTTGTGCTAAACATAGGAAAAGGAACCAGCAATAAAATTTTAATAACTACCCTACAGAGTAAGTGAAAAGGCTAAGAGACTCTCTTGGATATTGACATTTTTGTCACTCCCTTTTACACCACAGGGGTTAGTAAAACAGGATTATATACTGCCCTCTGTGACTGCTCACAGAACTAAACAGTTCTGTAGAGAATAGTATTTCTATGTTTAAAACAATATAAATATAATCTATGTTTACATATTATAATAGTTACTATAGTTGCAGAAGAGAATTGGACTGTTATAAATTTTAGCAACGCTAAAGTGTGTGTTTAAATCAAAACAGAGGAGAAATAAGAGAAGTTATAAGAATGCGAATCTCCATCTTTCAAAAAAAAAAAGTAAACACTGTCTACAGTTAAAGTCAAGCAATATATACATTAGTATATGAAGCAGAGTGGTAATAACTTAAGAACCTTGTAAAAGGGAATCTGGGGGAGGGCACGTATAAAGGACAGAGGAAAACTGACTCCTTGCTTTGACCCTTCCTGTCAACAGGCTTTATTGTCTTAACGTTGATATTAACATGGCCTTAACGGTTTTGTTTTCTTTTCATTAACTTTATCTACATGGGCTCAGAAAGAGAAAAAAAATTTAACAAAAATAAAACTGCCAGTTTGTCCAGCCAGTGTTGTCAGTGTTGAGCTTCGACCCATGAACCAGGAGATCACGGTTCAATTCTTGGTCAGGGCACATGCTGGGGTTTGGGGCTTGATCCTCAGGAGGGGACATGCAGGAGGCAGCCGATCAATGATGTTTCTATCTCTCTCTCTCCCTCTCCCTTCCTTTCTCTGAAATCAATAAAAAATAAAAATAGAAAGAAAGAGAGAGAGAGAGAGAGAAAGAGAGAGGGGAAGGAAGGAAGAAAAGAAGGAAGGAAGGAAGGAAGGAAGGGAGGGAGGGAGGGAGGGAGGGAGAGAGGGAGAGAAGAGAGAGAGAGAGAGAGAGAGAGAGAGAGAGAGAGAAAGAGAGAAAAGAGAGAAAAGAAAGAGAGAAAAGAGAGAAAAAAAAGAAAGAAAGAAAGGAAGGAAGGAAGGAAGGAAGGAAGGAAGGAAGGAAGGAAGGAAGGAAGGAAGGAAGGAAGGAAGGAAGGAAACTGCAGTTTGGCTATTAGTTAAAATAGAGTGCTAAACATGCAATTGAGGTGTCCTGAAACTGTCTGGTTGAAGGTTTTCAATATTCACAGCACAAGTCGTTTTTATGAAAAATATGTCCCAGGGCCTGACTCATCACTGTAGAATATTGAAGCAAACATCTCAGTAAAGTGAAAATGGGAGATTAAACATTTATAGACAGAAGAATAAAAACTGGGGTTATGTAGAAGAGATAAAACTGCAGAGAATTATCTAAAATGTTATGCTTTGGGGCATACACCTGATCAGCAATCAGTGATAAAGAAGACTTTATATCACCCCTTCCCCAACACCCAACTTTTCCTTAATCTAGTAGCTGGGAGGATGCCGGATACGATTATTTACAGTAAAATATCTAAAGGAGAAGATTCTCCTTGATAAGTGATTTTATAGACAGGAGGCCTTGGAATACAGATTTTCTAATTCAGATAAAAAGTTTCCTAAGGAAATTCTACCTGTGGGATATGTGAGCTTCTAATAGAGCTCTGAAATAGATTTCTGAAATAGATTTCATGGCAAAATTTAGAAGTTTTAATAAGCTTATTTTTGAGACATTTGGCTTTGACTTTTATTAATAAAATGAGAATACAAATGCTCAGAACCTTGACAAGGTAAGACCCAACAGAATGGGGTAGTTCCCTGCTAAGCTGAAAACATCAGTGGAATTATTTACCCATTCACAGAACCAATTTTTTTAAATGCAGTCTATGTTCCTAGCATTCTGATAGGTACCAGATACTAAGATAAACATGCCACGGAGCCTACAGAGAGTGACACACGGAACTCAGAAACCAATTAAAGGCAAAGACGTGAAAAGAAAAAAAATTCTATGAGATAAATGTCATCTATACTAATAAAAGGGTAATATGCTAATTAGAGCAGATGTCTTCCAGATGTCCTTCCGGACAAAGCCGCAGTGGCTGCGAAGGGCCCAGGCTCAGGCTGGAGGTGGCAGCAGCAGCGGGGTAATGGGGGTGGCGCCTTCCCCTGATCCACCAGGTTGCCTCCCGCAGTGGGAGGCCAGACTGCGGCTTAGGCCGGGGGCCGAGGCAGAGGCGGTTAGGGGTGATCAGGCCGGTAGGGGAGCAAGTTAGGGGTGATCAGGCCAGCAGCAGAGCAAGTTAGGGTCAATCAGGCTGGCAGGGGGACAAGTTAGGGTCGATCAGGCTGGCAGGGGGGCAAGGTAGGGGCAATCAGACCGACAGGCAGAGGCAGTTAAGGGCAATCAGGCAGGCAGGCAAAGGGGTTAGGGGGCAATCAGGCAGGCAGGCAGGCTAGTGGTTAGGAGCCAGTGGTCCCAGATTGTGAGAGGGATGTCCCACAGAGATTGGGCCTAAACCGGCAGTCAGACATCCCCCGAGGGGTCCCAGATTGGAGAGGGTGCAGGCCGGGCTGAGGCCCCCCCCCCCCCGCACGAATTTCGTGCACCAGGCCTCTAGCAATAGCAATAATGAGGCACAGGTCTGCTGGGTATGGGTATTTATAAGCAGAGTCCTAGTTAATTAGAGAAAGAGCAATGACATATTTAATGACTCAATTATAAAATTCTTAGATATAAGGATCTACTGAGCACTTACCCCAGTGAATGAATGCTGGCTTATCCTATATAATAAAAGGTTAATATGCAAATTGTCCCCTTGGGAGTTTGACCGACCAGGAGTTCGACCGCTCGCTATGACGTGTACTGGCCACCAGGGGGTCGCGCAGAACAAAAGAAGGCCCTGGCTGGCAGCCGGGGGGAGGAAGGCCCCAATTGGCCCTGATCACTGGCCAGGCCTAGGGACCCTACCTGTGCACGAATTTCGTGCACCAGGCCTCTAGTATTATAATAATTCACCAAAAAATTTTAGGAATCTCATATATATAAGAAAGAGATCTTAAAAACTTGCATAGAAGAAATTGACAAAAACATACAATAGTTCAAGGAAAATGGCATTAGACTTCTCAATTGCAGAACTGGAAACAATGATATTGAAGCAAAACCATCAAAATTCTTCCCAACCTAGAAATCTATACCCAGCCAAACTACCACTCAACTACAAGCCCAGAATAATGGCATTTTCATACCTTCAAAGTCTGAGAAACAGATCTTTGTTTTAAGCCTTCTAGCACTATTTGACTAATAGCTTTACTTTATTTTGAAACTATAGTTCCCACACATTTTCAACTCTAACCTTATTTTGGTCTGCAGGCATAAGGGTACATTTTCTAGACCAGGGGTGGGCAAACTTTTTGACTCGAGGGCCACAATGGGTTCTTAAACTGTACTGGAGGGCCGGAACAAAAGCATGGATGGAGTGTTTGTATGAACTAATATAAATTCAAAGTAAACATCATTACATAAAAGGGTACGGTCTTTTTTTTTTTTTAGTTTTATTCATTTCAAACGGGCCGGATGCAGCCCATGGGCCGTAGTTTGCCCACGGCTGTTCTAGACTCAGTAATTGTGAATGGGATGTACCCTTGGTTACCACATTCTTCCCTAATAAAATATGAGATCATGATATTAAAAAAATCCCACAAAACAATAACCTTTATTCTTATTAAGTATTTTAGAAACAGTCATAAATATCCTATGAAGGCTTATAATATCATCCCTTGCTTAAAGATGAGGAAATTTAGGCTTAAAGAGGTAAGTGTCTTTCCAAAGGTGTCACAGCCAACATAAAGTAGTAGTAGAACTCAAATCTATCTCTAGTGCTATGTTCAGGAGTCTCCTCTTGACATGTATGTAAGAACTCTGTGCACAATATTTATGGCTTAATGTTTTAATATCTCATTCTTCCTTATGCACACAGGAAACTGTTTCCTTGCAAACCATCAAACACACTCTGTTATCCCTTTTCTCCCCCCTAATGAAAACCTAGCTATTCATTTCACCTCAAGCACCTGAGCACTATAGCTTAGCCCCTTGCTCTTCTCCAGGCAATCCTAAAGCACTGGAATATAGGTTCCAAAATAAACACTGACTTATATACTTAGAGCTCTGGCAAAAGGCAAATTCTAATTATTCATGAGAAAGAAACTTCTTGAGCCCAGCCTGTGTGGCTCAGTGGTTGAGCATCAACCCATGCACCAAGAGATCAACGGCTGGATTCCCTGGTCAGGGCACATGCCTGGGTTTGATGTTTCTATCTTTTTCTCCCTCTCTCTTCCTCTCTCTCTAAAATCAATAAAAAAAAGAAACTTCTTAATTTTTTTCTTAACCTAAGAGTAAGAAGGAAAACAGATAATTAGACAAACGGGACTTCATAGCAGGAAGGCACCTAATGTATTTTACATGTTCATAATGATCCATCTGGCTTTTTTTTATACTGTAAAGAGAAAAATGCTCAAGAATAATGACTCCTCTTAGTCTGCCCCCAAAATGTATTAATAAAAAATATGCTTTAAAATTTAGAACACAACGAAATCATGCACACCACTTCCCTTCCATCCCCTTTTCTAAAGCAAACAGAGACAAGAAAATTCCCAGACACACATGCACTCAGACTCACACACACTGTCTGTGACCTTGGACTCATTGCCCCTCCTCAACTTCACCCTCCATTAGACTAGTGGACCTGAACAGGCACCATATGAAGAGGTTACAGTCCTAACTGAAAAAAACCCACTGTACTCTAGGTGACTTTGTGATCCGAGTATTGCAAAGAAATAGAGTAATAACAATCTAGCTACTTACTCCACAGTATCGGTCACCATTAAATATCTGAGGCGGCAGAGGGTTGCCCTGAGCGGGCTTCTTTTCTGGGGGCACGTTTTTGTACATCCACTGCCTCTGTTCTTCTGACATTGTGATATCCACCTCCTCAAACTCTATCTTGTTGGCTTCCAGAAATCTAACCACATCTTGCTGCTTCTTCTTTATCTAAAAAGAGAAGACAAATAAGGAGAAATGCTCATCTGAAACAATATGTATATATTTCCAAATTGAACTAGATTTCACTTCCCATTGTCAGAGGTCACTGA
The DNA here is from genome assembly GCF_000412655.1 of Myotis brandtii. Lineage (NCBI taxonomy): Eukaryota > Metazoa > Chordata > Mammalia > Chiroptera > Vespertilionidae > Myotis > Myotis brandtii. The sequence continues at coordinate 320,639 of NW_005360642.1, forward strand.
TACAAAAAAAAAAAAAAGGCGATTTACATAGGTGCCATGCACTGTCCACTCTGTGGATACCAGGAGAGGTCTAAGCAAGTCCTGACACAGGGATTTCTTCACCTAGACTCCCCAGAACTCTGGGGCACAACTCAGATTGCCTGGAAAAGACTAGGTATGAGGTGAGATTCACACAGTTCTTAAGGGGCCAACACCACTCTCCCTTCCCACCCACAGGAGTTGACATTTATAGTCATGAGCGCTCTCTCTGCTCAAAACCATTTGAAAATCATATATAGCCCATCTGAAATGTCGGCACTTCGTTGATTCCCGGGAGCAGCAACATTTTCATTCCCCTCAGAAGCTTCCTTCAGATATTCCTCAGCTGCAGCCATGGGCATGAAAGCATCCTTTCATCAGTTCACGAGAGAAAAGTGTTCTCCACTTCTGAAGTAAGAGTAAACAGCAAGCACCATTTTATTATGAACTCTATTTCTTAACCCTTTTCATTCTTCTGATCTTTCATGTTTCCTTCCTCAGTCACTAGGGGTCAGGTGTGTTCTTGAAGAGCTGCAAACACATTTGTAGTCCTCGAAATGTTACCAATTTCTTAATTTAAGAACCTATATTAACTATTTTAGGTTAATATGTGAGCACCTAAGCACTCATACATTCTCAATACTAGGATACATCAAAGACACTCATACAGCTTCTTTCCATCCGTACCTCCCTGCCCTGCACATATACTAATAGATAGCGCACACACACACATACACAGAGCATTTATTGCTGGATTATAATCTTCTACAGCTTAATTGGTCTTTTCTTTCACAGGGTCACACTAGGTAAAATAGCTGGACATTGCCTGGCCAATGTGGCTCAGTGGTTGAGCATCGACCCATAAACCAGGAAGTCAGGATTTGATTCCCAGTCAGGGCACATGCCTGGGTTTTGGGCATGATACCCAGTAGAGGGTGTGCAGGAGGTAGTCAACTGATGATTCTCTCTCATCATTGATGTTTCTATCTTTCTCTCCCTCTCCCTTCCTTTCTCTGATGTCAGTAAAAACAAACAAAAATAGCTGCAACTTGTTCCTTTAACTCAACAATGTATCATGAATATGGTCCCATCATTAAAAGTTTTCAAAAGTAAGGCCTGGCCGGCATGGCTCAGTGGTTGAACATCTACCTATGAACCAAGAGGTCACGGTTTGATTCCCAGTCAGGGCACATGCCCGGGTTGCAGGCTCAATCCCCAGTGTGGGGCATGCAGGAGGCAGCCAATCAATGATCCTCTCTCATCATTGATGTTTCTATCCCTCCTCCTTTCCTCTCTAAAATCAATTTTAAAAAAGAGTTTTCAAGAATATGAATTTTAATGTCTCCCTGGCAATTCCATCATGTAGATGTACAGTTATCTGTTGTTGGATATGCAGCATACTTGTAACTTTCACCACTAGGAATAATATCATAGTGAACATCTTTATTTACAAATCTCTTACTGTTTCTCATAATACCACTTTACTTTAGGACAAAGTCCTATGAATGAAAGGGAAGACACAGGGTAAATTGCTTTACAACAAGGCTACATCAGTCAAGAAGTACAACCTTCCAGTTATAAAATAAATAAGTACTAGGGATATAAACAGCATGGTAACTGTAGTTAAAAATACTGTATTGTAGTTGGAATTTGCTAAGAGAGGTCTTAAGTTTTCATCATAAAAAAAATTGTAACAGATGAAGTGATGGATGTTAACTAGACTCATTGTGGTGATATTTTGCAATATACATATATATAGAATAATTATGTTGTACACCTGAAACTAATATAATGTTGTATGTCAATTATACCTCAATAAAAATACAAGGCCACATTCTATTTACATTCCCACTAGCAATATTTGAAAGTATCCATGTCTCAGCACCTCTCTCTCCTTATAGGCAATATTTGAAAGTTGTACTGTAGAAGATTAAAGTTCAAACAATGTGAGTAACTGAATGTTAACTTATTATACTCATCATATCACAATATATACATACATCAAATCATTACATTGTACACCTTAAACATACACAACATTATGTCGATTATCTATAGTAATAAAAGTGTAATATGCTAATTAGGCTGGACATCCTTCTGGATGAAGCCGGGGCTGCAAAGGAAGCCCGGGTCCCAGGTACCAGAGGGAAGCCAGTGCCGGCAGCCAGGGGAAGGAAGGCCTACTCTTGCACGATTTTTGTGCATCGTGCCTCTAGTATCTCCATAAAACTAAAGAAAAAAGAAATGGTTTTTGTTCTAAAAATATTTCAAATGCATCATGACACACTGACAATGCTCAAGAAGCAAAAGACAGTTCCTCACTGACAATGATAATAACTGACAGTCATGTAAGGAGTAAAATGTATTTTTAAAGGGGGAAGCAAGGGGAGGCGTGGCCAGGTTTGTGTTTCAAAGAGATCACTTTAATACTATGCAACTTAAAAAGAAAAAAGGAGAAATTCTTTTACCATCAACACTGTTACGAAAAGATTTCCAAGATATATATTATATGTAAGTGAAAAAAACAACAAAGAGCAGAATTGTAAGTAGACTAAGCACATTCTTCTGAAAAGTAAAAGGGAGAAAAATAGGAACATATTTGTATTTGCTTGTATTTACATTTTTAAAAACTCTTGAAGGTTATCAAAGAAATTAACAAAAATGGTTGCTTAGGGAGTCAGGGTAATGGGAACAAAGTGGGACCAAGACTTTTCACTCTCTACCTGTATAAACTTTAAACTCTTTTGAACAGTGTGAACGTATCAGGAGTCAGAAGATTAAAGAGAAGAAACCTATTTTGACAGACAACTTCATGTGTGCCTTCACAAAGGGGAGCAGTGGTACAGGCCAGAGAGATGCAGTGTTTTACATAAATCAGGGTCCCCACCAGGGCATGAAGCAGGACTCAGAGCATTTTGTTATTCATTGGCTTCCATGTTTCTTTACACTTAAAAGACAGGCCAGATGATTAAAATAAAATTTTAGAAAAGGGTTAAGGCCAGAAAATTAACTAATATTACAGCAAATCACTCAAGTAAACAAAAAGGAGAAATTCAACCCAGAGAAGGAGGTTTTCAAGTGGATGTTTGTGACATTAACATCAGGAAGGAAGATGAGTCATGCCGCCAGGCACTGTTAAGATCTGCCTTAAGGTGACTGTGGCCTGGAACTGGGGGAGCCCAGGCTTGAGAGGCAGGGGACCGCCCACCTCAGGAGGCAGGCACTTGGGAGACGGCCAGGCTCTGGGTAATGGAAAGGCTACCCGTGTGGCAACAGGAAGCCATCAAGGGCACTTCATGTGCTGGGCACAAATCCAGAATTCAAATAACAGCAACTTATATAGTCATTTCCTTAACACAAAGAGCTCTCTTCTCCTGATATATGACTGTTCTAAAGCTAAGTGTACCTTACAGTCAGTATCAAAATAAATTTGAGAAGCAAATGGAAGAGAAGAATTGTTGGAGAATAGTCACTGCTTTCACCCATGTCAATTTAGCCATGAGTAGAAGGAAGGTACTTGTAACTCCTAGTTGATTTGTTTCTTTTAAGCACACTTAGAAGCCATGGCACATAGTGCAATTTACCCAGTAGCCATCTCTCTTTCTTTCTTCATACAGAATCTGGTTTTGTTTGCAAAAGTAATGTGCTCAGCTACAAAATGTGTTTACCCACACTCCTCTGCAGCCTGGGGTGATCACATGACACAGTTCTGGCCAATCTGCTGTAAGGCAGATGTTCCTTGGGATGGCTCCACGTATGAACGGAAAGACAGAGTCCATTCTGCCCTTATCCTTTTCCTGTCTCCCTTGCAGAAATGGTGCTGGGAGGTGTAGAAACCATTTTGAAAATGTGAAAACAAACACCACATGCCAAGGATGGTCAAAGAGAATGACAGGAGCCTGGGTCCTTGATGACATTTTGCAGGTGTCACACAGTCTTCTGCAGCCTACTCGAAACCCTGGTGTACTAGACAGACAAACCCCTAATCAGTTCAGCCACTCCATATCAAGTTTTCTCTAGTTTGAATCTAAATGCAATGCAATGCTACTTAAATTCTTAATTGCTACTTACAATGTCTTCAGAAATATTGTAGTGTGGACTGAAAGTAAAAGCTCTTACTGCACAGCAGAGCCTAGAAATAAAAGCTGTAAAATATGAATTCAACATAAGTGAACTGAATACCTGTCACTGGATAAACAGATGAATTTTCATTTTCTTCCAAATACAACAACTAAGTTGTTGAACATACAACAGGGAGATATCTACAAAAGCACGGAAGGTGCATTCCATCTTACCATTCAAACATATGCCCTTACACATCATCCAACGCTATTAAAGGGAACAGACACTGCTACATCCTCAGGCTAGTTCACAGGGAGGCAAGCTATGGCCATAGGCCAAATCTAGTCTTTATATTTTTTAAATTATTGAAAAAAATCAAAACAAATATTTCATGACAAAACAATATTTCATGTATTATATGAAATACAAATTTCAGTGTCATAAATAAAGTTGCATTGGTAGACAGCCACACCCATTCATTTACATAATGTCTAAGGCTGCTTTTGCTGCACAATGGCAGAGCTGAGTAGTTGCAACAGGGGCAGTATCATTTCCAAAGCCTAAAGTGTTTACCAGCTGCCCTTTACAGAAAAAGTTTGCCAACCTTGGGCTAGATCCCAGATCTTCATTTCCAGCTCAAAGTTCACTTTCTCAGTGAGTAAGTACTTCCCTAATCACCTGATTTTGCATTTTTTACCAGCCACCCTAGAACTTCCCACTTGCCTTCAATGCTTCCTTCTTCACCTTAGCACGTAGCATCTGACATATTGTGTGTTTTATGTTCAGTATTTGCTTGTCCACCTCCCCCTATTAGAGCATAAATTCCAAAGGGCTAGGAATTTTGTCTGCTGGTTTGTTCACTGCTGGATCCTGAGCCTAGAATGGTGACTGACACATAGCAGACACTCAATAAACATTTGTTAATGAACAGACAGGATTCTCACAAGGAGAAGGATGAATGTAACAGCGGTGCTGACTTTCTTATGATTTTAAATGAGATACCTTCAGTATCACCTCCTTGGAGAGCCCTCTCTAGCCACCTTAGCTGAAGTTTTGTCTAAATTTATTAAAATTTTATTTATCGGTTACTCATTTTTATGATCATCTCTCTCTCCACACAATGTCAGTTCTGTACGCAAGGGACTGACAAGGAGGCCCTCAGTAAATATTAACTGAATGGATGATGAAAGAATTAGCACTCCAGTGCTGAACATCGAAGATTTCCAGGTGATGTTTAAGAGATCACACTCATTGCTAATTTGAGTTAGGAATAAATGTAACTGAAGTTTCATCAAACAAAAATATAGATCAAATGCTAATATTTCTCAATTAATGCTAAAACTATATGAGTTTAAAATCAGTGTGTCTAGCATGTTACATCTAACTGGGAATAGCTTAAATAATCAGAAGAAGCCCTGAATGCAAAAAAGGCTTTACTTCTAACATTGAACCTACAACAGGGAGATATCTACAAAAGCACGGAAGGTGCATTCCATCTTACCATTCAAACATATGCCCTTACACATCATCCAACGCTATTAAAGGGAACAGACACTGCTACATCCTCAGGCTAGTTCACAGGGAGGCAAGCTATGGCCATAGGCCAAATCTAGTCTTTATATTTTTTAAATTATTGAAAAAAATCAAAACAAATATTTCATGACAAAACAATATTTCATGTATTATATGAAATACAAATTTCAGTGTCATAAATAAAGTTGCATTGGTAGACAGCCACACCCATTCATTTACATAATGAATTGTGTAATTCATTTCAATTACATATGTAATTCAATATCAATTACATATTGATATTGAAGAAGATTGTATGTGATTGTATGTTTAAATAAAAATGCGATTGTCAGTTAATTTTAAGAATTGCAAGTGCATACCATAGTATTTTGTTTTGTCCAAATGTATTTTTATTAAATTGTTGGTGTATTTGCACATTGATGGCCATTGGGAATTAAACAACTATTTCTATGACTCTGCTTTCAATTGCTACCACAGAATTCTATCACCCTTAACTACCTCCCCCAATTATCTCTGGGAGCTCTGAAGCAAGCGCCTTTGATGTGCTTTGAAGCTGCCTTCTTAGCCACTGCATCAATTAAGTGCTACTGGTCTGAATATATCTCCCCCAAATTCATTTGTTGAAACCTAATCCCCAAAGTGATGGTGTTAGAAGGTGGGGTGAAAAGGCAGTGATTTGGTTATGAGGGTGGAGCCATCATGAACGGGATTGGTGTCCCTATAAAAGAGTCCCAAGAAGTCCCTTGCCCCTTCCACCATAGCAAGGAGTCAGCTGTCTGCAACCCGGAAGAGGGCCTTCGCCAGAATCCATACTGGTACCATGATTTTGACTCCCGGACTTCAGAACTGTGAGAAGGGAATTTCTGTTGTTTATAAGCCACCCAGTTTGTTAGAGCTGCGTGACTGGACCAAGACAATAAATCTTCACCCTTTCAACTCTAGACCCCTGCAAGACCCACATCTGCTGAAGACCCCAATGCCTGCACCAAGCCCTGGTGACCCACCCGCCCAGGCGCCTGGGTGATGAGCTGTCTGGGCTGCTGTTGCAGAATCTGCTGATGTGGCAGGAACACTCAATGACCCATGGAAATCTGTGAAGATACTTGAATCTGGCAATCTCCTGGCTCCACGAGTCCCTAGGGATTAGATCAGCAGGCGGGCTAAATAAATTACATAGCACTTGACTTAGACTTACCCCCTACTCTATGACACTGACTTCTAAGTCAATTTGCACTCCTCCATTCTCTTCTTGTAGGATTAGTTCTTTCCAGAAGGCTGCCGGTTAACATTAATTAAGCAGCCCCTGACAGATTCCTTCCATAGGCTTCCCAATATGTCTAGTCATGTTTGAATTCTGGGGTGTACACAGATGCTGCAGCACCCTGGGACCTCGGGAGTCACTAGTAAATAAAGAGACATAATCAATTTGAATTAAGACAGATTTTTAAAAATTGACATTTCATGTATAAGCAATTGTGGGAAAGCAAGTTTAAAGGCAAAACAAGGCACAAATGGAGGGCAATGAGAAAAATTAAAAACAAAACATATTTTAGAGTTAGAGTGTCCTACTTTTAATTCTGGCCTTGTCGCTTGAGTAGCTTTGGAGAAATTACTTTGCTTCTCTCTCATTTTCAGTTTCCAAATCTGTTAAATGGACCCAATATCTTTTTTCATTGGTTCATTGGGGATTAAATAAGAAAAGAACTAAGCAATAAGAGGCACTTGCTCAATTGTTTCATCCAAACATATTAGCTTTACTTTCTTGCCTTAGATGTAGCCTTCTGAAAAAAATATAGTGACTTCTGGGTACTTTCAAAGGCTTTAGGTATTCAATGCGACAGCTCTTTATTTCACCTACTTGCACACTTTAAATATACAGTTTTCTTTTTTCTGACTTGAGGTAAGGCTGACTAAAGTCTTTCATGTATTTCATGAAAGTCAAAGACAGGCAGAAGAAAGAGGAAAAAAGATTTTCTTATAACTTGACAAAACTTACAGAAGGGTTGAACTAGACTAAGAGAGGTAGGGGACCCTAAAATAATTCCTTCTTTCAACTAAAAAGAGAGGAAAGGAATGATAATCTTTCCCTGGTCAAAGACCCCAGAAACTTTCCAGCGATTGAGTAGGGTACCTCAAAAATATATAATTTCCTGGCAAATTCTTCAAGTCTTCACTGTCGGGCTCATTAGGCATTCTATTGTAATAAAGAAGACGCAGATGGCAAAAAGTATTGTGGCTATTTACTGCCTCTCCTGTGAAGGCTGGGAAACTCAAGCCCCAGGTTTCCCATCCACCCTTGCAGCTAGGGCAGCCATGTGACCCAGATCTGGCCTTTGAGGTGTGAGCCCAAGTCTGCTGGGTAGAGCTTCTGGACAAGGCTTTGCTCTCCTGATGCAGCAGATAGATTAAGATGGGAGAGCCCTTGTCTCTGCCTTTCCTCCTCCTTCCTGCTAGAGAAACCCAAGTATAAGGTGCAGAGGCAGCCATCTTAAGGCAGTGAGCATCAGGAAAAGGCCACCCAAGAGAATTCTAGAAACATAAGCCCTGAACAAATCGGCCTCCGGACTTACCAGGAGAGACCAAACATATCAGTCAGGTTCTCTCTTACTTTCCAATGAACACATTCTTAACTAAAACACTTTCTGATGTGGCTCACCATTGGGGAGTAAGGCAGTGGTGTAGAATAAGAACCAACAAGCCATCTGCTGTCAACATTCTAATGCTGCTTAACTAAACATGAGATTACACATAAAGTACTGTGTCTCTAGTGTCCATTTCAGTTTATCTTACTTGAAAGCAAATACCAGGTTACCAAGCCAAAGATAACAACAAGAGATGCTGTCATGCAAGAGATTGAAACGAGTTTTAGGGAATCAGAATGTCAGAAAGATGGATTATGAAATACAGAGCAATTTTGAAAGAACCATTATGATATTTTGTAAATTAAGTAATACAGTTTTTTTAAATATACTTTTTATTGTTGATAGTGTTAGAGATATCTCCCAATTTTCCCTCCCTTACCCCTCTACTCCCAGGCCCTACCCCCCAACCCCCCAGGTCTTCACTACCCTATTGCCCATGTCCATGGGCTATGCCTATAAGTATGTAAGTTCTTTGGTTTATCTCTTCTCGTTCCCCCAACCCCACATTGAGGTATGTCAATCTGTTCCATGTCTCCAGGCTTTGGGTCTTATTTTGATGGTCAATTCATTCTATTCATTAGATCCCACAAGTGAGATCATGTTATATTTGTCTTTCTCAGACTGGCTTATTTTACTTAACATATTTTCCAGAAACCATAAAAATCTTAGAGGAGAACATAGGCAGTAAAATATCAGACATCTCATGTAGCAGTATGTTTACAGATACATCTCTTAGGGCAAAGGAAACTAAAAAATGGACTACATCAAAATAAAAAGCTTCTGCACAGCAAAAGAAACCACCATCAAAATGAAAAGGGAACCCACTGTATGGAGAACATATTTGCCAATGATACATCTGATAAGCAAATGTATCCAAGATATATAAAGTACTCATACAACTCAACAATCCAATTAAAAAATGGGCAGAAGACCTGAATAGCCATTTGTTCGAAGAGGACAATGTCAAATGAAAAAATGCTCACTAATCATCAGAGAAATGCAAATTAAAACCACAATGAGGTATCACCTCACACCTGTCAGAATGGCTATGATCAAAAAATCAATAGGCATTACAGTTTTAATTATGGAAAAGATTATCCCTGGTACTTATTAGACACTCAATATGTTTTTATTAAACAAATAAACATTATTGAGCTTTAATAAATATTTTAAACATATTTTCATTTTAACCAGGCAACATTTTTGGTCCTGTTTTCTTAATCAACTTATACTGATTTCTTTTTTCCATGTTTATAATGTTGTCATCTTTTTAATTTAAAATTTTTATTAAAAACACATAATCTCATCATGCTGAAGTAATTAATTTTCATATTATCTTCCAAGAATTCATCGTTTAGAAACATACCTTTATATAATTGCTATAAAACATACATGTTTTAGAGTAGAATGTTGTGGTGTTATAATAAACTAGAGGCCCGTATGTCCCTCAACCCAGCCTGCACCCTCTCCAATCTGGGACCCCTTGAGGGATGTCCGACTGCCTGTTTAGCCCCGATCCCGCATCGGACCTAAACGGGCAGTCAGACATCCGTCTCACAATCCAGGACTGCTGGCTCCCAACCGCTCGCCTGCCTGCCTGCCTGATTGCCCCTAACCGCTTCTGCCTGCCAGCCTGATCACCCCCTAACCACTCCCCTGCCAGCCTGATCGACACCTAACTGCTCCCCTGCCGGCTCGATTGCCCCCAACTGCCCTCCCCTGCAGGCCTGGTCTCCACCAACTGCCCTCCATTGCCGGCCTAGTCGCCCCCAACTTCTCCTCCCCCGCTGGCCATCTGTGGCAGCCATCTTGTGTCCACACGGGGGCAGTCATCTTTGTGTTGGAGTGACGGTCAATTTGCATATTACTCTTTTATTAGATAGGATATTTTATAATCTTCAGAGTTATCTTATTGAATGCGTCAATTCTATTGAGTATTTATTCTAACATTATCCTACCATTGGAAATTTGAGTGCCTTCTACACTTTTTTCTTTTATAAAAAGGATAACTGCTCTGAGTGTGCTTTCATGATGACAAATGATATCAGTATGCCTCCCAACAGATACTAAAACAGACTTTCACACAGATACACACACCTTCTTACTTCTTGATTTGTCCCTTCAAGGTAAAGATGATACTTTATCAAGTAATATTCTTTCTTTCTTTCTTTCTTCTTTTTCTTTTTTTATAAGAATCAAGTAACTTTCTTGTTCAACTTTTACAAAATGAATTTTAGGGAATGTTTGGTATTATTATTTTGTTAATGAAAACAATACTTGTCTATAAAAACTGTCACTGTGAAAACCTAGTAAAATAATTTTCTAATCTCCTAAAAGTCTTTCACATAAAAATCTTTAGTGAGTTATTTTTAAAACTTTTAAAGCTTTATTGTTGAAAGTATTACATATGTCCTCCTTTCCCCCCCATTGACCCCTTTTACCTCGCCACTCTCCCTCGCCCATCATAACCGCCCCCCTCCTGCTCCGTCCCCTTCCCTAGGCCTTTATTAGTGAGATTTTTTAAATGTAAAAATATAACATCTTTCAATTGGTTATCAGGAACAACTAATTGACATCAGGGAAGACAGTATGATTTTTAACTATGAAAATGTTTACCACTGTTACATGATTGATAAATGGGATTGAAAAATGAGTACCACTGTTCTTCAACTATAATGATGCTCATTCTCCATATGCATCTATGTATTTTAGAAAGGTACCTTTTCAACAATTTAAAAACTGTTAAAAGCAGACTTTCAAACTGTAGTTTTGATCATTAGCTTACATTGTTCTCACTAAAGAAATTTTTGGGAGGCAGAAAAAAGAATTTTTTATCATTAAAAAACAAAATTAAGAATATTGTTTCAACAGTATCCCATCATTTTAATTGCTATTTTGTGGACACTTTATTATGCACATATTTTATTAGTACAATAATATATTTATACTAGAGGCCTGGTGCACAAAAATTTGTGAACTAGGGGGTGTCCCTCAGCCCGGCCTGTGCCCTCTCGCAGTCTGGGACCCCTCGGGGGATGTCCACCTGCTGGCTTAGGCCCACTCCCTGGGGGATCGGGCCCAAGCTGGCAGTCAGACATCCCTCTGTCAGCCCAGCAGTCCTCGGGGGATGTCCACTTGCCAGTGGGGAGCAGGCCTAAGCTGCAGTCGGACATCCTTAGCGCTGCTAAGGAGGCGGGAAAGGCTCCCTCCACCACTGCTGTACTGGCAGCCGTCAGCCTGGCTTGTGGCTGAGCAGAACTCCCCCTGTGGGAGCGCACTGACCACCAGGGGGCAGGTCCTGCATTGAGCGTCTGCCCCCTGGTGGTCAGTGTGTGTCATAGTGACCAGTCATTCCCAGTGGTTCTGCTGTTACGGTCAATTTGCATATTACCCTTTTATTATATAGGATAGAGGCCTGGCCAGCCTGGGTGAGGGGTTGAGGGCCGTTTTCAGGCTGGCCACACCCCCTTCACGGTGGGGGTCCCCACTGGGGTGCCTGGAGGCCAGCCTGGGTGAGGGGCTGATGGCTGTTTGCAGGCTGGTCAAGCCCCCAGTGGGGACCCTCACCCCATGGGGGTGTGGTCAGCCTGGGTGAGGGGCTGAGGGCTGTTTTCAGGCTGGCCACATCCACGGGCTGGAAGCAGGTATCTGGGATTTATTTACCTTCTCTAATTGAAACTTTGTAGCCTTGAGTGGAGCTCATGGCTGGCAGGGCAGGCGGGAAGCTTGGCTTCCTCCATTGCTGGGGGCAACCCAAGTCTCCTGCTTGCTCCAGCTCCATGGCCACCGCCATTTTAGTTGGGTTAATTTGCATATTTGCTCCTGATTGGCTTGTGGGTGTGGCTTCTGGGTGTAGCGGAGGTACGGTCAATTTGCATGTTTCGCTTTTATTATATTAGATAATTTATTTACAATATACAGATATTGGAAATATATTCACAAATAATTTTTTTATTATTGGGGTATGTGATCAAAAAACATTGCAGACCATTGCATGAGAGAAGTGTAGGAGCCAGGAGAAATGGGGGTGCGCAAACACACAAGATTATATATTTTTTTCCTTTATAATGTCTGTCTAAATAACTTTCAAGCCAGAAGGCAAATCTCTGTTCCAAACATTTGAGAAATCTTGAAGTCTATTATTCTCATTTTTCAGTGTTGTTTTTTTTTTAAATCAGGTTTTAAAAGTCAATTTATAAATTCTTACTTTGCAAAAATAAGGGCTAAAAATAAACCCCACCATGTTTTTTTAAATAATATGTGTAGTGGTGGTTTTCGTAACAATGTTAGGCTTTGGCTCTGTATGGCTGATATTTTGATATTCTTTACCTGAAAGCATTCTAGCATACCTCTGACTGGGAAAATTACTTGGCTCATAAAGAAATCCTAGAAAACTAACCTGGGTTTCGCTGTAAATATAGAAGTATACTATATAGCTTATATATTTTCTATTTTCTATTCATTAACATAAATGAGACAGGGTAATAAATCTAGAGGCAGAAAAGATAGGAATATTAGCACATACTAATGTTGTGCTTGAATCAGGCAAACTGAAGACATCATAACATCTTGCAATATACATTCTAATCTGTTTTCTCTTCATATTAATACTTTTGCCCTAGACGATATCATATACTTCCAGAACTTCAACTATTAACCTTTATAAAATAGAACCAAAATTTGCATTTGAAAATTGATCTCTTTCACAAGAGCCAATCCCATAGTTCCAAAGCCTTTCTAAAAATTTATGCTTAAATGTGTCACCATCACCTCAAACTTGATTGGTAAAACAAAACAACAGAAATAACAAAAACCTTGTTTTCAAAAGGTCAACCCATCAATTCACAATTCACCTCCTTCTCCTGACTTTCATGCTTCTATTAACAATACACCACTTTGTTGGTGACTCAGCTTGACAACAGAACTGCCTATAAATCCAAAACTTAATTGTTACAAAAATAACCTACCTAAATGAAAACCTCCCCCCCCCCCACGCACAGAAGTGTGCACACATGCACACACATGTACACACACAATGCACACACTCATGTTATTGTACTTGGTTTGGTAGTACTAACACAGGGATGACGTGAAAGTAGGTGAGGAGGCACGCCTGGACTCTGCAAGCTTTGCAAGCTTGACACAGGTCTGTGAGGGGCCTGATCTCTGCAACTAGTTCATGATGGTTAGCATGTTGATGATGATGCCACGGGCAGTGGACTAAGCCTCATCTGGGCCACTTAGTTTTGATTTATGTTCTAGTCCTGGAGAGTCAGAAAGGGATTATCTAGTGCAAGTTACTTATCCTATCAAAGTTTCAATTTCCTCATAGGTGAAATGCACATCATAATTCAGCTCAGAGCGTGGTGATGAAAATTAAATGACGTAATACAGAGCTCTTAGTGCCTGGCACACCGAAAGAGCTCCACACACACGAGTTACTATTATTACTATAGTAACTTTTATTCTAAGGCCATAAACCTCGTCAGCTATTGTTCTTTAGCAGACATATTGCTAGTCACTCAGAGACCTGGTGTCACTACTCCACAGGAATTTGGCTTCTCTTTCGCCATTCCTTCACTGGTTCACTCTTACTCATTCCACAAGCACATTTTGAGGATCTAGCAAATGCCAGGCACTGTGCTAGGCATAGGGGGTACACACCTGCCTCTGCCTTACTTCAGCTCACCCCCAAGAAAGCTGTGAATTATAGGCATCAATAGTTAAAGCGCTGACAGTGCCCAAACTAAAAAACTTGACTTAAACAGAGAGATAATTCGCTCTCTGGGAACATATCCTTTGGTAAGAATGAGTTTCCCTACAGATATGAGCATAATGCTGTCACACCAGCAGAACATGTTCTATAAGGATTTACTTCCCACCCAGGTTCCTGCTGACCCAGCCATACCCCGATCCCAGCCAGACTAAAGCAGACTAAGAGTGATGAGAAAAGAAAAGGGTCTCCCTACACACACACACCCTGCAGTCTTGTCATCAGGAAAATGAAGTCCAACTGCTCCATGTAGACTAGCCAAACCCAGGAACAAACAAGCACTGTTTACTGTTGAGTGTGCACAAGAGTAACCTTTTGACTTTCCCAGCTCTGCTGCATACAGGGCTAGGAAGGAATGCTAAAGATAAAACCAGAAAGCGGAACAAGGAGAACCAGAAATTTCGGCCACATAAAGAGTAATTAACAAATGTCCCCATGGCAATAACCAAGGACTTAAGAGTCCATCCTGGTGTATCTTTAAACTGATACACAACATCAATTTAATACCTGCTTATTTTGAGTATACTCACTTGTCTCGCTTTTAGAATTATAGATTAAGATCAAGAAGTTAACATGTAATTAAAACCAATCACTTCACTTAGTTTCCAAACTGAAACTGAGGCAGTTTCAGAGTTTATGGTCTACTGTTCTTGAGTTCAAAAAATATTTCAGAGCAGATCAAAGAGAGCTTACTACTGCCCTGCCACTGGCAGAAGGACCCTTGCTATGAACTCTAATCTAGCCCACCATCAATGAAAATGTTACCTGTATGTATTTTCTGATTGGGAACCAATACTTTCAGAATAGTTTAGGCTACTCCCTTCACATTCCAGATCACAGGTTACTGAAACAATATTTACTTCTAATTTGTGATAGAATGTTAATAGATAGCTAAGTAAGACAATATTAGAACCAAATCAAAAAAGATAAAGGAGTTTGTAAAATCTGCTACCTCAAATTTAATATTATTTTTCAAAGCTACACTTAAATGTTTAAGTACTTATACAGTTGATCCTTGAACAATGCCAACCCCCACTAAGTAAAATAAATCCACTTATAATTTTGACTCCCCCAAAACTTAACTACTAATAACCTACTGTTGATTGGAAGCTTTACAAATAACATAAACAGTCAATTAACATGTTTTCTGTTATATGTATTATATACTGTATTCTTACAATAAAGCTAGAGAAAATAAAATAATATTAAGAAAATCATAAGGATTTGGAGAACTTCTGGGTCAGTGCACACAGTTGTCAGGCCAGAAGAGATTGGCACAAAATATTCAAAGTGATGAAAAGCAAGGAAGGACCTACAGTGAAGATTATTCTACCCAGCAAAGCAATCATCTAGAACTGAAGGACAGATAAAGAGGTTTCCAGACCAAAAAAAAAAAAGCTAAAGGAGTTCATCACCACCAAACCATTATAAGAAATGTTACAGGGGCTTCTTTAAGAAGGAGAAGAAGGAAAAAAAGATAAAAAATATGAATAATAAAATAGCAGTAACTACATCTTTATCAATAATTACTTTAAATATAAATGAATTAAATGCTCCAATCAAAAGACATACGATGGCTGACTGGATAAGAAAACAAACCCTTACATATGTGGCCTACAAGAGACTTACTTCAAATCGAAAGACACAGACTGAAAGTAAAGGGTTGGAAAAATGTATTTCATGAAAATGAAAACAAACAAAAAAACGGGGTAGCAATACTTATATCAGACAAAATAGACTTTAAAATGAAGGCTGTAACAAGAAACAAAGAAGGACCCAGCATTTTCCACTTCTGGGAATTTATCCAAAGAAACCCAAAACACTAATTTGAAAAAGGCATATGCATCTCTATGTTCACTGCAGCATTACCTACAGTAGCCAAGATAAGGAAGCAACCTAAGTGTCCTTCAATAGATGATTAGATAAAGAGCAAGTGGTACATATACACAATGGAATATTACTCAGCCATAAAAAAATAAAATCTTGCCATGTGCAACAATATGAATTAACCTAGAGGGTATTATGCTAAGTGAAATAAGTCACACAGAGAAAGTCAAATATCATATGATTTCACTTACATGTAGAATCTGAAAAACAAAATAAGTGAACAAACAAATCAGAAGCAAACTCATATATACAGAGAACATTTTGATGGAGGGGGTTGTGGGGGATGGGTGAAAAAGGAAGGATTTAAGAAGTACAAATTGGTAGTTAAAAGTCATGGTGATGTAGAATAGGGAATCTCTCTCTATATATAAAAGCCTAAGCAACCCTTACGGCGGAACGACCAGAACGAGCGTTCCCTATGATGCGCACTGACAACCAGGGGGCAGACGCTCAAAGCAGGAGCTGCCCCCTGGTGGTCAGTGCATTCCCATAGCGGGAGTGCTGCTCAGCCAGAAGCCGAGTTCACGGCTGGTGAGCATAGCTGCGGTGGTGGGAGCCTCTTCTGACTCTGCAATAGCACTACCGAGCAGTGGGCACAGCGGGCCAGGATGACCATGAGCAGCGTGGTGCCCATCCCCGTTAGGGCTCATTCCTGGCCACCTGCTGCTTGGCACACTGTTACTTCCCCTGTAGACCAAATGACATTAACATACCCTTGTAAAAGTCACTCCCATCTCTAAAATATCAGTGGTAATGAACCAGATTTCTCTAATTCTTGTTGTTGGTTTTTTTTAAAACATATTTTATTGATTTTTTACAGAGAGGAAGGGAGAGGGATAGAGAGTTAGAAACATCGATGAGAGAGAAACATTGATCAGCTGCCTCCTACACACCTCCCACTGGGGATATGCCCGCAACCAAGGTACATGCCCTTGACCGGAATCGAACCTGGGACCTTTCAGTCCGCAGGCCGACGCTCTATCCACTGAGCCAAACCAGTTAGGGCTAATTCTTGTTGTTTTAATGTTCCAACTTGTCACAGACTTATACTTTCAGAAATTGAATGCCCATATAAATGATATAACAAAGATATACAAAATAGAATCCTAAAGTTTTCATTTATAATTAAAAAAACACACATTAAATTGCTCTGTAAACATACTATAAAAATGTTTGCGTTGGGGGGTAGGTGCATGAGGAGAGGTCAATGAGGGAAAAAAGAGACATATGTAATACTTTAAACAATAAATAATTTAAAAAATGTTTACCCTCAATTACAGCACTTATGTCAGTAACAAAGTTTGGTGCACGGATCACACTTTGAATAGCTCTGCTCCAGGATTGACTGATGTAGAAACTGACTGGGTCTTTACAGAATGGTTTATTTCCACTAAAACACCCCAATATTGCTCACACTTCCTATCTAAGTTCTATTTATTCTTCACAGCTCAGACCCAAGCCCACACTGTGCTCAATTATGTCTATACAGTGGTTCTCAATTGGGAGTGATTTTGTCTCCCCCCCCACCCCCCGTCCCCCACTACCACCACCAGGGCACATTTGTCAATGTCTGGAGACATTTCTGGTTGTCACAACTAGGGGATACTATGAGCATCTAGTAGGCAGGGGCCAAGGATGCTGCTAACTATCCCATCATATTCAGGAAAATGACCCACAAAAAAGAATTACCTAGCCCCCAAAGTTAATAGTGGCAATGTGGGAAAACCCCAACTTACACCAACCACTTCCCTCCCAGATCATCTCCTTCACCGAACTCATCTGTGCCTCTTTCCCCAACTTAACTGTAAATTCCTCTGGAGGATGAAGACCAAGAGTGCATCACACCTGCATCCCACAGGGGCCCAGTAGGATAGCTTCAGAGGAGCTGCTCATCACCTACATACCTGCCGGCTGATCTATCTCCTTCCCCACATGCTTGGTGGAATATAAATGCCTAGAACTAATTTCTCTATCAACACGTGTATGAAACTACTCTTGGTCACCATTAGACACACACACACACACACACACACACACACACACACACACACACAAACTTGTATTCCTTAGCAATGTGAAGCCGTAATAAAACATTAGCAAGATGTGGGTGGTTTGATTTTATAGTTTTTACATTCCCTGTCAAGATTACATGTTTTCTTCCTTAACGAAAAAAGTCAGCCAAGTGAAAAATATGTTTAGAATGCCACCATAAAAATTATATACGACTGTTCATACACATGCTTCCTGTTAATTAGAGGGTACTTTGCAGAAAAGCTGCTCTGGCAAAATCTGCTGTAATAGTCAAATCCTCTATAGTAAAGAGGAAATCCTGGTGAGCATAGTATTTTCCACAGGCAAGAATACAGGACTTCAGCCAAAAGCTGTGCCTTCATCCACAGCCAGAGATGCTGCTCTGTAACATAGCGGGTTCTGGAATATGTTATTCCCGTTTCTACATCAGTCTATCCTCAAATGTGTGAAAATGATCTTATAAGATGATCTAGAAACTACTTCTATTTACATTTGAAAAATAATTGGGGTGACGACAGGTCATTTTCACAATTACATTTTACAGGGGATCGTATAATTAGTTCATATTTCCATAGTAGGCACAAATGATACCTCTAAGAGAAAGTCTGGATGCTCTTACCTGCATTCTGTGGACCCGCCCCCTCTGGGGTGGCCATACCATCAGCTTTCTCTGCCCTCCTTGGGCTACTTAGTAGCCCTTGTCTGCTGAAATTCAACCATCTAACTTCAGCTGGACACAATTCTGTTTCAACCCTGCACAAACACCACTAGGAGCTTTTATAGCTTCCTCAAATCTCCATAGGAACTCACCCTTCCCACAGATGAGCCTAATTCCTGCATTCCTAATAAGATAAAGTGTGTTGAAGAGTGCCTCCAAATTCTGGTGCCTGCATCTCAAATTTCTCTATATCTTCAGTCATATGAGTCTGCATTCCATATTGACTCCAAAGAGTAAGCAGAGAAATTAAGAAAGGAGGATGAGAGAGAGAAAGAGAGAGAGAGAACACGCACAGAGGGTCAACACAAAGAAAAATCAGCCCTAGCCGGTTTGGCTCAGTGGATAGAGCATCAGCCTGTGGATCAAAGAGACCCAGGTTCGATTCCGGTCAAGGGCACGTACCTCGGTTGCAGGCTCCTCCCCAGCCCAGGCCCTGGTTGGGGTGTGTGCAGGAGGCAACCAATCGATGTGTTTCTCTTACATCGATATTTCTCTCTGTCTTTCCCTCTCTCTTCCACTCTCTCTAAAAATCAATGGAAAAATATCCTCCAGAGAGAATTTAAAAAAAAAGAAAAATCAGACTCTTAAAGGTCAAGGAGCCTTTGTTCACTCAGCAGGTTTTTACAAGACCTTGTGAGAACCTTTCCATGTACTAGACATTGCCCTAAGAACCAGGGTAACACAGGTGACAAACAAGGCCTTTACATTGATGCAATGCATAGTCTAATGGAGGGGTGTGTATGTGTGTGTGTTTGGGGCGGGGGGGTGGTGGAGACAGGGCTTGCCAACAAGTAACTTCCATATGAAACTACCAGTAACATGGACCCGGGCTGTCAAAAGGCGGTACTCTGTGGGGAAGGTGCACAGAGAGGGCTGCAAAGCTACAGCAATGTGTAAAAAAAGACCAAAAGTACAGCATCAGAAATATAAAAAGAAGGAATATAAATACAGCTCATATGGTGAGGAGGAAAGAGTCTATATGGGAAGGCAGAGAGAAAGGAAAATGGCAGGCAAAAGAAGAGTTGAACATGGAGACAATTAGGAGCAAGTAATGTTACTTTCTCCTGGAAGTGGAGATTGAGGTTTTCTGCATAATTGAAGCTCACCCCTTTAGACAGAAACTTATTATTCTATTTAACTATTTTTACTTTAGGAATCTTTCTAAAATGCACCCCATGTTCCTGCATTGTTCAGCAGAGTACATCAAACCAAAATAAGCCAAACCTGATTTCATCTGTTCTGGATGAAGAATCACCATTATGACCCATTTTTGCACTTTGATGTGGTGCACCGACATCCTCCGAGTCCACTTCTGTGTAAAAGCCTGCCGTTACTTTATACCAAACCGTGCTTTTGGAATTCTCCATTCCTGCCTTCCGAAGGCAGCTGTCATGTCTCGGAGCTTCCTCTCAGTGGGGCCCACGACCACTGTGGCCTCTTTCATTTACAGTTTTCTGGGTGAGGCTGTGAAGGGCAGCGCTTGACCCTGCAGCATGGAGAACAGCCCATCCCCTCTTAGTGGCCTTTCTGCTTCTTTCTAGGTCTCCAGCCTCATTTCACACGGGGGTCCTAGAATTCTGATATCTGGATAAGAGAAGTAATACTCAAACAAAATGATCTCTGATAACACAGATTCTTCATGCCACTTATTTAAAAAGCAGTTGAAAGGGCGAGGGCTACGCCCTCCATCTTGCCCCAGGGTAAGGGCTACGCCCTCCATCTTACCTTGGCCACGTGCTTGGCAAGGAGTTTCTTCCCGGAAGTCTAAGCCTCTGCTAGCCACACCCAGGAACAAGACACCGACTTGCTCCTGGCCAATCGGCAGGGCCCAGAGTCCCCTCACTCCACCCCCTATTAAAACCCTGAGTTTCCCACGCCAACTCACTCTGCTTCCGGTCGCACTCTGCTTCCGGTCGCTGCATCGGCCAGAGGAGGGAGTCGGGCTAGCTAGCTCAATAAAGGACCTTCTGCTTTTGCATCGAACTGGCTGGCACCTGTGGTCTTTGGGGATCTTGAGATCTGGGCATAACAGCAGTAAAATGAATAGTGTCCCTCATAGCCTTTACATTTGCCAAAGCACACGTCTATCTGCATGACCTACTCCAGCCCCACTGTGATGTGGTCATGTACTCTTGACATAGCTTTATATTCCTGATATAGCTTTATATTTTTGATATAGTAGAAGCTACAGAAACAATATTTTTTTTCACTTGTTCAATAAATACTATATGTGCCACATTTTCTAATAGGAAACTTGGAGGAATAAAAAGATGGAATAGTCCCTGACCTCACAGAACTTAGAGCTTACAGTTCAAACAACCTGGGTACAAAATACTTATAACCAAGGGCAGACTGTATTGAGGCCACAAGAGAGAAGTTCACAGGCTGAGCCATGAAGGGCTCGGGAAGCAGGGTCCCCCCGGACTGGAGGGTGAGGGAGGAAGGGGGCGGTGTGGGTACACTTCACTGGGAAATGTTATTGGCATCGGCTTCTAATAAAAGAGGGGACTCTGACTAGTCCTACTGGAGGGTGAGCAACGTCAAGGCAAATGAAATGACATGAGAAAAGGCACGGAAGGCAGGGAGAAAAAAGCCTGGTGTATTTGCATAGCAGTCCAAAGAACAGTGAGAGAAAATGCTGCAAAGGGAGGTCAGAATCAGATCACAGAGGGCCCCAAATTTTAGACTAAATATTTGGCCTTGAAGCTATCAGCTCTCAGGGACCAAGGAGGTTTTTCTGAGCTTTCTGAACCTAACACACAAATTTAATCTTTTAAAAGGATAAGGATTCCCTCCCCACTTTAATGGAAAAGGAATTCAAAAGGTGAATTACTAATCATCTTGTTCCTGTTAAGTATCTCCTGAGCCAAGCTCACTAAAATATCACTGTGGAAGGAACTATAGAGCATCCATTTGTCTTCCTCTCACACTACAGGAAACAGCCATGGAAAGGGAGTCATCTCCTCTAAAACAAAGGGCAGCATGGATATGCAAATCGAATTCATGTCTGCCGGAAAGGAACGGGGAGAATGACATCTGCTCCAGTTCACAAGCTAATACAAAATATTTTGACACAGAAGTCTTTTAACTTTCCAGGGGAGCCTATTACTTAAGGGGCATTTTCTAAAATCTTAAAATCAGCCACCTTCCCAAATCAAGAGATGCTTTTTCCTGTCTAGCTCTGAATATGACTTTCTTTGCCCTTATCCAAATAAACACACCTGCCCTTGAGATAATTTTAGCACTGTATTCCACCTGACTACTGTATTCCATCTGACTACTGTATTCCACCTGACTATTGTGTTGTCCTCTGCTTTCTGTGTTCGTGTTCATCTCTCCCCCCTTTCCCCTGCCACATAGTCAGATTATGAGGTAGTTGGGGAGAGAGGGGCAGAGGTAGAGTAAAGCTATTTATTCATTCTGCATCCTGAACATGACTGAACACTGGACAATAGAAGGGCCTCATAAAAATATGAGAACTGATTAACCCAATTAACTTCCAAAATATATATCCTTAAAGACTGGATTCTGTGTTACTTATATTGGCTTATGTATGGAATAAAAGAAAAAAAAACCTCAGAGCTAGAAGAGCTCTTAAAAAAACAACAACAAAAACTAAACCACTAAAATGGCTATAATCTAAAAGACAGACAATAACAAGTATTGGTAAGGATGTAGATAATCTGGAACCTTCATAATTACTAGTGAAAATATAAATTAAAATTGCTTTGGAAAACAATTTGGCAGTTCCTCACATGGTTAAATATAGAGTTACCATATGAACCACCAATTCTACTCCTTGGTATATACCCAAGCGAAATGAAAACATATGGTCACACAAAAACTTGTACATAACTATTCACAGAAGCATTATTTATAATGGCCCAAAAGTGGAAACGACCCAAATATCCATCGACTTATGAATGAATATGGTATATTCATACAACGGAATACTATTCAGCCATATAAGGAAATGAAGTGCTGATACATTCTACATGCATGAACTTAGACACATTATGCTAAGTGAAAAAAGCCAGACCCAAAGGGCACATATTGTATGATTCCATTTAAATGAAATGTCCAGAATATGCAAATCTATAGAAACAGAAAGTAGTTGCCAGGGGCTGGAGACAGGAAGGAATGGAGAGTGACAGCTAATGGGCTTGGGCTTGGGGTTTCTTTTCCGGGTGATGAAAGATTCTGGAATTAGATTGTGGTGATGGATGCACAACAGGGTGAATCTAAAAGCCACTGAAATATACAATTGAAAAGGGTGAATTTCATGGTATACGACATATGTCAACCAGACAACAAAAAAAACATGAAGAAAAACCTGAAGCCCAGAGAAGCTAAGTTTCTTGTCCAAGGACATAAAGCTAATTAAATGGCGTCACCAGAACCAGACGCCAAGTCTTCCAACTCCCAATGCAGTACTTGAGGTTCACAGTGCGCTGCTCTAGAACAGCGGTTCTCAACCTATGGGTCGCGACCCCTTTGGGGGTCGAACGACCCTTTCACAGGGGTCGCCTAAGACCATCAAAAAACACATATATAATTACATATTGTTTTTGTGATTAATCACTATGCTTTAATTATGTTCAATTTGTAACAATGAAATTGGGGGTCACCACAACATGAGGAACTGTATTAAAGGGTCGCGGCATTAGGAAGGTTGAGAACCACTGCTCTAGAAGTATCAGGACAAGCAGTGTGAACTTGAACAAGTCATTTAACGGCTCACACCTCATCATAAGAGAAAGATGAATTAAATGATCTATCTCTTCAGTCTCCTCCAGTTCTGAGGCCATCCGAGTCTCATCATATTGTGCGTACTTTCTCTCTGCTACCACAGATCAGAGCAGGGGTTCTCAACCAGGGGTGATTTTGCTCCCCAGGGGACATCTGAGAATATCTGGAGAAGTTTTGGGTTATTTTGGGAGATTAATCACTATGCTTTAATTATGTTCAATTTGTAACAATGAAATTGGGGGTCACCACAACATGAGGAACTGTATTAAAGGGTCGCGGCATTAGGAAGGTTGAGAACCAATGCTCTAGAAGTATCAGGACAATCTATGAACTTGAACTAGTCATTTAATGGCTCACACCTCATCATAAGAGAAAGATGAATTAAATGATCTATTTCTTCAGTCTCCTCCAGTTCTGAGGCCATCTGACTCTCATCATATTGTGCGTACTTTCTCTCTGCTACCACAGATCAGAGCAAGGGTTCTCAACCAGGGGTGATTTTGCTCCCCAGGGGACATCTGAGAATATCTGGAGAAGTTTTGGGTTATTTTGGGAGCAGGGGTACTACTAGCACCCAGCAGGTGGAGACCAGCATGCTGTTCTATGACTACAACACACAGGACAACCTCCGCGACAAAGAACTGTCAATAGTGACCGTGGTGATAACTGTGGTTTAGGGTGTGATCAGCTTCCCCTCCAAGCTTTTCAAGGAAGTTCTGCCCTAGAGTACAATGACCTCAAACAGCAATTCTGAGGTGACAGAGTGGCTGGGAGGCTAGCACCAAGCACACATAGGAAATAGAGACACTTTGTACTCCCCATAATAATAAACTTCCACAGAGAGTGGAATACATTTTCAAATGCCCAAAGCACTCAGGCAGTTAACATTGAAGGAATGAAGCCAACAAACACCTAATAATCATTTAGGACTATTATTTCCTTCCATCCAAAAAAAACTTTCACTGGCTCCCATTTTTCATGAAATATACATAACCCTCTCAATATAATCTTGTGGTTTCTCACTTTTGATAAGACATAAATGCCAAGAAATACGTTCTATTATAAGAAAAAAATTCACAAGCCCTGTAACAAATGGCTCAAAATAGGGCAGATGGTGGGAATGCCGGAGAATTGTGGACACCCCAAGGGTACATGCTTGGATGAAGGGGTCACCACTAATTAGCTCCAACAGATCCCTTCCCTGATGGAGGGAGGCACTGGGGTTAAGAGATCTTTGGATGATTAAAAAGAATAGGAAATATTGTGTATGTGTGTGTGAGAGAGAGAGAGAGAGAGAGAGAGAGAGAGAGAGAGAGAGAGAATCTCCTAGTAAAAATGTAAAAATCTTGGCTAAAAAAAAAAAAATTAAAACACAGTATTAAGTTAAAAACAAAGGGGTTTCAGCCAGGAACCTTCTCTAACCCTAATAAACAATGTCAGTTTCATATCTTCTAAATGCATTTCAATAAAACTCAGGTCCCACTGTCTGATTACAAGAACTTTTTTTTCTTTAATTAAATCTTTTTTCTTTTTTGGTTAATCCTCACTTGTGGATATTTTTTCCATTGATTTTTAGAGAGAGTGGAAGGGAGGGAGAAAGGGGAAGAGAGAGAGAGAAAAACATCAATGTGAGAGAGACACATGAATTGGTTGCCTCCCGCAAGCCCCCAGGGCCGGGAATCGAACCTGCAATCCTTCGGGGACATGGCCATTCGGAAATAGGATGGCATGGGTCTGAGTGTCCGGACCTTCTGGAATCTATGACAAGGCAGGTTATTTAAAGTTTCTGAACTTCAGCAGTTTCCTATGACAGAGAGAGAGAGAGAGAGAGAGAGAGAGAGAGAGAGAGAAAGAAGGGAGGATATGGAATATGAATGGCTACCAGGCCAAATTACTTTGAGAAATAAAAATAACAAACAAAAAAGCCCTGAGTACTTCCTGCACATGGTGTAAATGGTAGTTGTTATGAGAGCCGATGCTCTAACCACTAAGCACCACCGACCAGGGCTCTTTAATTAAATCTTTTTTTAAAAATTTTTTTATTGATTCTTAGAAAGGGAAAGGGAGAGAGAGATAGAAACATCAGTTGGCTGCCTCCTGCACACTCCCCACCAAGGATCGAGCCCACAACCCAGGCATTTGCCATGACCAGGAATCGAACCAGCAACCTCTTGGTGCATGAATCTACACTGAACCAGTAAGCCACACCAGCAGGGCTAATTAAATCTTAATAGCTCATTTAAAATTGAGAATTCACAGAAGACAAGAGAATTATTGCTGGCTTAAATTTAAATGAAACTCATGGTATTATTAATGGCTGGCATTTCATTAAACTCTAACAACTTTACAAATGAGGATGCTGAGATCCAGAGAAATTAAAAGACTTACTAAGCTACCTGCTGGTTAGGGTACCAGTTATAATTTGTACCCAGGTCTTTGTGCTCCTAAAATCCACATTCTTTCCACTTATTACCTTGTTTGTATCATAAAAATTTCTTCTATTTACTAAGTTTATGAGGCTCACTCTGTAAATTACATGTAAAGAAGCTGATCTTTGTGACGTGTATGAACAGCGGCTTTGCATACCCACTCCTGCCTTCCTGTGGGTGTTCATTACATTATTCCTTTTACACATAGCAGCTGCCTGCACTCCCACAGGCCCTCCTTCCCTACCCTTCAACCAGGGATAGCCCTGACTCTGGCCTCCCACTTTCTACTTGTTCATGTACTGAACTCCCACAGTAGGCTGCAATATACTGATAAACTTTATCTGCAGGGTAGAAAACGAACTCATCAGCCCATGGAGCACTTGTCACCCAGGAGCACAGGATCCAAGATGAATAGAATGAGGGCACACACTCCCACCACTACAGTTTGTCCCAAGAGATTAAATATCTCTGCCTTTGACCCCATCCCTGGGTTCCAGCCACAGGGCTAACCTTTCCTTCTCCCATATCACCCTATTACACTCCCATCCCTTCCTCTATTCCCTCCAGTTCAACACATCAAGTTGGTTCTACTCAACTTTATCACACAAAGCAAGAGCATCATATTTGAAGCAAATCTGGATCAGGACACCCAACAAAATATTCCACAGTCACTTCAGAGCACTGCTTATTCTAATTTCTCTTTAATCTCCTATTCCTTCCTCAGGGACATGGCCATTTGGAAATAGGATGGCATGGGTCTGAGTGTCTGGACCTTCTGGAACCTATGACAAGTCAGGTTATTTAAAGTTTCTGAACTTCAGCAGTTTTCTAAGACAGAGAGAGAGAGAGAGAGAGAGAGAGAGAGAGAGAGAGAGAGAGAGAAAGGGAGGATATGAATATGAATGGCTACCATGCCAAATTACTTTTGAGAAATAAAAATAACAAACAAAAGAGCCCTGAGTACTTCCTGTGCATGGTGTGAATGGTAGTTGTTATGATGATGATGATGATCACACATTTGCTTTCCATTTCAACCCATATTCTTTATAGCTATTACCAGTCTCTGCAGAGCGAAGCCATTGCTTTCACATGCCCTGGGGACAGTGTGCCTAGAATAACTTGCTCAACAGCTGAGTGGGAACCCCTGGAACTCTCCCAGAGGGGTCCTGTCCCTCCCCTTTCTTTAGCTTGAGCTCACACTGTTATCCTCGCCAGCTTTCTGGGTCAGCACGACCCAGGTTCTCATTGGTCTCTGATTGTAGGCTCTTCTGGTGGCCAATGTGGGGTAATGAAAAAAAGTACTGAACACAAAATCAGAAGACAGGCGTTCAAATATGGATTCACTGAGCTGAATGATCCTAGGCATGTTAGCTACTTAATCACTCTGTACCTCAATATTCTCATCTGTAAAACAGGTATAATAAACTACACTTTATAGGGTCATTATAAGTTTAAATAACCTGCAAGGAAAGTCCTATCACATTGCTGGGCACAGGTAAACACTCATTGTTCACCTGAACCTCACCTTTCGGTGCCCCAAGGCTCAACATGGTAGAGAGTCACATTCTAGAGTCCACCTATCGCAGTGTCTTTCTCCCTCTCCTGTCTCCACCACCTTTTCCCACGAAGCCCCCTTTACCTCACTTACCACCATCCACCTGCCCATCTGCCAGCTTTGAAAGTACCCCGCCTACATGTCACAAGCATCAAGATTCAACGTTCAGTTTCACAGTCAAGATAATCACTGTCCTTCCCGCAAAGTTTCACTCATCTTCATTAAACACAGAAATCCTGGCCCTTCTCCACCATCCTTACCCCAAAATTTGGGGTGAGGTGTTTGGAGAGGATATTACCCATCAATTCATTTTGGTGTCTCGTATTTTTCTCAGACTCCACATAGTCTACATTCAGTAACACAAATCTGAAAGCTAGAGTTCAACTACACAGAGTCTAAGACAGGGCTGGCACAGCCCCGGTCCTCACTCCTCTGGTGCCGGAGAAGACAGCAACAGTCAATCACACCACTTGTTTCCCAGACGAGGCTCCAAAACCCCTCTCCCAGCTCTCCAGGCAGCCACCATCCATCAGCCAGAGCCGTCATTGGATTGAAATCGACTTGCCAAGTTTAGGAAGCTTTAAATCAAGCCAGAAGTCTAAAATCATGTCCTATGTACAGCAAAAAATGGCGTCCATTTGCATAGTAGTAAGTACTTTGTAGGCAGTGAATACATAAGGTTTAGTGACTCATGCACAACATGCTATATACCTATAAAATGTTCAAAAATTACAGAACTCTAAGTCGTTTGTGTGGGGAATGACCTCAAATTGTAATGTTTATTTATTCAAATTTCAGTTGAAAACTTTTTATATTTAAATTTATAAAACTCTCCAAAAACTATACCAGCATGCACTCTCAGCTTAGTAAGTTCTATGTACTGTACACAATATTTTGATTATTAAAGATCTTACATGATCCAAGGTTATCATTTTAATTTTTATTCCGGCTATTACTACTATTGCTGATGATATAATAGAAATAATAGATAATATACACTACGTACTTGAGCATTCTGCTAAATACCTTATGTGGAATACTTCATTCATTCAAAGCTCATGGCAATCCTACACAGAAGGTACCACACCTATTCCAGTTTTACAAATGAAGAGGCTGAGGTTACTTGCCTAATGCCATATCCCTCATCAATGGCAGAGCTAAGATTTGAGCTCAGTCCCTGCCTTATCCACGAGGGAACCCTGCCCTCCAATGATAAAAAGTCCATACATGGGGCAGAAGTAGGCACATGGGTTGAATATAAACTGACTCCAGATTAAATAACAGCAGATATTCAATACAAACACCTACTTTGGCAAGGAAGTAGTTTATTATGAAAGGACAGAGCAACCCTGGCCAATGTGGCTTAGCAGTTCGAATGTCGGCCCATACAAGTAAGGGTCACAGGGTCAGTTCTGGTCTAGGGCACGTACTTAGGTTGCAGCTTAGATCCCCACCCTGGTTAGGGCTCATGTAGGAGGCAACCAATTGATGTGTCACTCTCACATCGATGTTTCTCTCTCCCCGTCTTTCTCTTCCTTTCTTCCACTCTCTCTAAAAAGCAATGGAAAAAATATCCTCAGATGAGGATTAAAAAAAAAATTATAAAAGGACAGTGCAGCCGAAACCGGTCTGGCTCAGTGGATAGGGCATCGGCCTGCGGACTGAGGGGTCCCGGGTTCGATTCCGGTCGGGGGCGTGTGCCTGGGTTGCGGGCACATTCCCAGTGGGGGGTGTGCAGGAGGCAGCTGATCGATGCTTCTCTCTCATCGATGTTTCTAGCTCTCTATCTCTCTCCCTTCCTCTCTGTGGAAAATCAATAAAAAATTAAAAAAAAAAAAAAAAAAAGGACAGTGCAACCCAAAACTCCTATCAATGGGGGATCCAGGCTTAGAGAAATTGCCAATTCCCATTCAAAGGAACTGTCCTAATGACTATAATTACCAAAGCAGAAAACCAGTCAACTTCCATCCATACGGGAATGTCATGAATGAAGAACACTACACTCCCACTCCTTATGCAACCCACAGAAGGAAAACCAATTACTCAAAAGTAATTGAGTTACTGTGTTTGTTGTTACTTTGGGGTTTTTGCTTTGCTTTGTTTTGATTATAATAGTGGTTTGGTGTACATCAATAGCTGCTTACTTTAATTCTATCTGCATTTACGAAATATCTCAACTGACTTGTCAAGCAAGTCACCTAATTGGGTCTCTCTTAACACTCAACCCTCCACTCCCAAAGCCACTAGATTGAAGATGTCAAAAAGCCATTTCCTGATCTGGGCCATTACCAGTATGAAATGGAAAATGCATCCTGAAATACTTAGAACCCTCTGCCCTCAGTCCCAGCCAGCGTTCCATTTCCGGCTCCTGGAGCTCTGCAGCGATATTGGCAGAGAGACCACAGAGGTCCCACAGCAAGGCAGACACTCCTTGATGTGCAAACACCCTGCTTTTCCACTTGCTGGGGACAGTTCCAGGAAACCCTCTTTGGGGTTCTGCCAGATACTGAGCCAGCCCGAAGGATTCAGGTCCCCTCAGGAATAAATAAGCTGCCAATGGCAACGGAGGGAACCAGATCCAGGGGACCAACCATATTGTTCTGGAGTTTCCCAAGGGCTGCACCAGCCTAAAAGTACCTGGGTCTGTAGGTAGAGTCAGTCTGCCAGCATCTAGTTCAGCTTTCGATCTTACAGCAAAGCTGTCATGAGTCCAAAAGGGAAACATCCAATTAAGTGCTTTTCCTAGGTTGATTTCTTTTCTAGAGTTTAGGGAAGAAACAATCAAACATAAAAGAAATAACAACACTAACTTTAAATTACCACAGTCCAGTTCCGGAGTAATTAGCCAGTAATTAGCAGATAAATGCAGATAAGCCCAAGAAGAAGACAGAGGGAAATTGCACTGCCTTAAACTAGACTGGCCAGTTGTATGCGGCTGGTACAGGCTACCAATCTCCCACTCTTCTTCCCCACCCTACTTCTCCCCGCCACCCCAACCACCCCCCAAAACTAGGCAATAGTACATACTTATCACTACTGGGCTAAAAACCCACTCAACAGCAAGGTTCAAGGACATGTTTCTAAGCTGCATCTATAAAGAGGACCCCAAAAGATAATTGTACATAATCAGAAGTGAAAATTTTCCCTCAAATATTAATAAGCATTTGCCATTTCACAGAAAAATATTCACTAAATTTCTAATTTGGGAAGCTAAGGTCCTTTTTTGCATAATGGATAAGTAGTATAACAAAAATTAATCAGAAAAATAATGAATACAGGAATGCAATTTAATTCAGAAAAACTGAACTTCTATTAACTCTACATCTACAATCACACAGATTAGAGCGATTCCTGATGAAAAATTGCTGAAATCTAAAAAGGTCTTTGAGTTTAGAGTTCACAGAGTAACTTTAAAAAATGGACATTTAACAGCTTAACTAATAACTTTTTATTCTATTTTTAAAATTTGCATTCCAAAATAAAGTATTTTAAACTTTTATATATAATGAACAGTACGTCGTGCTAATTTTTATTTTTAAAACGGAAATATTCACTAAGACTAGACTTTTTCTAATCCGTTGCACAATTCTAACTTTGCTGGGGAAAAAAAAAAACACACCCACATAATTTATTTCTGAACTTTTTATAAACTAAACATTAAAAAATCTAAAGAAATATTTTTTGGAGTTAGTATCTTACACTGCTTTCTACTGCATTGTTGAGGTTTTTTCCCCCATTATCCATTTGTACGCCATAAGCATCTATAGATGCAAGTGGCAGACCTTTTTTAATTAAATTAAAAATATTGTGGCAGTTAACTGGCTATAGTTGTTTTCCTTTTCTATTTTTGATTAAAAAAAATTTGAAAAACAGAAAAAAAAGACTCAAGTAATCTTTCCACATTTCTGAAATGTGGAAACCACCTTATACTTCATATTATAATATCTGCCAAAATTTCATTTTCTCAGATAGAAATGTTTATTGCAAGTATCCTAAAACAAACGGGGAAAAAGCCCCTAATTTCATAAAGGAGTCCATGACCTTGATTATATTTATATTTACAAGTTTAAAATCTTATTATAGAATGAAAAATATCAAATTGGGGGAATATTAAAATGAACTAAAATGACTGAGGTGAGGTGTTCACTTGGAATATTAAGAAATCTCCCTTCCCAGCAACAGACCTTATACATTGACTACAATTCCATATAATTATATATCCAAAAGCTGCCTTTAAGATTCAAGAAATCTGCTCAAAAATTTTTCCAATTAAAGGGGGGAAATTCCACCAATTGGTCTTTCTATTTCAACCCTCATATTACATGCTGTTATGGGTCTGATTGTGTCCCCAAACGATGTTGAAGTCCAAGCCATGATGAATGTGGCTTTATTGGAAATGGGGTCTTTGCAGATACTAAGTTAAGATGAGGTCATTAGA
The DNA here is from genome assembly GCF_000412655.1 of Myotis brandtii. Classification (NCBI taxonomy): domain Eukaryota; kingdom Metazoa; phylum Chordata; class Mammalia; order Chiroptera; family Vespertilionidae; genus Myotis; species Myotis brandtii. The sequence goes on from NW_005360642.1 coordinate 352,474, forward strand.
AAGTAGGCTCTAATTATATGACTGTGTCCTTATAAAAAGGGGAAATTTAGACACAGAGACAGGCAGGCACACAAGTACACCATGTGAACATGAAAGCAGATACCATGGTGATGTATCTACATGCTGAGGAAACCCAAAGATTGCCAGCAAACCATCAAAAAGTAGGAACAAGAGTCTCTCTTACAGATCTCAGGAAGAGGCAACCCTGCGGGCACTGTGCCCTTGACTTCCAGCTTCCAGAACTGTGAGACAAGTTTCTGTTGTTTAAGCCCCCCAGTTTTTGGTATTTTGTTAATTTACCAAAGGAAACTAAAGCAGCCCTAAGAAACTAATAGACATGCTTTCCCAGCCTGACCTTCTCTTACAACCCCATCCTTTTCCTTGAGTCTCAACGTATTTCTGCTTCTGATCATTTCGTGTTTGTGCCCATCTAGTCTTGAACTTGACTTCACACCTTCCCCTGCCAATGGCCTTCGGCACTGTTTCTCCTCGGGTGCCACTGACATTTTGTATGGGGCAGATCTTATGGGGGCCTGTCCATCATACTGCAGGATATCGAGTATCCCTAGTACTTTCATTCGCCCAGGACACCACAGTGTCCACACAGAGAACTTCTGCTCTAGAAGCTTTGCAGTCACCTGCCCACCAGAGTTTGACTCAGGGTCCCACCTTCTGCTGTATATGATCTTACTAGGTCGGTTCATTTTCAGTTTCTTCAACTGTATAATGGGAATAAATAACTACCTTGCCGTATGACTCTGAAGATCAATGAGTTAAAGATGCTAATGAGCCCAGGCTTACCCTTACGAACTCCTTCCAGCCTTAGAATCACCTTGGAATTAATGCCCAATCTGTTCTACACAGTCACATCCTGACTTTAACTGCCTTGGAACTCCTTTCAATGGCTTCCTCACAAGAATGAAGCCTCACTGAATACATTCTGTGGAGATGCCTTACTGATCACTGATGTTTAAATTAGTTACAAGTCATGCAAAGCAGTTGGGTATGCCTTCCACAGTTGCAAAGAGCAAGACAACTCTGAGTATAGTTTCTATGTGTTCTCCCACCACTCTCACCTCTCCTTGAAAACATAGATGCAGCCCTGGGCAAAGCTCCATGTTTTCTGACATTGCTTTCAATTTCTCTGTAACTTGCTCTCGGTAAAGGTTCCTCTCCAACATCCACGGACATACTGTAGTCTAGCGCATTTCACCCTGCCCATGGGAACATCCCCCAAGGCAGTGAATCCCTCTTTCTCCTTGATTAAGTGGTTTGCATCCCAAGTCAGCATTGATTTGTGCCACTAAGGCACAGTTTAAACCTGTTCTCCTGACCATCACATACATACCTACCACCTAACACAGAGCCTGGTATTTAGTAGGTTTTCAGTGATTGATGAATGCAAGACTCAATCCATGCATGCATGGATGCATCGCTGAATGAACATACGTATGAATATATTCAGGAGTCAGGAGACCTGGCTTCCGTTTACCGTTTAGCTCTGCATTAACTGACATAAATGACCTCAGGGCAAGCCACTAAATCTCTATGCCCAAATGTCCCTCTTTGTGAAATTAGGTGGGTGGCCTTAACTAAAAATCTCTTTATGTTTTCTTCCAACTCTAACTGAGCCCATGAACCTTTTTTTTTTTTTTTCCTTAGAAAGAAAGGGAGAGGGAGAGGAAGAGAAACACCAAAATAAGAGGCTGCCTTCTGTATGCCCCCTACTGGGAATGAACCTGAAACTCAGGCATGTGCCATGACTCTGATAGGGAATCAAACCCACAATCTTTTGGTACAGGGGACGACACGCTCACTCAATTGAGCCACACTGACCACAGCGAGCCCATGAACTTTACGGAGGATTACAAGACTTTATTTCTTTCTTGAGAAATTTTAGTCAACGCAAGGGGGGCAGGGATGTTTTTCTGAAATCACATACCAGGGGTCCCTCCCTGTCACAGAGTACCTCATTCCCTGGTGACAAAAGGCTCCAGAGAGCATGCAAGCTGCAGATACTGAAGACATCTCTGAGACACAGTACTATGGGGTTTTTGGAGTTAGTATCTTACAGTATCTTGGAGTTTGTGTATTATTATGGGCTTCTTTCAAGAACTTAGAGTCTATTGTCTATTGTCTCCTCAACAGGGGCCCAAGGGGACCTCTGCTGACTGCTGTCGCTTACCCAAAGCTCCTCCCTTTCCAGTCTGAACAAGGTGGGCTTATGCGCTGTCTCCCAGGCTCCAAATCTAACTCAATCCCTCTCCCTGCCATCTGCCTAAGGCTCCCACATGCATATTTCATGATTTCTGGCACATTTCCTCCTTATCTGACATCCTGCAATGCATCCCTCTGCTGCCTATATTATTTCTATCTCTGGTAAGAATGTTCCTGAAAGAGGCATGTGTCCTTGGGCTGTACTTTATTATGGACGGTTTTACCTTTCCTATCTTATCTCCCCACCTGGTCCCCACATGAATTCCTTGAGGACAGAGACCACACCCTCTATTCTCCTCTAGTTCCCCACAAGACCAAAGACTGAGCTATGCAAGCAGCAAACACTTAGAAAATACTTATTAAATGAATGAAATGAATGAATGAAATAATTAACTGATTTCAATGCTTTTAAATTAGAAATTCATATTAATATATTTCCTGCATAAAGTTACTAAGACCTCCCCTTTTAAGTATACAGCCAAGATAATATAGTATTTTCCTAGGAATGAAGTAAAATGTCCTTCACTACAATATGAATGACAGCAACCTTATCAGCTGCACAAGAAATCTGGTTTTTCAGGTATCCATACCATAATAATGTGTCATCATTTTTATTTCCTAGTAAAAGCACATCTTACCTGGAGCTGGGGAGGATAAAAGGGCTATCACTCTTTTGCATTAATTATTCCAACTACCACTGTTATGTGTTGTAAGCCAGAGAGTTCAGGGAAATCAGAATACATAAGATGAGCATTTACTCTAAATAGAAAGTTTGAATCTACTGTTGATTGGGGCAGAGCATCTTTTTAGAAATTCCTGGGACTTACTTAGCTAAGTCTAATTCTAGTCACATTCTTCCCTTGAGGTTTAATAAACTTCAGCTAAAATCAAACTGACTTGGGAATCAAATTATTTGTTCTTCCATGCACTTGCTGCTCACTGTTGGTCATCGAATAAAACAGCACCAATGGGGGAAAACATTACAGCGATGCCTTCAAAGCTTAATATAGCTCAATGCCGTAAGCCCCATTTGCCTCCCCAACCAAACTAACTGATTTCAATGCTTTTAAATTAGAAATTCATATTAATATATTTCCTGCATAAAGTTGTTTAAGTTGACTTAACTTCATTATCTCTTGGAAATCATCATTCTTATATATAAGCATAAAGTTATCATTGCCAAAACCATCAATCCTATATAATAAAATCCTAATATGCAAATCGACTGAACTGCAGAACAACCAGTCGCTATGACATGCACTGACCACCAGTGGGCAGACGCTCAATGCAGGAGCTGACCCCTGGTGGTCAGTGTGCTCCCACACGGGGAGCGCCACTCAGCCAGAAGCCAGGCAGCAGTGGTGGCAGCAGCCTCTCCCACTTCCGCTGCAGGTGGGCAGTAAGGAGCAAGGGGTCCTGGGATGCAAGAATCCTGGACTGTGAGAGGGATATCTGACTGCTGACTTAGGCGTGATCCCCGGGGGTATTGGGCCTAAGCTGGCAGGCAGACATCCCCCGAGGGATCCCAGACTGTGAGAGGGTGCAGGCCAGGCTGAGGGTCCCTCCCCCCTCCAATGCACAAATGTTATGCACCAGGCCTCTAGTATCATATAATTACAGAAAAACTGTGTATTGATATAGGAGATATTACAGTTGGAGAGACTTGATGACTGAGGATTAACTGAGACTTGAAAAGATGGGGTCCATCAAGTGAATAATTAATGTTTATGGGCTGTACATTTGTGATAACAGAGCATGTCTTCCAGCTCAAATCAAATCGTGTCAAGACACATACTACCAGATAGGTGGTGAGAGGACCTGAGACATCACAGTAAAACACCAAAGGAAAAATAAATTCACTTTGAGGCTAATATGTATATTGCTAAAGTAAAAGAAGCTGTTACTAGGGTTTATCCACATTTACCCAACTGATGAAGTCAAAGCATTATAAAGCTAGAGTGTAATTCTGAGCTATTCATCACACAATTCTTCATTCTATAGAAGGCTAACTCAGGCAGAGATGGAACACCTTATCCAAGCTTATACTACTAGTCAGAGACTGCATTACATCTCAGGTCTCTTGCCCTGGCCAGGTTAGCTGAGTTGGTTGGAGCATCAGCCCGTACACCAAAAAGTGCAGGTTCGATTACTGATCAGAGCACATACCTAGGTTGTGATTGTATGGGAGGCAACCCATCCATGTTTCTCTCTCTCCCCCCCTAACTCCCTCTCTCTAAAATCAATAAGCATGTCTTCGAGTGAGAATTTAAAAAAAATAAATAAAACACATGGTTCTCTCAAGTCTAGCTTCATGAGCAAAGCACAGAACATTAAATTTTAAAATTAAAAAGGCACATAGCAGGCAGGAAATAAATATTTGTTAATGGAACTGATACGGGGTTCCAGAACTATCTTGACAAACTATCTACAGTACTGACAGGATAAGTCAAGTAATTGCCTCAAGTCCTGCCTTTGACTTGTTCAATATAGCCTAGACCTCTTAATACTATTAAAGCATCCCTGGTGCAATAAAAAAAATACTATTGGAACAATTATTGAAGCATGCAAGTTGGTGGCGAAACCAAAAGCTTTGTAGCATTCTTACGAAGGAGTGCATTTGAAAAAAAAATGTATCCACAAACCAGAATGGGTTTCCAAACACATGCCGTGTAGTTTCAGTGGAAAAGTCTATAAAAGGCAGGTATGACTAAGCAGCCACAAATAATTAGAAACCCCAAAACTATCAGGAGTCTGGGGACCAGAGCATGCCTGCATTTAAAGATAAGTTGGCATTTCCCATCTATTGTTCCTACAGCAAAAGGGAGTTCTTTTTATACTACAGTGTTGATTTCCTCTTAATAAAATGCCTCAGTTGCTTATAAGGATTTGCAAACAATATTCTATTCCGTCCTCCATCCCACCTGCTTCAGAAACAAATTTTGGGTTGAGTTGCTGGGAAGTTAACTGGCCAGATCAAAGTTTAAGCAATCAATACTACATTTTTTCATGTACTTATATATGTATTATATATCTCACCAAAAAGCCTCTTAAATCTGTAGTTTAATATTAGCTAAGAAAACATGTGCCACCTGTCTCACTCAGGGGGCTATCAAGTATACTACTGAATTTCCCTTAAAATCTGACATCTGGCTATTTAACTTCTCTTCCTAAAAAAAAAAAATTTTCCTTAAAATATTCAAGAATATCGACCAAACAAAATAGCTTACGGTAACTAAAGAGACCACCACTTATATATCCCCCAGATGAAACTGATGACAGCATTACGGGGGGAAGAATCCAAACACACATTCACATAAAGCTGCAAATATATTTACAGTACAAAAATTCCTGGCACAACAGGAAAAACCTGGTTTACCATTCTCTTTGCGCAGGTATAAAACTAAAGAAATGGACTTGGTAGGGAAGGGTGGGTGGAGAGCAATTCCCTCTTAAACTTGTTTCATTCATGAGCTAGGCTAGCAAACTAAACAGCCGAGAAAGCTCCCGTACAAAACTTCACCAGGCTGAAAGTGCAAAATCTGGAGCAATTAACACCAAAGGAAGTAGCACCCCGGGGTCCCCCACCCTACCTTTGCTCCCGCCCT
>NW_005360642.1:358389-365137 GCF_000412655.1 Myotis brandtii
GCCCCACCCCGGGTCCCCGCCGCGCTCACCGCCACGAAGCCGGAGGAGGAGGCGATGAATACACGGATGACCATCCTCTCGCCGCGCCGGGACGCACCGTCTGCCCCCTCGGACTCTGGGCTGGTGCGGGAAGGACGCAAAACTCTGCAGCGGAGAACCGCGGCTGCCACCGGCCAGAACGCTCCCTTCGGGTGAGATCGCAGGGATCTAGATCCCTCCCTCCTGGTCTGCAGATAAAAAGCTCCGCGCCTCTCCGCCTCCTGCCCTGGCAGTGGAGGGGGAGGAGGGGAGAGGGGGAGGCCGGTGCGGGGCATGATGGGAGTTGTAGTTTCGGTCTTTCCCTGGGTGACTGGTGGACGGAGGTCCTTCAGGTTGCCTCCTTGTTGCGCGTCAATCCCTGAGGCATGCCGCTGGCTGGAAGAGAGCCCGTGGCAGGGAAAAGACGATGACAAGGGGTGGCGAGGATGCCAGGGAGACGAGGAAAAATAAAACTAGGCAAAAGGGATTGGTTCAAAGTCCACGCTTAGGTTCTGTGTTGTGGTTTACTGGTTTGGAGCAAACCCACCCAGGTTCATCTGCGTGGGGCAAGCCCCAGGGACCTACGGGCGCGCCTCTGTTTTCCCAGGGACTCTGGAGATTGCAGAAAGATGATTCCTTTAGATCAATGGGAGGTTTTCTTTTTATGCAGACACGGAAAATTAGAAACGCAGATGAGAGCACAACCGATATTTTATTTTTCTTAGCAAAACTGTAATTGTAGTAGAAAAAAATAAATACCAAGCGAAATTAGAATCCTTCTATCAACATTGGGAATCTGAACCCCACCCGCCCCACCCCCTACCCTACACAATGGCTTTGCCTCTGTTCACCTAATATTTACAGTTGAGCCAAATCTGTGCCTTTTTCAGACCTGCAAATTCCAGCGCAGTCTCCCTGGAGGATGCCCTTAAATAAAAAGCCTTTATGTAGTTGTTAATAGTTTAGGAATAGTTCGTTAGCAAGTGCTTCTGCTTAACAAAAGCGCAAGCCTCTCTCAGTTTAGTGGAAATGGACCAGTTTTCCCTGCAGTACTGTATTTACTTTCTTCCTTTCAGCAGGGGAGCCTAGCAGAGTTCTGGGAACGATGTTAATTAATAATTCTAGAAACAAAGAAAATGAGGTCTCTTGGAAAATTTCTTACACAAATACTAATCGGTTTGGACCATTTGTTTTTTTTAGAGCGACTTTGAATATTTTAAGTTTATAACCTTTCCTATTACTTACCTTATATCATTTCTGTACGATTCCTTTTTAATTTAGTATAATAACAAGATACGATCTTAATGGGACTTTATTTCTTCTTAGTATTCAACAATTTTAAATATAAGTTTTGCTGTAATTACTAGCTCTGTTCAAATATACTTTAATTTGGCTACCATAAATGTGGAAATAAATGTTTATAAAAATTTAAAACATTCAACATTGGGAATGTATCTTAAAGGTAGATACTAATTTCCTGTATAAATGCAACTTTATAATAGTCAGCATTTTCTTCAGTTTGAAGTTATATAGCTTTGAAGATATGGTTAAACTCAACAATAGGAACTCAGAGTCTCTTTGAAAGGTATAAGAATGGATGAAAAGATGAAAAAGTCATTTTCTCAGTCAGCAGAGCACCTATTGTCTGCAAAAGAAAAAGGTACAGAAATAGCAACAGAACAAGAAATGCCATACCAATGGAGTGTTGTATGGATATAAAAGAAAGAGAGGGAAACTTTAGAAGAGACTTTAAAGGTGAGTAGAATTGCCCAGCTGGTGTGGCTCAGTGGTTGAGCATCAACCTATGAACCAGGAGGTTCATGGCTTGATTCCTGGTCAGGGCACATGCCCAAGTTGTGGGCTCTATCCCCAGTGGGGAGCATGCAGCAGTCAGCCAATCAGTGATTCTCTCATCATTGATGTTTCTCTCTCTCCCTCTTCCATCGTCTCTGAAATCAATAATATATATATAGAAAATATTTTACATATTTTATATATAGGTTAACGATGAGTAGAATTTCTGCTGGCAGATAGGGGAGAATGCAGGGTGAGAATTTGCAGAGTATGTGAGAATTGCAAAGAGTCAATTTTGCTTCAGAAAGGGAAGTGAGGGGACTTACAGAGAACAGGGATGAAAAAAAGGTTTGAATGAATACAGCAGGGGACTCTCCTGAGTTGTCTGCCTAGTTCCTTGCCCTTTTCTGGAATCTGTTTCTCCATTCTGATCCAAGCGGTTATAATGATGATGGTGCCCCAAAACCCTGTTCATACAGTAAGACCCAGACCCTTAGCCACAATAGATTGGTCTAGGAGTGAGCACTTGACCCAAGCAAGGCCAGGCAACATTCCTACACTAAGGATTTGGAATTAAGACAGACAGAGAGAGAGAGAGAGAATTTGAACTTGAATGTGTGGCATGGAAGATCAGAGCTTTCAGAAGCCATGTTCCAACCTAGAACCAGGAAAGCTACAGAAGATAGTCAGTAGGAAGAGAGCAGCAAAGCAGACATGTGGTGCATGGCAGAGATGAGTTTCAGAGTGTCTTGACAATGCTTTAGTCCACGGGTCCTAAAAACTGTGTGTCAGATCCAGCTGGTTGTCTGTTTTGTAAATAAAGTTTTATTAGAACACATTCCTTTTCATATTGTCTATCACAGAATGATAGAAACCATATGGCCTGAAAAACCCTTTACCAAAAAAGTTTGCCACTCTCTGTCTGTCGTTTAACCTATTTCTTTATCCCTGCTATTGAGGCCTGTGTAATATCCCTGTATCTATATCATGAATTCCTCATTTTACTGGTACTTAAGCCACTTCAACTTTTGGTTTCTGTAACCAAAATTGCCCTAACTGAGAAGTCTGTACTTAATTTGTAAGTGTCTATCACATGATAGAAACCATATGGCCTGAAAAGCCTAAAACATTTACTATCTAGCCCTTTACCAAAAAAGTTTGCCACTCTCTGTTGTTCAACCTATTTCTTTATCCCTGCTATTGAGGCCTGTGTAATATCCCTGTATCTATATCATGAATTCCTCATCTTACTGGTACTTAAGCCACTTCAACTTTTGGTTTCTGTAACCAAAATTGCCCTAACTGAGAAGTCTGTACTTAATTTGTAAGCATTCTGACAGAAGAATATGATCAGAGCTATCCTTTAGAATTGCTCTGGTAATAATTAGCTATATTTTTTCCACCCTAGATTGACTAGAATTTGTGTGCAGGACAGAGTGTTAGCAGTCCAGGAAACCTCAAAGGCCAGTATGGAGTTGAGACTCAGAGTTAGTAAAGTGGAAGAGTGACCAAGAGTAGAAAGCAATCTGGGATACAAGCTAGAGGTCCAAGATTAACACCAGGGTATCATAGTACAGAGAGGATTAGATGCCCATCTGACAAGTAAAGGCTGCAGATAAAGCAGGCAGCTGAAACTTAAAGACAGAATGCAGAAAATTGAGTAGGTCATTAGGTGTTAGGAAAGTTGCTCTTGCATTGGCTAAGACTTAATCTCCATTATAAGTCATGATAGACCATCCAGCTAGAGTGGCTTTTCCCCTTAGCTTTATTGAGATATAATGGATATACAACATTGTATAAATTTGAGGTGTGCAGCATGATGATTTGATATACATACATAGTGAAACTAGAGACCCAGTGCACGAAAATTTGTGCACTGCGGGGGGGATCCCTCAGCCCAGTCTGTGCCCTCTAGGACCCCCCGGGGAATGTCCACCTGCCGACTTAGGCCCGCTTCCCAGGGGAACGGGCCTAAGCTGGCAGTCATCCATCCCTCTGGCAGCCCGGGAGCCCTCGGGGGATCTCTGACTAATGGCTTAGGCCTGCTCAGACATCCTTAGCACTGCTGTGGATGTGGGAGAGGCTCCTGCCACCACCACTGTGCTGGCCTGCCATGAGCTTGCTTCTGGCTGAGTGGCGCTCCCCCTGTGGAAGCGCACTGACCACCAGGGGCCAGCTCCTGTGTTGAGCGTCTGCCCCCTGGTGGTCAGTGCATGTCATAGTGACCAGTTGTTCCACTGTTAGGGTCAATTTGCATATTACCCTTTTATTATATAGGATAATCACCATAATAAGATTAGCTAACGAGCAAAGTGTTTTAAAGCAGGGGTTCTCAACCTTTAGCAGTCTGGTGAAGTCTGTGGTCCCTTTCTCAAAAAAAAAAAAAAATAGTTTCTAAATATGGACAATAGCTCTGGCAGGGTAACTCAGTTTGATAAAGCATCATCTGGATATGCCGAGGTTGTGGGTTCCATCCCTGGTCAGGGCACATACAAGAAGCAACCAATGAAAGCATAAATAAGTGGAACAACAAATCGATATTTCTCTCCCCCCCACAAAAAAAAATCAACCAATCAATCAAAATAAATACAGAAAATAAAAGAGACAAGATTACAAAGGAAACCACTTGTATTGCAAAATAGTTATCGAACTATTAAACAATTTTTATATGGTAATATACATATTTACTTATTAAGTATCATGATTTAGTAGTGGATTAAATAACCACCATGAAAATCTTGGATATGCCGAGGTTGTGGGTTCCATCCCTGGTCAGGGCACATACAAGAAGCAACCAATGAATGCATAAATAAGTGGAACAATAAATCGATATTTCTCTCCCCCCCCCAAAAAAAAACCAATAAATCAAAATAAATACAGAAAATAAAAGAGACAAGATTACAAAGGAAACCACTTGTATTGCAAAATAGTTATCGAACTATTAAACAATTTTTATATGGTAATATACATATTTACTTATTAAGTATCATGATTTAGTAGTGGATTAAATAACCACCATGAAAATCTTAAAATACTGTGATTTTTATTGGTAACCAAGTCACAGATATTTGCTGATATTACAGTGGTTTGTTGCCTACATTCATAATTGAAGGATTGGTAAATTTCAGTTAGAGTTTAGTGAAAATATAAAGATGTTATTTTTGTCTTATTTAAGTTCATGAACTCCCTAAATTCTGTCCACAAGTCCCTTGTGGGATGGGGACTTTGTGTGTGTTAAAGAACCCCAGGTTAAGACATGGTGGTGTCTGACTATATCCAAATCTGTAACAGCCAATGAATTTGCCTAACAAGAAAGTACAGAAAGAGACAAGAAGGAGCCATGAAGATTTGTTCCTGTTATTTATGCATTCCCTTGGGAGAACAAGGAATTTAAAAGAGTTGGGGAACAATCGGAAAAGTACAAAATCAAGAGTCAGGAAGTAGAGAATAGTAAGAATGTTACTCAGCCTGGAAGTTAAGAAAAATGATAATGAAAATGGTGGCTTTGACCTTGTTACTTGGGCAGCCTGAGTTCACATTCCAGCTTTTCCACTTAATACCTTGGGCAAATTTTGTCACCTATCTAAGCCTCAGTTTTCATTCTATAAAATGAATAAAAATAATGACTATCACTCAAGATTGTTAGGAGGATTAATTATGCTTAGGATATTCTCTAAGTTAGGCCTTATAGTATCTGTCAACCCACAGCCCTTGTGCAGAAGAATCCCAGATCACCTGGTTGCAGATGTTTGCACGCATCTGTGTACATCCCCCAGTGTGACCTATTACAGCGTTAAAGTAGTTTATGACATAGATGACCAAGCTTGAAAATACATATTAACCCTTTCAGGAATTTACAGTTGGAAAATTGAAAGACTGAGCCAGTTTTGCTGTGGGAATATAAAGAGAGATATTGTGAGGGGCCTGAGGGTGGGGATGAGAAGCATTGAGCAAGTATGAGACAATGAGGGAACTGAAATGAAGACTAAGAAGAGCAAATTGATCAGTGACAAGAGGAGAATGGAGCCACTAGGAGTGAAAAGCAGAGACACTAACCAGGAGGCTGGTGGCTGTCTTATTTCCAACTTCAGTTTCCATGAATCCAGGTCTGCCACAATTCCTGCCCTTGGGTTTCCAAATCTGCAACAGCCAATGAATTTGCCTAACAAGAAAGTACAGAAAGAGACAAGAAGGAGCCATGAAGATTTGTTCCTATTATTTATACATTCCCTTGGGAAAACTCCTACATTTAGGAATTGGGAGAATAAGGAATTTAAAAGAGTGGGGGAGCAATTGGAAAAGTACAAAATCAAGAGTCAGAAAATAGAGAATAGCAAAAATGTTACTCAGCCTGGAAGTTAAGAAAAATGATAATGAAAATGGTGGCTTTGAGTTTGTTACTTAGGCGGCCTGAGTTCACATTCCAGCTTTTCCACTTAATACCTTGGACAAATTTTGTCACCTATCTAAGCCTCAGTTTTCATTCTATAAAATGAATAAAAATAATGACTATCACTCAAGATTGTTAGGAGGATTAATTATGCTTAGGATATTCTCTAAGTTAGGCCTTATAGTATCTGTCAACCCACAGCCCTTGTGCAGAAGAATCCCAGATCACCTGGTTGCAGATGTTTGCACGCATCTGTGTACATCCCCCAGTGTGACCTATTACAGCGTTAAAGTAGTTTATGACATAGATGACCAAGCTTGAAAATACATATTAACCCTTTCAGGAATTTACAGTTGGAAAATTGAAAGACTGAGCCAGTTTTGCTGTGGGAATATAAAGAGAGATATTGTGAGGGGCCTGAGGGTGGGGATGAGAAGCATTGAGCAAGTATGAGACAATGAGGGAACTGAAATGAAGACTAAGAAGAGCAAATTGATCAGTGACAAGAGGAGAATGGAGCCACTAGGAGTGAAAAGCAGAGACACT
>NW_005360642.1:365389-392304 GCF_000412655.1 Myotis brandtii
GAGGCTGCAGTGGGCACAGGGGCAGGTCTCGGCCCATCCTCCATGCCCCTGCTCGGCCCCTCCCGCCATGGGCCACGGTCCCCTGCCGGTGATTGGGGCCAGCGCCAGCAGTGGGTGCGAGTGGTGGCTGCTGCCTGATCACCCCTCAGGAGCAGGGCGAGGTGGAGAAGCCCTCAAGGGTGATCAGGGCCAGCACTGGCAGCAAGTGCGAGCACCGGGTGGAACTGTGGTGCGCGGGAGCAAAGAATTTTCAGTAACCACCAGAGGCTTGCCCCAATGACAGCAACCAGTGCTCAGCCTTGGTCTGGAGCCCCCGCTCATCTGCTCCACCATGTTCCACGTGTGCCCCCTGGTGGTCAGCGCACGTCATAGCGACCGGTTGTTCGGTTGTTCCGCCATTCGGTCTATTTGCATATTAGCCTTTTATTATATAAGATTGCTTATTATCATTGCTGGCCTTTGCAAGAGCGCTCCCAGCAGCAGGCCACGGTCCCCTGCTGGTGATCGGGGCCAGCACTGGCAGCAAGTACAAGCGCCGGGTGGAACCGTGGCGCCCAGGAGCAAAGAATTTTCAGTAACCACCAGAGTCTCACCCCGATGACAGCAACCGGTGCCCAGCCTTGGTCTGGAGCCCCCGCTCACCTGCTCCACCATCCCGCCTTAGCTGATGCCCGCCATGTTCCACGTGTGCCCCCTGGTGGTCAGCACACGTCATAGCGACCGGTTGTTCGGTTGTTCCGCCATTCGGTCTATTTGCATATTAGCCTTTTATTATATAGGATTGCTTATTATCATTGCTGGCCTTTGCAAGGGCGCTCCCACCAGAAGGGTGGAGGCAGAAGCCAGATTGCAGTGGCTGGAGGACTAGTAGCTAATGAGTCTGTAGATGCAATGATAGAGCCTTTTCTAATCAGACGTTGAGGGGTAATGTGAGGGGACAAGCAAGGACAGAAGTTTGAAGGGGGATCAGAGCACATGAACATTGTTCATTAAGGTTTAGCTACAGATTAAATAAAGAGCTCTTTCAAGCACTCTGGAGTATCAACTATCCAGATTTTATTTATGGAATGGAATTGACTCTGATTAGTAATTCTGTTCTGTCAGAGCTGCCCTGTTCTTAACAGCACTTAATCCAATACTATCTGGTTCCCCAAGGATTTAAGGAACTTCAGCCACCACACCATGCCTGTCACAATCCCCGCCTTGCTCCAGGCAGTAGCTCCCCCAAAAGCTGACTCGGCACATTTGGCTGTTCGTGGGTGACAGATTTGTGGGAGAGGAGGTTATAAGCCAAAGGGCAGGGGTAGGTCAGGGCCGTTAAGGAAGGAGGGTTCCTAGCTGGATCTGGATTAATGTCACAGCTGTATGACCTTCCTTAGGCAGTTTACTTCACTTGCCGATAATTCACCTTCCTCATTGTTGGGGGGTTTAATGGAGAAGATGCATATAAAATGCCTTCTCCCACAGTGCCTGGGACATAGTTAGGACTCAGTAAGCATGAACTATTATTAATCATGCAAAGTAAAACAGGGGTGGCCTTCATTTGCATAAACAAATCCTATAAACATTTGTTTCATGTCTGTGATTTTAACATTCTAAATAACAAGGATCTGGTTGTATAAGCCTCTTTGTACAGTGTCATGGGCAGTTAAAGTACTTAACAAAAACTCTTTGATGTTATGAGGTTTAGAGGCCATTTTTAAGATAAAAGGAGCAGTCGTGAAATGAAGCAGCAATAAAGTCAAATAATGTAGCTTGAATTTCCTAAGAGAATTCATCCACTGCTTTTATATTGCTGCTTCAGCCCCCTTCTGTTTATTCTTAATCAAATAAAATATTAATTAACAGGAACCATACTAAGTAATCCCTGCATTGGATGGAACTTTCAACATTCATGTTAAAGACCTGGAGGCAAATTGTAAAGCAAGGAATTAGGCATGAAACCAACATTCACACTTAAGTCTTGAATCAGTTCACATTCAACCCAACCAGTAGGGTTGCCCATCCTCTCAGACAGGAGAAAACACTCTTATCTCCCCAATGCCTTATTCCCACTAGATAAAAGGTATGAGACGAGAGAATGGCACAAGCCACCATCTTAGAACTCGTAACAGGGAGGCTTTGAGATTTGCTGGTAACTACAGGATGAACTGAAAACCTTGTGTGCTGTTCATTTCTTGCAGTTATATTCATTCACTTTGTGCCAGATGCTATGCGAGATGCTGGGGATCCAGCAGTAAAGCAAACACAGTCCCTACCCTCATGGAGATTATGGCTAATTGGGAAGATGAAAATTGAACAAGCGTATGCGAAGTGCTTGAAGGAAAAGTCTAGATTTTATTGTTTTGCTTGTTTGTTAATCTTGTAGGACTTTCCTAATCAAATATATATATATCCCCCCAACAAGACTACATCATAGGTCAGGAGATGACATTGCCATAACAAAATAAGGGTTCCAAGTTGATATTGCTTAAATAGCTCTAGGCAACATAAGTTAGAGGAACTTCTAATACGCTACAATATTTTGGTTATTAGGTCACTACTTTATAAATGATTACCATATTATAATAAACAAACATTTACATTAGGTTATGGTTGAATTCTGAAACATTTTGATTTCTTATGAATACATTGCTAAGAGTCTTCTTATTATAATTTCTCATTATGCTAGGCATAAAGGCCATTTAGAGTAATTACAACAAAGGAAATATAAGAAAATGTTTATATATAACTACAATTAGAGAAAATGGAAGTCAGTTTAAACAAACATAAAATGTTATTGTTGTAGCAATTATTTCTATTATTGTTTTTTCCTATAATTTTGAAGGGCCTACTGAATGGAAATTACGAACATTTGTGTTTAAGTACTTTTTAATACCTTGAACCTTAACTTTTTAAAATAACGATTTTGTAAAAGTTTTTACCTTTAAATTCCTCAAATCTTTCCTAAAAGTGAAATTAAAGGATGAGAAAAACTCTAAAACACTTCAACCTTAGATTCCCGGTTCTTTTCCTCAGTTCTCTGCTAGTTCATTCAGAGCAGCTTCAGTTGCGGATATCACGCTATGGTACCTGGGTCTCCACTGCAATGAGAGCCTTTGGGTTTAAACAGAATCTTTTGAGAAGAGAAATTCCCTTCTTCTTTTTTTTCACTAAGTGAAATTCCATTTAACACTGATGCCAGGGAGCAAGACTCCTTTATAAATGCAACTTACTGTACTCAGAAGCCATGAACTGGCCAAGATATCACTAAGTTTATGACAAATAAAGTACTTAATAGTGGTATTCTAATCCATCCAGTATTAATTGCTCCCTGGTTGTAAACCAGACATATTAAAAATTCATTAAATTCTTCTTGCCCCAGGAACAGTGTAGTGAAATGCCTTATTTTTACCTTAAGCACAGTTTACATTTGTCCAGCACATGTAGTTTTTAAAAGCCCAATCCAGCCCTAACTGGTTTGGCTCAGTGGATAGAGCGTCGGCCTGCGGACTGAAGGGTCCCAGGTTCGATTCCAGTCAAGGGCATGTACCTTGGTTGCGGGCACATCCCCAGTAGGGCGTGTGCAGGAGGCAGCTGATCGATGTTTCTCTCTCATCGATGTTTCTAACTCTCTATCCCTCTCCCTTCTTCTCTGTAAAAAATAAATAAAATATATTTTGAAAAAGCCCAATCCATTTGGTTCATTTTATTTGTTGAACACCTGCTCTCTATCAGTAACTTAGCAAACTTTCTCTCTTCAGCAATTTGCATTTATTTAAAATGTTAATAATGATTAAGAAATAATATCTCAAGACCAGAAAATTATTACTATGTCCTTGTAATTCCTAAGAAACCTGTGACTTTGATAGTTGTTCAATAGGAGGGTCTGATGCTATTTTAATACCTTACTAAAAGCATTTATCGAATGTGTTAGGCAGTAGGCATTCTATTAGATGTGGAGAATATGAAGATTAATTAAACAGAGAGTGTGTGGTAGAGGTGGGGCGAGACTATTTCAGACACAAACTAAAGTCCTGGGTGGAAGTACAAAGCTCTGTGAGTGAGTGGTTGTGTGAGAGCAATGCAGAGGCATGGCATATGGGTCCCTTGAAAGGAGTCTTTGCAGTATGATCTAAAGTATGATTTACTTGCAATGTGTATCAATATGTATTCTACTTTCTGTTTTAGGTATAAAGTAGAATATTGTACGTAGTTAACATCTCATCAGTGTCTGTTTTCCTGTAATTTGCTCCACCTTGTCTTTGTTCCTCAGTTAAGAGGAACAACTGTATACCGGAGTCACTGTTGAGGGTGCAGGTGCAGGAGGAGACAGTTCTGCAGCTCTGAATAGCAACCTGTCAGCTTAAAACCAAGACAGTCTGTCCAACATCCACTCCTGCTCCCATACCAGTGGATATAAACGCAGTTACAAGTTTGGCTAAACCTGACACATTTCTAGCAGTAATGGTGACATTGGATTATTTCACAAGAAGAGTGCAGGGAGGTGAATCCAGACGAGCATAGCAGTCCTCAAAGCCCAGGGCCCTCTCCACTTTCCATTTTGCCATCTTTAGCTGACGACGTTCTTCCTGGGGCCGGTTGCCTCGTGGTTGCAAGGTGGCCCCCACAGCGCAAGGGTGGCGTCTTCACACTACCATCCAAGTAGGAAGAAAGAGGAAGACAAGCAGAAAATATGCTTTCCTATTATCGTAGAAGAAAACCTTTCCCAGAAGCCCCCTAGCAGACGTCTCCCTAAACCTCATTGCTCAGAACTGGGTCACATGCCAAGCAAAGGAGGCTGGAAAATGTATATTAGGAAGGACAATGCGAGAGCCAAGATGGGTTTAGGTCTGTTATCATTCATCCCCCAGGAATAGAGTGGAATGTGGGCATATTGGCAACTCAAACTACTGGGGTTCTGTTAGCAAGGAAGACAGTGGGGGCAGTAAGTGACAACAGTAATGCTAGTTGTTTGCTTAGTGTGACCTTGGGTAAATTGTTTAGCATCTGTGCCTCAGTTTCCACATCAGTAAAATGGAGATAATAACGAAACCTAATTCCTAGGCTCGGGTGAGAATTAAATCACATAATTATGCCAAATGCTTAAATAAACTAGTGGTACATGGTAAGCACTCATAAATATTAGTTGCTAATAAAAAGAGGCACTGTGTTTCCCAGAGTGCATGCTTTACAACCAGATTCCTCATATTCCCTGAATAGCACCCTGTGCAGAAATTATAGAGCTGGAAAACATGCTTCCAACCCTCAGAGAAGGGTTCTTTATACCAGACTTATGTCTGTGAGGAATATTTTTAAGTGTATTTTTATTGATTTCAGAGAGGAAGGGAAAAGGAGAGAGAGAAACATCAATGATGAGAGAGAATCATTGATTGGCTGTCTCCTGCATGCCCCCCACTAAGGATTGAGCCCACAACCCAGGCATGTGCCGTGACTGGGAACTGAACTGTGACCTCCTGGTTCATAGGTCGACGCTCAACCACTGAGCCACGCCGGCTGGGCTGTCTGTGGTACATTTTAGATGACCCTTTTGATTCTTTCTCTGCAGCACTCCCATTTCTCTCCCTTGTTCTCATTCTCTTCTCTCCCTCCTCCCCACTTTTTCTCTTCCATCTCCTTTTCCCATACATGTTTCTTTTCTGTCTGGTGGCCCCCTCCCCTTCCTTTCAGGCCAGGAAATTCTCACTGTCTCACCCTGCTCCTGACTTCAAGGCTAACAAGGATGCAAACCCTCACACAGGACTCTCCAGATTCCTGGAGACAGTTATCCTCCAAGGACTAATGGGTGATATATTCAGCGCTGGTTTAATTTATTCTGCATGTGCTAAAGCATACGTAATTCACAAGCCAGCTGACAGTCACGCACCTAGCATGTGTGGATTAGATGATAAGCACACCTCATTGCATTAGTTTATTTTTTTGCCATACCACTCTCATAAAGGTCAGAAGAAAATCATGTAAGGGAAAGGCAAAAATATTTTAATTTAACCAAATTGGTTTATTCACCTTTTTGAAAAAGAGTAGGGCAGAAATAGGACAAATAACTTAAGAAACGAGCTTTGAACAAATAGTCTTGCTAAAGAATTACCAGCAGGAAAGACCATTTGTTTATCAGCTCATAAAAGACAGCACCTGGCTCATGTGAAATTGATGAATGGTATGTAGCAGAAAAAGAAAACCAGACAATGTGTGTGTTATGAGCTTTGAAAATGAGCTGGGGGGGGGGGGGGAAAGAACTCATATGCACTATATTTAAAGCTGTTCTGAGAAATCTGAAACACTTATTTTTGAGAATGGAAGTTCAGCTTCAGTATGCAGTAAAATCTTTCTTCAACAAAATGGAATGACTTCTGAAGTTAGTAAAATCCCATGTTCCTTTTTTAAAAAAATGCCTTTAAATTAGCACAAGAAGAAAATCACTCCCATTTGTTCCTACTGGACAAGGGAAAGGGTGTAGATGCAGAAGTTGAAACCAAACCGTGTGAAAGCCACACCCTGCCCTCATCTATCACTCCCAGCTCTCCATCTAAACAGGAAGAAGCCCAGGGTACCTGGGGCTGGGTCTGAGGGAAAATAGCAACAGTTCGGTTCCTGTTTACCTTTATCTCCGTCACAGGCAAGTGGGTGGATGTGATGAGTCCCGTGGAAATCAACTGTGCCTCGAATTCCTGCCTCCACCCTGTGGGACAGCCCTTAGCAGAGGTCAAAACTTCAAATGCCTGAGAGGACCAGAAGGGTATAAACAAAGGCAAAAAGGGCCACCAGTAAGAGCCTACAAAGGAAACTGCTTGTTTTGAACTAAATAACAACAATATAGCACTGCTAAATAAAATATGAAGTAACAAAAAAGAATGAGAATGATACATACTTACTTTTATGATTCTCAGGGATATCCTGTCTAATAAAAGACAAAAAGGGTAATTGACCGTACCTTTGCTACGCTTCCCATAGGCTAATCAGGGTGATATGCAAATTAACTGCCAAGAAAGATGGCGGTTAACCACCAACAAAGATGGTGGTTAATTTGCATACGTAGGCGCCAAGCAATGGAGCGAAGCTGGCTGGCCCCGGGCAGAAACAGCAAGCGAAGGCCGGCGTGGCGAGCAAAGAGCAAAGAGGGAAGCCCGCCACGTCGGCCTCCGCCATGCCCCTGGGGCCCGTGCGTGGCGAAGAGCAAAGGCCTGGGTTCCGGGCACCAGAGGAAAACTGTTGCCAGCAGCCAGGGCAAGGGGCCCCCTAAGGGGCCCCAGACTGCGAGAGGGCACAGGCTGGGTTGAGGGACCCACCCAAGTGCACAAATTTTTGTGCACTGGGCCTTGAGTCCTATATAATAAAAGTCTAATGTGCAAATCAACCAAACAGCGGAATGATGCACACTGACCACCAGGGGGCAGATGCACAATGCAGGAGCTGCCCCCTGGTGGTCAGTACGCTCCCACAGGGGGAGCGCCGCTCAGCCAGAAGCCAGGCTCACGGCTGGCGAATGCAGCAGCAGCGGTAAGGAGTGAGGGGTCCTGGACTGCGGGTGGGATGTCTGACTGCTGGCTTAGGCCAGCTCCCCACCACCCCCCGAATCAGCCCCGATTGCTGGCCAGGCCGAAGGACCCCACCAGTGCACAAATTCGTGCACTGGGCGTCTAGTTCAAAAATAAAATTTAATCACAAAGAAAAATAAAAGCAAATCAAATTTGAAATCAAACTGACAAACTATTCCAACTATATATCATATCGGTGACATACATAGAAAAGAATTCTTTCAAGTGACTTTGGAACACAGTACTCTTACTGTTCATCTTTAATCAAATATATTCTAAGAACAAAAAAGAAATCATCCCACAACATCTAAAATTCACCAAGAAAATATATGATATTTCAATTTTAAATCTATCATATATATATATGACTATGGCAAGTAAGTAAATATGTTATTGATACTAGAAACTGAGATTTTCCATGTCAGAAAAAATAAGTACAAATATAAAATAAAAAAGTTAAGGAAAACCATGTAATATTAAATTTGAATTGGAAGTATTATATCAATTTGTGATTTAAATAAATACATTTCTTAGCTTTAGCCACCAAAGAGCTTGGAGGCAATGATACTCCAATGGCAATGAGCTCACTGAGTTCAGAGATCTTGGTTTTTAGATACTGTTCTCCAATAAAAGGTCCCAGGGCTCCTTGGAGAAATGGATGGTTCCAGGTCAGGGGGTGGGAGTTACAAGGATATTTCCATGTGCCCCAAACAGGAAAGAACACAGAGAATGATGGGACATCTCAAAAGACATAGGAGCCAACCAGCGTGAAGGAGCAACTGCTGGCCAAATTTGGGGCAATTGGGCACCAACAATGACTGCAACTGATTATAAAAATCAAACAAATAAAAATAATAATAAAAACTGAGTAGATAAACAAAAGTTGAATCAATAAAAGTCCATAGGACTCTTCCAAACAGGAGAGACAGAAAAAAACTGATTTGCCACCATTGAAAGTGACTGTAGCAACTTCTTACTCTGAAAGTTAGCAAACAGAAAGAGGCTCTTACCCTGCCCCTTTTAAAAGGAACTGTAATTCGTCCCCAGTAGGTAAGGAAAAGCTCTTGTTTCCTGAGGTCTGCCTGCAAATAAACAATTTAGAAAAATCCTCATTTTGCAACTGTCAAATTATATATGCAATCGAATACATGTCAACAGATGCGTGTATCGTTCAGCACGAGGTTGCTGTGGGACAGAGTATCTGCACCTGCCGGGCAGATTTTCAAGGGAATCCCCCAGCTTTACACTGGAAGGGCCTGTGGGTCATGACATCAGCCAGGTGACTGTATGTAACGTCGCTGTTATTGAACAACGTGATGTTCTGTGTCTCCTGATTGAGGTTATATTAAATACAAATCCCTTATGAAATGTCCCTCTCAAATTTGCCATTCTGGCCCTTAGAATTAACTTGCAGTTTACAGGAAAAATTGCAGAGGGTGGAAGGGACGTGTTTAAGTAATATCACAAGGAAACTATCAGAGAAATGCAGAATATAGGTTTTTCTACCAAACTTTGGCCTCAGTCTACTAAAAGTCAATGTCATGAAACAAACAAATATACTAAAGTTTGAAGAACTATTCTTATTTAATTTGCTTAACCAAATACAATGAGTGAAACTTGATTGGATCTTGATTGAAAAAAAATAAAGCTCTAAAAGCTTTTGGAGATTAGGAAATTTTAATTTGGACTGGCAATTAAACTTGGTTATAAATAGGGAACTATTGTTAATTTTCTTTGGTGTGATAATGGTATATGGTTATGCAAGAGGTCCTAATTCTTAGGAGATTCAGGATGAATATTTACAAGTGAAACCTCAGGATGTCTACTAAATAATTTCAAAAATTCAGATAGATGGTACATAGATAGATAGATAGATAGATATGAAGGAATCAAATATGACCAAATTTTAATAATTATTGAATCAAAGTTGGATATTTTTCATAATCTAAAGTTAGCTGAAAATTTATAAATGGATTAAATAAACAACATCTGGAACTTAATAAATGGATACTCCAGGCATTTTTCTTTTGCCCTAAATCACTGAGCAGAACTTCCCAAAGTGACATGTGAGAGGTGGAAGGGACTGTGGAGGTCGTCAGTCCAACCCCTCAATGTAACCACAAGGAAGGTGACGTCTGGTCCCTGAACACAGTCGTTGGTGCAGATTCAGGACCGGCCTCCTGAGGCTCTGTTCTTCCCAGTAAGAGAAGGAGCTCTGGCACCAGGAGGACATGGATACAAAGCCCCTTGTGTGATCTCAGGAAAGTCACTTACCATTGCTGAGACATGTCTTCTTCCTATATCTTCCTGACAGGGTGATAAGCCATCTCTCACATAGTCAAAATTTGAGGACCAAGTGAGAAAAACGTGTCTAATGAGCCTAGAGCAGAGCTGCCACACAGCCAAGAATCCCAGTGAATGTCGGTTCCTGTTATTCTGGCCTCCAGCTCCTCACTGCCCTCTATCTTGCTCCTTCCTCCAGCTTTTCAGATCCACCTCACTTGGGCTTTCATGAGAAAGGCCAGGTGCAGGACCATAGCACCAGGGGGCTCCTCGTGGCTGCCCTGCCGTGCCCTGACATCTGAAGGTAACGGTGCTGTGCCATTGTGTTAAGGAACAGACATTAGCAGCTGTTCAGGGCCTCACGCCTCAGGAGCACGACAAAAGAAGGTGGCTTCAGGGCACATTCTTACAAAATAAAACTCTGAAGAAATCAGGGGTGGTTTAAAACAGATTTTTAGAAAAGAAATACAAGGCATTAATAAAATACAAGCTTGGAAATCATTTGACGATAAACAGGTACAGTTTATTGTGTGCTACGGGCAATAGGCAGGAGGAGCCTGGGGCACTTGAAGAAAAAATAAATAGCTACGACTTGTGGAGTATTTAGCATGTGTCGGTTGCTGCCCGGGGCCTTTACAGGTGTGACCATACTCATCGTCATAGCAACTCTTTGAGGGAGCTGTTATTCCCCTTGCACAGAGGAGCATGCCAGGCGATTTGTCTAGTCAGCTGCAGAGGCACATTTGTCTCTGGGCCCCCGCACTTCCATTAACCAATACGGTGCTGCAGGCTGTGGAGTTATCCTGCGCAGAAGTGGCCTCACAGAGGTCACCGGTGGCAGCTGTCCTTCTGACCGGGTCACCAGGGAGTACAGTCAATGTGTAAACTCTTGAAGTCGTCCAGCCCACTGGCTGATTGGCTGAAACCCCAGCTCCATTTGAGCCCCTCACTCTTCTTACTCCAGGAGCTGTGATCCCCACAATGGGGTTTCTGAACTTAAAGCAACCTCGGGTCCTCACGGCCAACCAACCCAAAAGTGTCTTCATGCTGGAGCTGAGGCCACTGGCCACTGCCAATGCTAATAATGAGTCCTCTGGACTGGCCATGTCCATATCAGTCCCTTGTGCTGCAGCCCTTGGGCCGAGCCCTGAGAGGGGACCTAGACATGGCTTACTTGGAGCAGAACTGCTTCCCAGGGAATGAACTCCCAGGCTGCCTTGAGTCACCACTATGATTCTGTTTCTGCTCCCAGAGTCGCACCAAGTCAGAAAGTGGCTTTTAGCCCTCCTCTTCTCCATGTACCTGGCTGCTGTCTGTCCTAGTTGCAGTCCCAGTCCTTCCTAAAACCACCCTTTCCCTCGGCCGTGGCCACTGACCTCCACTTGACCAGGAAATGCATACTTCCTTTCCGTCCACAGACCTGATTCCGGGTTTGTCTCCGTTTGAATCAGAGGCTTTTGTACACAATGTGCCAAATGCGTACTCATAAGCTCCCCTGAATCCTTCCGGGAACTAGTTCAGTAAATAAATGAGTGTCTACTCTGTGAAAAGCTCTGCTCTAGGTTCAGAGAGTGCTCCTTAAAATCCCGCAGAAAGTCAGACCCAGGTGGAAGTGATTACAGTGGGAGGCCCAATGCAAATACTGTGAGAACAGCACCAAACAAAAAGGCTATTTGGGTGAGAGAGAGGGAGAGTGGGGGAGACAGAGAAAAAGAAAGAAAGAGAGAAAGGAAGCCTCTGTTTGTTAGGAATAAAGAGTTCAAAGACATAACACTTTACAATATTTTTGAGCCCCAAACATTATGTGCCAGGGGACAAAAACAAATAAAATTTGCCCACCTTATCTCTTGCCCTTCCCACATATGCATTCTACATTCCAGCCAGGCTAACTTATTTGCCTTACCCACAATGTTCACTACCACTCTCACCTCTAAATCTTTGCTTTTTCTACCTGGATCACCTCCTTTCAACCCACAGTCTCCAACTGGTTAAATCTAAATTACCTCCCAAAACTCATGTCCGCAGTCCTCTTCTCCAGGATGGCCTCCATTCGGTGTCCTCTGATGGCTCCCACAGCAGCACGTGTCTCTCTTCATCATTGGTGGTGTGGGGTGGGGGTTACTAGCATGGCTTCTGGAGCTAGAATGTCTGTCTGGCTGTGAATCCTATCAGCTAAATTAACTTTCCTTAAGAGGACTGAGTTTCTACCCATCAGGCACTTAGCGTAATGCCTAGTCATAGAAAGCACCGAACAGATGTCAATTTTTGCTACTATTACTAATGTTAGTGCCCCCCCCCCACCCCCCAGCAGCAGCTTCACGGATTGTAGTTCTTTATTTGTTTGTCTATGCCATGATTGGATCTTCTTGAACACAAGGATTGTGTATTATACCACGTGGTAACTTCCACTCCTCATAGATTACCTAGCGCATGGTAGCACTTAGTAAATGCTTGCTGGAATTGGAGGTGGGTGGAGAAGTGAAATGAAAATGGACAGTTCCACAGGATAAGATTCCAGCACAGGGAGAGTTTCAGGCAAGGCCTTGTTTCAGGTGGGAAAGGTAGAATGGAGGTCATCAGAGCCGGGAAGCGTAGACCTATAAAGTCTCACGTTGGAGGGATCATCCAAGTGGGTTTTTAAGGGATCAAGGTTGGTGTCGGGAAGTCCAGGGATGCCCTGGGAAGGCAGGGAATCCAGGGATGAGATCCTCGCTTCAGAGGAGAATAGGTGCAAGGATTGGAAGATGTTGTTACAAAAAAGGACAGAAGGTATGCAAAAAGGAGAGATCGCCTCTCCCCTGCTCTCCACCCCCACTGCATCTTCAGTGCTCTGGCCACCAAAAGCTGGAAACATAAACTTTGTTGGTTAGCTGCCTACTCGAAATCCTTCCCTGTCTCCCATTGCTCGTGGAGTTTGCGTGTGTGAGCACGTGTGTGTGTTAGGGCACAGAGAGCTTCATGTTTGGGCCTCACTGACCTCCCTACCTTTCACTCCCTCTTCTCCACCCACCTCCACTGCGTCTGTTTCTGTCCTCCTTGCCTTGGAATTTGCTGTTCTTTGTAGCTATTTGCTGTGTGACTTTAGACAAGTCACTTCATCATTCTGGGCTCTGTTATCTCTATAGCAGTATTTTTTAAACTTCAAGTCATGACCCATTAATGAGTCAAGAAACCAATTTAACAGGTCAAAACAAACATTAAAATATGAAATAGAATAAATAACAAACAGTTATATGAAATAGAATATATACTTAGGTAGCACGTGTGTGTGTGTGTGTGTGTGTGTGTGTGTGTGTCCACACTGGGTCATATGTAAATGTAATTCTTACTGTAGATCATAGTCAAAAAGATTGAAAGTGCTTCTCTTTAAGTCCCTTTCAGCTCTAAAATTCAAGATGTATAGAATATTTCCAACTTTCCAAAGCTACCTATTCCTGCTGATACGACTCTCTGTTCAAATGTACATATGCCAGAAATATTGTTTCTTCTATTATCTATTCATCAACTTAATCTTTACTTCAAGCTTCTACGTGAATAGACCTGCACTTCCATTTAGTCAGTTTGGGGGCCTTTCCTCCCCCTTCCAGGGTTGCATCAGAATCTGGGAGGGAGGCTCACAGAGAGCTAAAACTGATGAAAAGTTCTCCAAATAATGGTCTTTGATGTAGTGTCTGTGTGCCCTAGTTAGCTCAGACTGCTATAAAAAATACCAGAGACTGGGTGGCTTACACAACAGATGTTTATTCCTCACAGTGCTGGAGGTTGGGAAGTTCGAGATCAAGGTGCGGGCGATTCACTTCCTGATGAGTGCTCTCCTCTAGCTCCGGAAGGCCACCTGCGTGCTGTGCTCACAGCTTCTCCTCAGTGCATGCTGGGAGAGCACCCTGATGTCTTTTCCTCTTTTTATGGGGCACTAATCCCATCATGGCATAACCCAAACCTAATTACCTCCTGAAGGCCCCCCCTCCTAATACCGTCACAGTGGGGTTAGGATTTCAGTGTACAAATATTGGCAGGACACCCATATTCAGCCCATAACTCGGTGCCAGCACCAAGTGGCCCCAGGCCCAGAGTCGTGTGATTGTGCTTCTGCCACGTGTCGGGCACACATGCTGTCCACCTGAAGCCCTGTGCCCTCTTCAGAACAGAGCCCCCCATTCTTGCACAGCTCCCAGCAGGGCCCACAGTGCTCTTTCTTCCCCTGGGCAAAGGCCTGGGAGAATCCCCTTTCTAATCTAGGCCCAGGCCTGCTCTCCCTCCGATGTCTCCAGGCCTCTCTCTGCTTCTCCCTCAAACCCTGTCCTCTTCCATGGGTTTAAATTTTGGAAAACAAAACCCAGAAGGGCCTACAGACCCTTGCCCTGAGCCTTTTTTGAGGCAATGAAACTGGAAAGGGGAGAAGTGGGCAGGGGGAGGGGGGGCAGAGGACAGAAAATGTTCATGGAGAAAAAAACATAATAGTTCCTACTATCAGTCAGCCACAGCATTATGTGTAGTCTCTTCTCAGTGCTCAGGGCAGCAAGTGTGGCTTCTCCCTCTCACTGCCCGCTGGCGGGCTCTGGTCACAGCTGCCTGTTTCATGTCACCTAATGCCCACACTCACCTTCCTTCAGGGACTACACAACAATGTCACTAAAAGGATCGGTCACAATGATTTGCTTTTCAGGAATAACTGAAGTAGAATTTTCTGACAAGCTTTGGTTCCAAAGTTCATGCAAACAAAAACCTTATTTCTTAAGTTTGCTCAGAGCTTATCTCTAAAGTACAAATCCTGTCAGCTGCTGGGAGGGACTATAACTCCTTCTCTGTATCATCCCCCACCGCCTCCCCCCGCCCCCCCAAAATATCCCCAAAAACTATTCTATATAATAAAAGGCTTATATGCAAATTGTCCCCTCCAGAGTTTGACCAACCCGGAGTTCAACCGCTCACTATGATGTGTGCTGACCACCAGGGGGCGGTGCAGAAGAAAGGAAGGCCCTGGCCAGCAGCCAGCAGCCAGGGGAAGGAAGGCCCCAATCGGCCCTGATGGCCAGCTAGGCCTAGGGTCCCTACCCGTACACGAATTTCATGTACCGGGCCTCTAGTGGATTATAATATACTATGAACTAAGACATAATATTTAAAGATGAGCCTGTTTCACTCACTTAAGTGGCTGCAGCTCTTTCTTTCCCTGGGTCACTACTCACCTATTTCAGGCATAATAGGGCCAAAGGCCAACTTCAGACACTCGACAGTTGGGTTTTGATGTGGGTTTTGTTGCCAGACTGAGCATGAGGTGAGATGCCCTTCAAAACTGTCTTCCTTTGAGTTGCAGATTCTTTTGATTTCTGACTCTGAAAAGAACATATGGCCGATCTTTTATTAGCTGCGGTCTAAACCGAGTACTGCTTGCCTTAGGGTTAACAGTCCTGCAGGTGTCTCCAAGCTGCAGCCTCTACTTCTCCGATAATGAAGGTGCCAGTACATCTGCCTTCCTGGGGGTGGGGAGGGGAGTCTGAGGTTCCTGGCAAAGCTGGAGACAGTGGGTCAGCAGTCATATCCCTGAGAGCTGCACCCGGACCCCTGGATGGTCAGGAAGGGCACAGATGCATGTGAGTGGGACTGGCCAGCGCTTGCTGAATTCATACATTTCCCGTGTGAAGAGTAGGATTTCCATGGCAAATATTTAACATTGTGAAAGGTGAGCTTCCCTGAAAGCGGGTAGGTATGGGAGCGGCCTCTTCCTGCTTTCAGCTGATGTGAGCTCAGGAAATCGGAATTGATTGTATCCACAGCAGACCTTAGAGGAAGTTTGTTGTTGAAACATCCTAAGCTTCATTTCAAAGTCAAATCAAAATGATTTCTTAATTGCCCACTGTTTTTGGATTACCTGGATGTTCCAAGCTTGTATTTTAGCAACACTGGAACAAGAAGCAGGTTGCAGAACTATCTTTATGGATGGGACTGGGTTAAATTTTCTCACCCACTTAGCAGATCCTTGATAATAATGGGGAAGTTCCTGGATAAAGTGGGTGAGGGGAATAAAACCCTCATGGGGAATGCTGGCAGAAATCATTGTAGGCCGCATTTGGGAGAATGGAATTTAATAGACGACACATGCCTGTTCTTTCCTATGGATGGTGATGTTATTAAAAAAGCAAACAAACAAAAAACCCACACAAAACAGAGCCTAGCTTTGCCTAACAGCATGGACTTGTGAATCTAGCTAGCATTTTTTGAATTATTGCTGTGCCACATTCTTTACATGCAATTAATTCAGCAAAAGAAGTATAATGTGCTATGCTTTACACATGAGGAGGCTGCAGTTCTGAGTAATTTAGTGACCGGTCCAAGGTCACACAGCTATGACTGACTCAGTGACACATGACTTACTCAGCTAGTAAGTGGCTGAGCTATTATTAGAATCTAGATTTGCCCAACACTGGAGTCCTTGACTGAATATTTTCAAACTAGTGAATTGAGTTACTGTAGCGTTAATTCAAGGCCAACTGACTTAGCAAAACTCATTAGTTAACAGAGTAGAGGAAGCGCTACTATTTAATAATGCAAACAGCAACAGCTCTCAATTGTTGGGCTCCTTCCAGGTGTCAGGAATATTTCAAGGTACCTCATGTGCCTTGTTTCATGTAAGCCACAAAACAGCCCTAGGATTGTTGTCCACCTTTATACATGAAACTTAGGAGAGGTTGCCTAGCACTCTTTCGTGGAGCAGTTCAGGGCATCAGCCCCTTATAGGAGGATTAGGGTGTGGATCCAAACTGTAGGTAAGTAGGATATAAAAAATCATAGAATCTTAGAGCAGAAAAGGATAGTAAAGATGACCTAGTTTAATTAATCTATTTTACATGTGGGAAAACGGGTTTAGAACCTTGCCCTAAAATCACATATCATCTAGTTAGTTGTAAATCCAAGGCTAGAATACAGACTCAATTCAGTTCATCAACACATGGCCAGGTCTCCTATCTCCCAGACTCAGGACATTTTTCTGTCAGATCTGGTGTAGCAGACAGGTCATGAGGCCCAGGGTCATGAAGTTCACCCCTACTTCTGTAGGGGATAACCCTGCAGCCTAAAGAGGAAAGAAAACAGGTTATGACAAGATTGCGGAGGGAATTGTGTTCATTCATTCATTCATTCACTTCCCATTCACACACTGTACCTCTAGTGGGGTCCTACGTGTATGCCAGGCACCATTCTCTTTTTGAACTGTGAAATATGGCAGATGTTCACGCAACTCCTAAACTCTGTCAGAACTTGTGTAGAAGGCAGGACACGTCTGACATTGTGTGAGAAGGCTGTGTGGTCAGGACATGAGCTCTAAGTCATGGGACTGACCGCAATTAGTGAGGAAGTCTTTCCGCCTGCCCCTGAAGCCAGAGGGGAGAGGTCAGGCTGGAGTATGAGGTATATAACTTGATCCTAAATGTGAATGTCAAAAATACCATTCTGACTTACTTTTGGAGTGACTTGTCCTGCAGGAAATGAAGTCCAAGCCTTGTTGGATGATTTATTTTGATGCAATTAATAAGAATAATGAGAAGCATCTGTTTCTATAACAGTGGCCGTATTCATCAAGTTCATGACTTGTGGACTGCTAGGGGCATTGATGGAGATAAGAGCATTCCCACTGTGCATAAGACAGGCACAAGGTATAGCTTCAAGGGCATGAGACCTCTGTCTCCCCAAGCCGAAAGCATGAACTCCCAAAACACTTTACTTATAAGATGCTTTTGGCTCAAAATATTTGCACATTATTGAAGAAATGTATGTCAAATGAAAAAATATGTTACTGAGAAAAGTGAGCTCCACAAGTTAAATGACCATCCAAGGTTATATATAACTAATTAGCAGCAATCTTGGACTTGAAGCCTCCATCCAACTTTTATTTCATTCTCCCAATTTGCTTCTTTGGAATCTTTCCACACTATAAAAAAGGATAATAATATTGTGCCTTCCTTGTTTCCAGGATAAGAATGTCAGCAAAATGTCTTGCAATCTTTGAAGAAGCAAATGTAAAGTCAGTGTATGGAAAGGCAGGCATTATCTCAGGAGCAGATCTCTAAAACTGTAACAGTGTGAATAATGACATTTCTGAAACTCTCTAATTTGACATTGGAAATATGCTTCCCATGTGCAGAAATGCAATAATAATTCTATTTGCTGGGCTACATGAGAAACGAGACTTGAATGGTCTGCCTTCTTTGCCTAGATAAATGGATGAGAAGATTCTCGCCAGTCTCTTCTAACTCCGTGTCCACAAGCATATTTGCTGCATTAGTGGTAAACAAGACTATGTTTACCATAAAGGCACCAAGGCTGACACATGACTAATTCAGTGTTTTGGAACCCTGACAGCGAATGGAAACATAGCTATGTGCCTGCTTGGATCAATATGGCTAGTGGATGAGTGAACTATTAATAATTGCTATAGAAAAAAGGATTGTGACAACTCAGATGGCTCTGTTGATTTAACTGTGCTGTGGGACTGGGGTGAATGAGGCTGGAAGAAACGTGAGGAATGAAGGAAAGAGACTCCTCTAATTGGGAGAGTCAGCTGCCTGTCAGCAGGGGAGAGGGCAGGGCAGTGCGGGTCAGGACCCTGGGCCTGGAAAGGCAGGGCACATTCTTGAATCAAAGCCAGTATCAGGTACGGCCATTCCTCCTCTTCTAGTCAAACTCGTCTGGATGTGCCTAAGCAATGTCTGTGGTAGGCAAACACAGACTTTTAAAATAGTACATGCTTCCCACTCTTTATATACATTTTCCCTCATAAAACTTTCATTTGGCAGCCAATCCTCCCTAATTGTTTTGACTCAGCACACATCAACCTCAAAAACATACTCCAATGTCCAAGGTCGTGAATGGAAAAGGAGCGTATCCCACAAGGGAGCATTCTGTTGCTTACCAGTGAGGAGGTGCCTCTGTACCAACAGGCAAGGTGTGTTTAGTGTAAGTGCTCAACTTGAATCTCCACCCCATCCTGCTCCAGCCCTGATAGGGAGAAGATTGTTAGGGCCATGAAGCACTGCACCCCAAGTCCTGCCAGCAGTTGGGGGGGGGGGTGGAAGGTTAGTCTCCCCACTTCCTCTCTGCGTGGCAGCATTCTCCGGGGGCAGTGTACCCAAACCTTGCCAGACATGAGACCGTCACCTAAGCAACTTAAAATAAGTGCATATTTTCAAACTGTATCCCATATCTAATGAATCAGAATTGGTTGTGAGGGGGTTGGGGTTGGGGGCAGGTCAGCTATAGTTCCAGCTAGCACTCAGGGGTTCAGTTCGACCTACCACCAGGATCAGAAGTCTGATTCCTAGGTTGAATTCTGGGGGGTGGGGGGGGAGAACAATTTTGTAGATCATAAGACAGAATGTCCCCCCTGAATGCTAACTGCTGAGACACCCCAGGAATCCTTATAAAGTCATGGTCATAATGGCCCATGTTGATTATGTCACTGCCCTTAGTTTGAATGGCGATCTTTGGGGAGGGAGCTCTGGATTCTATGAAATCAAAACTTCTTGAACACCTACCATGAGCCAGGCCCTTTGGGCACCGCAGTGGGTTAAACACGTGTCCTGTCGACAGGAAGCTAACACTGAATCTAGACGGTGGAGAACAAGACTCCCATACATGAATAATCACATGAAAATCTAGAGCCCGAAGGAGCCAGACGTACTGAAGGGATGATCCTGCCGCATCTTGGTCCAGGCCCTGTTGGTAACTGTCCTCCAAGGAGGCCAGGAAGGGCCTCTTTTCAGTCTCCTGCTGCCTCTCTTCCTCAGGACTGAGGAAACACCCGAGGGTGCACTGCGTGAGTCCTGGGCGCAGCTGTCCCATAGGGTTAGAACAGAGCAGCGTGGAAGCACCTCCCAATCTCTGAGGGAGGAAGTGAAGGAAGGCTGGAATAGCCAGTAGGGCCCTAGATTTGTGAGGTAAGGACTGAACAGGACTGTGGGTTTAAAGGAGGGAGGGAGGTGGTGATAATGAAGGCAAGAAAAACAAATGAGAAGAGCTGGGAACGGCCTTTTGCCAGGTACATCGGGAGCTCAGCATGTGGAGTTTGCCCAGCTGTGCTTTCTGACCCTAATATTCCAGTGCTTTGCTTTCCCTGCCTGGATCTAGCCATCAGATGCTAATTTTCTTATTTATGCACGCTCTATTGCAAGGCTGATGCTCACTGCTGTAGTGTTGAAGCTACAGGGAATCAGCTGCGGGTAGAAAGTTCCACACTGCAGACAATTTTAAGACCCGCTGAACCAAACTCTATCCACTGAGATGGCAATGAGACTGGGAGGAACCAAGGACTGTGTACAGAAGGGTGTGTTGTGAGACAAGGTTCCTGACTTCCTCCTAAACGAGTGCTGGAGGGAAGGGTGGCTGGGTTCTGCTAGTAAACTCAACAGCGACGTCCTTTTTAAAGGTCTGAAGAATTCTAAAAACATACTGTAGAGGGGCGTTTGTTTCTCTCTATTCTCACAGAGAAGCAACGTGTGTTTTCCTTTTAAACAACTAGAAAAAAAAATATTTATGTCTATCTCAAAACTGGAGCCCAAAGTTTAGTTCTGAAAATAATGAATGTCTAAAAACTGAAATAGTTTTCTTTAAAAAAAAAAGTCGTAGGAGGTAACAGCGTTACTTACACAATGTGTGTTACTAGCAGAACTTTCCAGATTTTAGAGGGTAAATAGATGACAAAAGTTGTTCATTTATATAAACTCAAACGTAAAAGGAAATTGTCCTGAGCTTAAGGGACAAAAAGTAAGGTATTTAGTAAAAAGAAAGAGAATGTGGGTTTCTGATTTCTAAAAAGCCAAAGATCAAATTTTCTTGACACAGTAAGCCGTGACATTTTAACCTAAAAGCAAGTGGCTTCTCAAGGTCTACCAGCCAGCCAGCCAGCCGGGCACCAAGGGTCAGATTGTTTTCCGTGATGTGCCCGTCTGGGTCCCAGTTATCACCGCCGCAGTGCCCGGCAGGGTAGGGGAAATGCAATGTAACCATTCCTGTGGCAGCAGCCAGGTCCAGATTCTTCAGCAAGCGAGTGTAATGCCCAGCATGAAGGAAATCAGTTTTCAGAGACCTGCGAATACAAAGAAGGTAACTATAGATGGATATGACAAAGAAGAGTTAGGAAACACAAAATATAGGCCCCCCTGCCCCCCCCCACCTTTGTTTAAGGATTGTCCTGAGCCTTCAGGCACACCCAGCGATCTAACAGAGCACACTTGTTCTGTCCGTCAGCCCAAAGGATGCTGTGCAGTCCCGCATGGACCCCTGGGAGCGCCCCCTCAGCCAGCCACTCTGCCCGACCATCCCCCACCTCGGGAAAGGCCCTTTCTTCCTACCCAATCAGCATCATCAGTTTCCCAGCTTGCAGAGTCAGGTTTTGAAGACCGATCTCGTAGGACTGTAAAGTTTCATTACGTTACTGTTGATTTTAAATTAGAAGCTTCTGGACTCTTTCCTGTGGGGATTAATATGATGAAGTCAGCAATCTTATTTCCAGAAGAAGAACTAACTCAAGTAAAGTTTGCCACCAAGATGATATTTCCAGGTGAAATGTGCTTCCCAGTGACCAGCTCTGCCATAATGCTTTCAGACACTTGTTTCCCTTCCTGACCTGCTCAGCAGAAAAAAATTTCTCTGTAAAATGTGTTTATTCAAACTGACTGTAATAACCACACATGTCCAAAGTTTTCTTTACAGAGCTGGCACTCCGACTCTCACGTGTTGAGTAGTGCACCAAAGTCAATGAATGATAACAATGCTGTTCAGCTGCTTGACTGCCCGTATTGGCACTTAACATTTGATTGAGTGTTGATTAAAATAATTCTCCATGTTTTAAAATTTACTGTGAATGTTACAGCTGTATCCCAACATTGCTGATTCAACGTGGTTTAGGGAAATACTCTGTGAAGAAAGTTCTGGTCTTAGTACCGGGATAAATCTGAAAAGAAACATTGAAATTAATAATTATTCAAAGTGTGTATACACTTTTTAGGGACACCCTATATTTGTAAATAAATAAATAAATAAAAATGGGGAAAAAAAAGGTACAATAAAAAAACAAAAAACAAAGTGTGTATACACTTTTTAGGGACACCCTATATTTGTCTAAGTAATTCCTCATGCAACTTTAAGGCAGGCAGTAGAAAATTTGGCTATCATGGAAGATTGGAAAAAGAACCTGAAGGTACAGTAAGTCCTTAATGTGGTTGATAGGCTCTGTGACAGTAAGCGAAGGGATCTGTAGCAAAACCAATTGTTACCATAGGCTCATTGATATAAACAAGAGTTAAGTTTCCGTAGTATCTCATCAACATTATAATGAAAAGGTGTTGAATTAACATACGTTATTATACCAGTGCCATCCCAGTAAATTCAATAATAAAAAAAAAGAGAGGATGTTATTGTAGGACCTGCTGTATTTATTCATATGCTTACTAGTTCAACAATTTATTTTTTCTCACAATGGGTTGTGGGTTACGTGATTCTCCTGCTGATCTCTCCTGGCATCATTCATGTGGTGGTGCCCACCTGGCAGATTGGCTGGGGGTTGGGCTGTCAGCCAGCAGGCACGTTGATCTTACCCCACGTGGCCTCTCCACAGAGCCACCTTGGGCTTTCTCACAGTGCGGTGGTCTCAAGGCAGCATTCCAAGAGTTTTAATCTCATCGCTAACTCGAGAAGCAAGGTGTCTGTTGGGCAACCCAGGTAAACCCAGGCTAAGACACGATAGGTGAGGTAACTCACCTGAGCTATGTGGCTAAATGTTTGGGGGTGGGAAAGATGAAGGTAGCTTTCCGGTTCTAGCTTGGATAATCGCTGGGACAGGGGAAGCTGAGAGGAGGTGGAAAAGTTGAATTATCTTTGGACATGTGGCTTTTCAGGTGCCTGCAGGAAATCCACGGGGAAGAGCTGAGGGCTGAAAATACAGACTTAAAAATGATTGGCCTTCCTGGGACCCTAACACTTATTTCCCCAGGGAAATTGAGAAGCAGTGTAAGGATGAAACTGGCAAAATCCAACACCTGCCCAATTCTAGTTTGTGGTGATTGGAAGCTGCTTCTCTGTGCCTGGTGTTTCTAATGTATCATGGTGTTTGTGGGCCATGGGTAGGTGGGCTGGTTCAGGGCTGTGTCTTCTGCCAGTGGTGATACAACAGTTCTTTATCACAGTTCCGGGAACCTTGCACAAGAAAGCTGTATTTCTGGTGGGAGAAATGGGTTTAGAATATTCTCTTCTCTATGCCCGAGAGAGTATATTCTTTGCATGCTACCACTTATGAGGAAAATTGAATTTTTGATCAACGGAGAGTCTCATTTCCTTGTAGAAGACAGTTCTTGTGTTTTAGTCTGACCTTTGGTTTATTTGTAAATCAATCGCAATTAAAGACATTTAAATGTATAACTGCTATGACATCGTCTAATTGTGAATTAAATGGGAACAATAGCCTCTGGAGGACTAAAACCCAGGGCCGCTGTGATACTTCAGAGATCCCTGGATGCTCTCAGGGGAATCGTGCTTGCATCCCAGAGTGCTCCACGTGGAGGGAGACATCAAGAGCATTGCATAGTGCTTTGTTTTGATGTACCATCGCCCTTTTTAAAGATAACAAAAATAACTGGTTCCACTGTTTAGTCCATTTTACTACTAAGCTAGTTACCAGCTTATATAACCCCTTGGTGTAGGGTGGGCAAGAACACAGATGGTATAGTAACCATAGCAACAACACTTGGGCTTGTTTTCTGCCTGTCAGCTTTTTTCAACATCATATTCCTTTTAAAGCAAAGGCTCTCCCTCTCTCTCTCTCACTCTCTCTGCACCCTCCCCTCCACTACTTCCACTTTTTCCCCTTTCCCCTTGCACTCTCTCTCCCTCTGACCCTTTCTCTCAGAAGACTGAAAAAGAACAAAGAAATTTCATATAACGTCCTCCTGGCTTTTCAATCTCTAAATTATAATACAAATTTTAATACAAATCTGAATTACAATGTTTTCATTATAAAAGTGCATTTCTTATTTGTCTCTTTTATTGAAATAGGACATGTGGGAGGAAAAGCAATTATAAAGCCCAAAGTTACTAAAATGAGACCATTTTAGTTCAAGCAAAATCACATGAGCCCAAATAGGTAGGTAGGCTTGCACCCTCACGGGCTCTTGGAAGCAGATTCTGCTGCTTCTTCAGGTTATGTCTAACCTCGAGCTGCCCTCCCATTAAAAGTCTTCCTTGACTCTCAATGCCAAGGGCCTCATACTTAGGCATTTTAATTTAAAAATCTGGAGCCTGTATTCCAATTTGCTAAGCGGGATATCTGACAAGCACACTTGGAGTTTCTTAGCCTCAAAAGTCAATCTTCCGTAGGAGTACTTCAGGCCCTGTTCTCCCCTAAATCATCTCTGTGCAGGAAATACATTTTATCTCTTAACTTGTTTTTTAAATGTTACTCTGTCAGAGAGGTCTTCCCACTGGGTTATCCTCTTAGTTCCCTGTACACTTCCTCAATTGTGATTTATATTTATTTGCTTGATTACTTGTTTATTGCCTGTCTCTCCCAATAGACTGTAAGCTTTTTGAGGGCAGAGATCATTTTTGAACTGTTTAACATATTATTCCCAGTATCTTATGCAGGGTTTGGATCATTGTAAGTAGTAAATAAATATTTTTCAAATGAATGAATGAATGTTTCTTTTTGTATAAATTCCTTTTAGATTTGGCTGTAAAACAAAACCAGTCTTTTTTTTTTTAATTTGAAGTATTGGTACTGTTTCCCTAGGAAGCTCAAGTTAGATTAGTGCTTCATCAATGTAGTTGTATTTGCTACTAAGCTAAACATGTTTGTTTCCTTTCTTTAGCATGGCTTTTATTTTCTTTTACTATTGTAGTTGTACTATTTTTATTTTAAGTCACCTCAAAATCTTCTTGAAAGCAACTACCATATAATAATAAATAAATACCAGATCCTTCATAGTAAAATAACTTTTCAAGAATCTCCCAGAGAGAATGATGTATACTACGAATGGTTAACTCTTAAGTATTGACATGAACATTAACAGTAACCACAGAAACTCAAAATAGAAAATTGAAAAGGCTTTGTTTTTGTTTTTTTACTCTTCAGCTATGTTATAGGGTACTGAGTGAGAATAAGTAAACATTACATATAAAACTGATCATGTTGATAAGCAAAATATTTGGATTTTTAAAGGATAAAATCCACTTAAATTGCAGAAGTATTACTTTACTGCATTTTATACATATATGTTTTATATATGTATGTGCGTTCTTGTGAACCCACTTAAAACTCCTTTTTGGAGCCCATATGGGCCCTTGCTGCCTTTTTGTAGAGAAGAAAAACCTGTCTGACCATCATGATTTCTGTTTTTTCCACCTTAAATAAACAGTGTTGCCAGACAATCCAAGTTTGCAGCTTCAGAACATAAAGTCCTTCCACTGACTCAGATTTGTTTGCAGTTGTTGGAGGGGGAGGAGACGCAGCTTTCCTGGGACACTTTTAAGTATCTGTGGCCAGAAGAGGAAGCAATGGTGAGGTAGCCCATCAATGACCTCAGTGTCACCTGGGAAGATGGTGTGACAAGGGAGGATGTATTAATAGAAAGGACAACGGAGGAAAGGTTACACAGGAAAGAAATGGTTAGTGGCAAGAGAAGCTGGGAACCACTTCAGATGAAATAGGGAAGTCCTTTTCCCAGCAGGGAGAGGACAGACAGTATCTGCTCTGTGCCTGAGGGGACAGGAATGAAAAAAGGCAGGTCAGTTGGTTTTCTCCCAGGCCTCCAGGTGAGTGGGTGGAGAGTGGAGAAATGGTTAATGTGGATAAGGCAGGTCCTGAACCAGTTCAAGAACGGGGGTCCAGGCTTCCTCTGTCCCTGTACCTGATACTCTGGGGCAGGGGGGATATAGCCAGAGGACAAATGGAGAGTGATCTGCCTACTGTTTCTTTTCTTCCCTGCATAGCAAGGGACAGAGTGTCTTTCACCTTATCAAGTCCCATCTTACACCTCAAAAAACAGTCACCAAGCCCCCTTCTCTCTACTCTGACATTATTTCTATGCATCTGAGCTCATGCTGGGCTAATAATGGAGTGCATTGCTTTGTAGAAGTTTGAGGGAGGGAGTTAGGTAACACAACCATATTCCCTTTGGGTTAGGAGCCTATGCGGACAACACCCACCCTAGTGTGTGGAGGGAATTTGCTTTGTGGTATTGGTGTTTGTTTTTGGACATTCCTCTTTCCTAATAGCACGCAGTTTCCATATACAGAATGTCCTCTGCCTCATTGTGAGCAGTTTCCAGTTGATGGACATTGGGTGGTACCAGTCTTTCGTGGTTATAATAAACATTATTACACCTGTCTTCTGGTATTTATGTACAGAGAGGGGATTTGGCTAGGAGTGGAATTGATAGATCACATAGTAACTCTTTTTATTTTTCATTTTTTTGTTCTTGATCCATTTCCAGCACATTTTCTTCAACAAATGTTTACTGAGCACTGTCATATTTAATCAGGCATATTAGGTGCTGGTGACAGTAAACAAAACAAAAATCTTTGCCATCATGACACATATATTCTAGTGTGAGGAGACCAAAATAAACAAAATATACAAAATAAACATTTGTATGGTATGTTACAGGCTGTTTTATGTTGTGGGGAAAATAAAGCAAAGGAAAAAGATCAGAGGGATGGTGAAGGAATTGCCATCAGGCCACCTCCTTGTACAGTTGTGTCCTGCACAAGGATGTTAGAGGAGGCCTGAGAAGGGGCTGAAATCCAGCCACCTGCTGGGGAGAAAGGTGCATTTTCCTAACTAGTCAAGGTAGGGATTCAGGAAACTGCCGGTGGTGACCAAAATATCTGCCTTTAGACAAGGATCACATGATCTCACTCATATGTGGAATCTAATGAACAAAATAAACTGATGAAATAGATCTAGAAACATAGAAACATGGAACAGACTGTCAAATCTCAGAGGGAAGGGGGATGGGGTTCGGAAGAGATTAACCAAAGAATTTATATGCATATATACATAACCCATGGACACAAACAATAGTGCGGTGAAGGCCTGGGGCGGGGTGGAGG
>NW_005360642.1:392338-398412 GCF_000412655.1 Myotis brandtii
AGGGGATAAATGGGGAAAAAGGGAGATATCTGTAATATTTTCAACAATAAAGATAAAATTTAAAAATAAAATAAATGGGGCACTTCTAGAAATGTCCTTCTAGCAATATTGAGTTCTTGAGCTTTTGAGCTCTTTGAATACAAGCCTTTACCTAAGTTCACAAACCTGATTATTAAACTCTAAATCTTTTTTGTTGATGAAAAAAATCAGGTATTATAGAATTAAAATCTTGTTCAAGTCCATGACATTGCATCAATTGCCTTCACCTTATCCAGGCAGCCTGGCTGGCTGTCACGAAGTAGTAATTGGGTTTCATGAGCTTCCTTTCACAGTCAGGCTAAGCTTCTTCCATACTGGGCACTGTTGACATTTTTGCATTGATCGTGTGAAGATTAAATCCAGCATTTTTCTGGGACTCTAAGTGAAACGGAATTACTATAATTTACAGGGCTATCACAGCTTTTCATGAGAAAAGAACATAAATAACTCTTGCCCTTTTCAAGCATAGTATATATGTACTGACTTGCAACGTCTTTTAGTAAGAGCTAATTGCTTGGCATTGTAGGCTAATTTCTTGAATATTTCAAGTTGCATGCCAATTAGCCCTCCCTGTCTAAAGCACATTCCACCATTTTCTTCCCAAGGCAAATCAGTCTTGACTTGTCTGCCATTCTCTGGGTACAGATGGTACAGACTGCATGTATTAAGCAAACTTCTAGTGGACTTAGAGATATCATTTATGGAGTATGCCATGTAAAAAGAAGGCAATATTATCACTGCACTTCTTCTTTCTCTGGATATCATTAATAATATTTTCTTTTGATCTTTTATTTTCCTTGCAATTTGTTGGATTGCTTGAGTCAACCGATTTTGTCTTCTGTGTCTCTCTACTCTCTCTTAACCTGTTGAAAAGTGCCAGGCGATTTTCCATAGTGGTCACACCATTTTACATTCCTATCAGTAGTGCATTCCTACCAGTTTCTTCATATTTTAACCCACTTATTATCTGTCTTTTGATTATTGCCATCCCAGTGGATGTGAAGTAGTATCTCAGTTTGGTTCTGATTTGCATTTCTCTCAGAGCTAGTGATATTGAGCACCTTTTCATGTGCCTATAGGCCATTTGTGTGTGTGTATGTATATGTATATCTTTTTTGGAGAAATATCTGTTCAGATCCGTTGCCTATTTTTAAAATTGGGTTAACTATCTTTATATTATTGAGTAATATAATTCACATACAAGTCTCTTACTAGATATAGAATAGCAAAAATTTTCTACCATTTGGTGGGTTGTCCTTTCACCTTCTTGATCATGTCCTTTGAAGCACAAAAGTTTTTTATTTTGATGTTTAATGTATCTTTTTTTTTTTATTGTTGCTTGTGCTTTGGGTGTCATATCCAAGAACACTGATTAGTTCAAGGTCTTGAACATTTATGTCTATGATTTCTTCTAAAAGTTTTATAGTTTTAGCTCTCACATTCACATTGACCTATTTTGAGTTAAATTTTGTATATGGCATAAGGTTGGAGTCCAGCTCTATTGCTTTGCATGTGGATATCCAGTTGTGCCAACACCATTTCTTAAAAAGCCTATTATTTTTCCATTGAATTGTTTTGGCACCCTTTTTGAAAATGTACCAACCCTAAATGTGAGGGATTATTTCTGAACTCTCAATTCTATTTCAATGATATATGTCTCTCTTATGCCAGTAACACATTGTCTCAAATACTGCAGCACTGCAGTAAGTTTTGTAATTGGGAAGTGTGAGTCTTCCAGCTCTGTTCTTTTTTCAGGATGGTTTTGGCTATTCTGGATTCCTTGAATTTCCATATGAGTTTTAGGTTCATCTTGTTAATTTCTGCAAAAAGCCAGCTATGGTTTTAAAAGGAATTGCATTGAATCAGTAGGTCAGTTTGGAGAGTACTGCCATGTTTACAATAGTAAGTATTTCAATTAATGAACACAGAATGTCTTTCATTTACTTTAGGTCTTCTTTTACTTATTTCAACAATCTTGTTATAATTTTCAGAGTATAAGTTTTGTATTTCTGTTAAATTTACTTTTGAGTATTTGATTTTTGATACTATTGTAAATGGAATTTTTTCTTAATTTTATTTATAGTTTGGTCATTGCTACTGTATATGATTGGTTTTCATTTATAGATTTCATGTCCTACAACCTGAATTAATTCATTTATTAGTTCTAGTAGTTTTTAGTAGCATTTGTTCTAATAGTTTTTATTAGATTTTAGATTTTCTATACACAAGAAAGATCACCTGCAAATAGAGATAATTTTATTTCTCTCCTCCCCCCCAATATGGATGCCTTTTATTATTTTCCTTGCTTAATTTCCCTGACTGAAACAGCCAGTACAATGTTGATTAGAAGTGGTAAGAGCAGACATCCTTTTATTGTCCTTGATCTTAAGGGGAAAGAATCAAGTCTTTCACTATTAAGTATGATGGAAGCTGCGAGTTTTTCATAGATACTCTGGGGAAGGCAGAATGTTTCTTCTACCTTTCCAGCTTCCTCCAGCTGGTCTAATAATGAAATCAACATGTGACAGATTGACAAGAGAGAATAACCAAATTTAACTATATACATACATATGGGAATTTCACATACATGAGGGAGTCAGAGACTCCACATGCATGAGACGTTCAGAGACAAAAGTTAAAATGAGGTATGTATGAGCTAAGGATGAGATAAGGTGGCTTGGGGCTTGAGAGGGGAGTACAGTCATTCACAGAGTAAGAAAACGTTCAGTAGTTAGAAGTTTGCCGTGTCCTACAAATAGGTGATTAAAAAGTTATTTCTGGTGATAACTCTTATTATGGGCAGGGCCCCTAATAGGGGAGAGATAAAAATTTCTCATGAGCCCACAGTGTCTCAATCCCCTTCAGTTCAAAATAATTCACAAACCAAAGGGGCACATCTTAGGGAAACTTGTTCTAAATCTTTTTAGTTCCACCCTTGAAACTTCCTGAGAAGTTTCACATTCCAGAAGTTGGGTGGATAGATTGCTTTATATCTCATTAAACCAGTGTCAGTCTTGAGAATAGGTCAGTTAGCTAAATAGTTGTGTCTTTATTTCAGAAGGTAGTGACGGAGGTGGGTTCCCAAAGTTAGGCCCATGTCTCGATCCCCTTCAGTTCAAAATAATTCACAAACCAAAGGGGCACATCTTAGGGAAACTTGTTGTTTTCCTATAGAAACCAAAGTAAGCCAAAGGTAAATGATGGAAGCAGATTACAATTCTAGTTTCTGAGTTCTGAAGTCAGCCAGTCGAGATTTCTAGATATCTGGCTTGAAGCATCTTAGATGGACAGAAGCCAGTTAGTGACAATCTGCTGGATATTCCTATCTTGCATTTTGAATATCTCTGGTAACCCTTCTGCAGCAGACACAAAGATTGTTCAGATATGAATTATTCAGCTGATTTTTCTCATTTATATCAAGTTGTCCAACTTCAGCTCTCATGGCTTTGGGCAAAGAGCAGTTTTAGTTCTCTGATTCCAAGTCAAAGGCTAGAAAAAAAATTGGAAATGTTAGTTGGGAGTCATAGCTAGATATTGGAGGAAACTAGAATTCAGTATCTAGTCCAGTTTACAGGTAGAAACAAAATTTTAAAAAAAAACTGCGAATAGCACTGGAATCTTACTTTACAAAGGTGTATTTCTGAGACATAATTTTTCTCTATAAAACCACCCTCCTTTTTACCAAAGGTGGACTTTGAACTGCTTCTAGAACTGCACTTCTGGTTTTGCAAATATTTGTAACATAAGGACAATTGCTCTCAAAACCCCAAAGAATTGGGTTGTAACTCACCTAATTTGTGTCTTTCCCTCTGGGCACATAGTTTTAGTTTACTTTAGAGGTTGAGGCCTTTAAAAAATTCCTATCAATCTCTGACTCTGAGCTTCCAGTGTTGCCAAATTTCTGATCATAGTTATTAATTCCTTTGGTGTGTCTTGTCAGGTTTCAGCTGGGACAAACAGTAAATACTTCTGGCAGCATTAAACAATCCTGTGGACTGAAGAGGGT
This sequence comes from Myotis brandtii, assembly GCF_000412655.1. Classification (NCBI taxonomy): domain Eukaryota; kingdom Metazoa; phylum Chordata; class Mammalia; order Chiroptera; family Vespertilionidae; genus Myotis; species Myotis brandtii. The sequence goes on from NW_005360642.1 coordinate 396,384, forward strand.
GGAAAAATTATTACCGTGCAGTTATACTGTTTGGTAGCCAAAGGAAAGAAGGGACAGCCTGCATGTCCCAGGCACACAGAAAGCCAAGACAGTCCCTTAGGACACAGGCAATAGCTATCTCTGGGAGAAAAAGGATCAGTAGCAATTGGCATGGATTTGGGAAGGAAAAGACAACATGAAATTTTATTTTACTCTCTCATTGGGCTCAGGAGAAAAGCCAGTTACAGCACTTCTGAGCATCCTCCCTGGGTTTAAGAAATGCTCTAATTATGGCCCTTAGGTTGGTCTTAAAACAAAGAATGAAAGATATTTGAAAAGGATCACCTGTAAGGAATAACGTCAGTCTTATAGTCTTTTATTTTAGGTACCTCTTATATCTTAACTTTTTATTAGCCTATTACAACAAATCTTTCAATGCAGCTATTTAAATGTTCTTCTTTAGCATGTCTAATTAATATTGCTTGAAAGGTGGATTTATATGCCTTCAGCTTTACAACATTAGGCAGGGGAATGTTCCCCAGTGAGATATAATGTCAATTTCCACAATTCAATCAAGTAAAAGAGACTCACATAAAGTCTATTGTAAATATAACAGTTACCCTATAAACTTTTAGCTTAATTCCATCATCTCTTGCATCCCTAACCATAGCCTCCATTAGGAATTTATCACTAGGTTTTGATTTCACAATACTGGGTAGGAGAAGTATTCCCAAAATGTGTTTAATGATTACAGATTATTTCTTATATGGTTATACTTGAGTCCATTTTTAAGTTATATATTTTTCAGTATTAGTAAGTTCTATTTTTCAAGTTTACTGGCATAAAGTTCATAATTTCCTTTTATTTTCTATTCAATATATGTAGAATTTTATGTTATTTCCTTTTTCATTCTCACTTGTGCTTACTTTGAATTCTCTCCTTTTTCTTGATTAAATTTACTAGGACTTTGTCAATTTTATTAGCATTTTTGAAGAATGAACTTTTGACATTTTTCTCCCATTTATGGTACATTTTTCTATTTCATTAATATATCTGTTATAATTATTTCCTTGTTTCTAATTCTTTAGTTTATTCTTCTATTTATTTTTTAAACTTCTTAAGTTGGATTCTTAGCTCATTAAATTTGAAGCTTTTCATCTTTTCTATTTGTGAGCAGTTAAGGCTATAATGTTCCCTCAAAGAAATGCCTTTGCTGCACCTCACAATTTTGATAATATTGTCTTTATTTTTAAGTCCAAATATTTTGTACTTTCCATTAAATATTTAGTTGAGCAGTGCTTGTTGAGAGGTATATTTATTTATTTTTATTGATATCTAATTTAATTGTATCAAAGAATGTGGTTGTATGACTACAGGTCTTTGAAACTCATTAAGGTTAATTTTATGGCTTAAAACATGCCTTATTTTTATAAGTATACTGGAGGCCTGGTGCACAAATTTGTGCACCGGTGGGGTCCCTCAGCCTGACCTGCAATTGGGGCGATTGGGGCCATGGGAGGTTGGCCGGGGGAGGGCCCACAGGAGGTTTGGCCGGCCCGGGGGAGGGACTGCGGGAGATTGGCTGGCCACAGGAGGTTGGCTGTGGGAGTGCATTGACCACCAGCGAGTAGCTCCTGCATTGAGCATCTGCCCCCTGGCAGTCAGTGTGTGTCACAGCGACTGGTTGACTGATCGTTTGGTCCTTTGGTTGTTTGGTCATTTGGTCGCTTAGGCTTTTATATTTATTGACTAGAGGCCCGGTGCACAAATTTGTGCACTGGTGGGGTCCAGTTGGCACGCCCCATGTGGGCCGATCTGGGGCAGGGCCGGCCAGAGTGAGGGGCCGCAGTTGTCCTGGTTGTTCCAGTCATTCTGCCATTCGGTTGCTGGACTTTTATTATATAAGATATTTGTGTATTTTTGGAGAGTTCTTTCTAGATTTGTGAAATATGCTGTTGGTATTTTAATGGGGAGTGCATTGAATCTATAGATTGCTTTGGGTAGTATGGACATTTTGATGATGTTGATTCTACCAATTCTGAACACGGTA
>NW_005360642.1:398926-435870 GCF_000412655.1 Myotis brandtii
TTGGACTTTGTCAAATGCCTTTTCTGCATCAATCGATATGATTATATGATTTTTGTCTCTCAACTTGTTTATGTGATGTATCACGTTTATTGATTTGCGGATATTGTACCAGCCTTGCATTCCTGGAATAAATCCCACTTGGTCATGGTGTATGATCTTTCTAATGTAATGCTGGATCCGGTTTGCTAGAATTTTGTTGAGGATTTTAACATCTATGTTCATCAGGGATATTGGTCTGTAGTTCACTTTTTTTGTGGTGTCTTTATCTGGTTTGGGAATTAGGGTAATGCTGGCTTCATAGAAAGAGCTTGGAAGTGTGCTTTCCTCTTGAATTTTTTAGAATAGTCTGAGAAGGATAGGTTTTAGTTCTTTGAATGCTTGGTAGAACTCCACTGTAAAGCCATCTGGACCAGGGCTTTTGCTTGCTGGAAGATTTTTGATCACTGCTTCAATTTCTTCCATGGTTATTGGTCTATTCAGGTTTTGGGATTCTTCCTGATTGAGTTTTGGGAGCTTGTATTTTTCTAAATATTGTGTGCTTTTTAAATTAAAGCATTGAGTACCAAGATATACTGCAGATATAATAACAATCATAATTTGAAAGTACTGATGAATACAAATGATATTTGGCACTATTAGCAACAATCATAATGTCTACTGGTCTCCAAGTCATAGATAATGCTTATACTCTTGTGGTTTGTTGTCTATGTTCATTCCTAAAGAAAATGCTAAGTTCTGGTTAGACATTTGTGAAAATAATAATAGTCCATAAATCAGACCAGGACTAGTATGGAGTGAGTGAAGCAATCATACTCAGTCAGCAAATTTAAGGATTACTAAAAACTCAATTATCAAAACATTTTAATGCAATACTTTAAAAATTAAGGCAAAAAATCAGAATGAACAAAATATCAAGATTTTTAAATAAAGAGAGGATCAGTATAGATGTCCTGAATCCTAAGCACAACCCAAAGGATTCTACACATGAACCCCATCCCCAGCTTAAGAATTCCTACATTTTAGGCAAGTTTTCTCACTTTTTTTTAACGACTTATTTGGCATTGTTTGGGAAGAACCATCAAAATCTTCCAAATCTCATTTTTGCATTAATAATCTTTATTTATGACTAGGAACGCAAATAGGTTCCTCATAGTAAAATAAAGTTTCAAAATCCAATTATTCTCTCTCATTTCTTTAACATTGTTGACAAAGATTAGAAAAACAAATGGAAAAAATAATTTTGACATATTACAGTTTCTGTGTCTGTAATCTACTAAAGGCAAGTCGTTTTTAAACTAATTCTGGTATTTCTCTTATAATATGAGATTATTTTTTGCTATAAAAATAAATTTTAGTAGTGGTATCCCTCTAAGGAGCAAGGAGAAATGTTCAAGAGAGCATGCTAACAGGTTAGGGACACTTCTCGCCCATAAACTGCCTTGTAGAAAAGCCATCAGAGACAGAAAACCAGCTTTCATGTGCTTTCACTCTTTATTACAAAGCCATGCTCTTTTGAGAGGTATTCTTCAGCAAGAGACATATTTCTATATTCAGCTGGCTCCTATGCAGGAAGAACAACAGTAGCAAAACAAGTTTTTCAACACGGTGTTATAATTCTTTGTGGAATTTTTGGAGGACCTGGACTTTATTGTCAATTGTTCCTACATTTGTCGCCACCAGTACTGAAGCTCCACCTAGGGCCCTTTTCTGTAATTACATTCATATTCCATTAAAGCTAATCTTTAGGACAGCAATGTGGAAAACAGTTAGGCAAATAAGAGTGGCTGTCTTTGTTTTGCTCCAAGTATGTGTCTAACACATACAGATTGGATCTGGTCACTCACAGGAATGCTAAGATAGTGAACCCGTGGGCTGCTGGCCAGGCAAGGATGCGGTCAACATCTTATCACCGGCCTCGGAACGTTGCTCTCCAGGAATGCAGCCAGCTAACCTTTGTAACAAGGTGGTCCCAGCCCAGGAAGGGAGGTGAAGTGGAAAAACAGTAACCTCCTAGTGCATGACAGGGAAGGCCAGCTGGGGAAGGTGGGAGAGGCTTAAGTCAGATGAAGGCAGGGAAAGATCAAAGGGCAGGCCTGAAGAATTTGGTTTAGCAGTTGCAATACAACCCTTCAAATCTTGGTTGTCTCCTCTATCTTTTGTATTTCTGTTGGTTGGATTGTCAGTATTTTATGCCTGGCCCACTGGGTGGTTTGTTTTTGTTCCTCCCTCCCTCTCCAGCAGTGAGAGATGCAGAATGATTTGAGCTAGCACCCCAGAGTGTTTTGACTCACACCTGCCATCTGTCTGCTTAGTCACTGTGCAACCACCCTTCCCCTCACTGATGATTTTTATTTGATGTAAGAACTGGCAGGCAGCAGTGCTTGTGTTAGGAGGTTGTTGGATTCCCAGTTTTCTTTATTCTTGTGGTGATGCAGCAAGGCGCATCGATGTTTCAGATCTTCACTTGGCTTTTTCTGGGAACTGCCATATGTTCTTAAAGATACTTAGTGTGTGTGTGTGTGTGTTGGGGGAGGGGTTGGAGGGAGTGGTAAAAAAGAGGGGAAAAGGGATTCTTTTTGAAAATGTTATTTAAAAATGTGTGTGGTGCGGGGGAGGGGGTGTTAGGGGGGGAGTGGTAAAAAAAAGGGGAAAAGGGATTCTTTTTGAAAATGTTATTTAAAAATTGTAGACATGTAGACCATTACCACTCAGCGCAGAGCAAGTGGACATCTCCCAAATTATTTATATGCAGAGTCCATATAAATGATCCCAGCTCCTAATTTCAGCAAACTACCCTGACTTCCTGCATGTTCCCATGGACAGTCTTGCTCTGTAGAGTTTGGGGAGTAAATTCTCTGTGAAGGGAGATAGAGCTGTAAAGAATTAATTGTTTTTACATATAGTCTTTGAAACCGAAGCAGAAATTGTGCTTAAAGGGACCACTCTAGGTACGTAGCCAGATCATTTAGGCAAACAAACCCACTTTAGAATCAGATTACAAACCAGAAGGATGCTTATTTAGTTAAACATCTATTTCATATGCTAACAAAAATTTATGTTTTAATTATTTTACATATGTAAAGAATATAGTATATATAAGCACAGTATAAATAAGAAAAATAAACATTCCTATCCACCACTCAGCTTAAGAATGAAACTGTCATGTTTTGAAGTTGCTTCTGTGTACCTCACCTAGCATTACCACCTTTTCAACGTACTCCAGTCCTTGCTTCCTAGAATTGTGGGCTATCACTTTTTTTTTCTTTTAAAAAAACTTATGTATCCCTAAATAATGTTTGTTGGCTTTTGTATGTTTGAATCTTATATAATTGGTACTGCCAACTATGTATTTTCTATCACTTTCTTTTTCATCAGCATTATGTTTCATTCATATGGATGTATAAAACTATAGTCCATTTGTTTTCACTGCTATATATTAAGGATTCCATTATATATATATCTACCACCACTTATTTATCTCGTCTCCTGCAACGGTCCTTTGGGTTGGTTCCAGTTGACTATTAAAACCAGTGCTGCACTAAACATTTTAGTACCTCTGTTCTGTTGCACATATGTGAGACTTTCCCTAGTCTAGGGTATTGATCTAGAATTGGAATTGCTGACTGTTAGATGCATGCATCTTTAACTTTCTTAGATAATGTCAAATTATTCCCAAAGGGGATTAGACACATTTACCCTCTCATTAGCAACATATGAGGGTTCCTGTTGTCAAGCACAGTTGATATGTCAGGCCTTAAAATGTTTGCCAAGATTTTGGATATAAAGTGGTATTTCAGCCTTTTCCTAATTACAAGTGAAGTTGGACATATTTGTACAAATTTACTAATCATTGGTTTTTCCTCTTCTGTGAAATGGGTATCCATGCTTTTTGCCCATATTTTTATTAATTTGCATGTTGTTGTTTTTTACTGGATACACAAACACATATACATACTAGTACACATATACATACACAAAGTAATATATTACTTTGTTCTAACTAATATGTGTCAGAAATTGGAACACATAAGTTTCCCACCCTACCCGACCCTAGCTGATGGCTTGTCTTTTCACACTTTTAAAATGGTGTACTTTAATAAACACGTTTTTATGTTAATAGACTTATATTTAACTCTTGTACTTTATGGATACTACTCCTTTTGTGTCTTAAGTAATCCTTTTTGTAACACAACGTTACAAATATAATCGATGTTTTCTTCAGAAAGTTTAGAAACTTACATGTATTTAATCCATCAGGAATTTATTTTTTTATTAGAATAATAATATCCATATAGAAAACAAGTTGTCCAGGCATTTTTATTAAGTTGCCCATTCCTTCCATACTACTTAAAAATTGCAGCTCTGACTTCTTTCATATATGTGGAGGGTCTGTATCTGAGGTTTCTATTTTTGTTTCATTGGTCTATTTGTCTATCTCTACACCTGTAACATACTAGTGAAACTTGAAATAATCCTGGAAATATGGTAGGAAAAGTCTTTCCATCTCCACATGTATATATTTTTTTCTTCAGTAGTATATTGGCTATTCTTTTTTTCTCTTTGGCTATTTTTGTTCTCTTGCTATTTTGTATAAATTTTACAATTAGCTTATCATATTCCACAAAAACAATTTAATAAATGTCTCATGCTGGTTTACTTTATTTAATTATAATTTTTCTATAACATAACTAAGTCTGCACAAATAAGCATTAAATCATTTTAAAGGGATGCAGAATGATTAAGGAATGAGTTAACTTAGTAACATTAATCCTAAAAATTTAATTAGTGAGATTTCATATTTGTTTACAAAATGAAACATCACAGCCTATAAAAACCCAGCCATGATAAATGAATGGAGATCTTATATATTATATCCCAGCTAGCTCAGTTTTGAATCAGGTATCTCTTGGGAGAATCTAAGCTTTCAATAAAATCAGTGACTAAGTATTTATTCATAAGCAATTATAATGTGCCAAGCCCTATTCTAGATAATATAGAAAATATATAAATAGTGTAAAATATGATTTAGGTCTTCCAAGTATTTATAATCTATTGTGGAAACAATTGATTATCAATAAAATTCCAAACTTTGGAGTTCTGACCATGAACTAGTATGGAATAAGAGTTCAGAAAAAGGAGATAACAGTGTGAATTGAAATAATCCAACTACATTTCATAATGAAGTAGGATTTTTAAAAAGCAAAGAAAGGAAGGAAGAACAAGGTCTGGTACATAATAGACATCCAATAAATATTTATAAAATTAGTGACATCAAGGAATATTCCATCAAATAGGTACAGAAGGTATATATGGAGGCCCAGTGGGAAATTTGTGTGCTAGGTTAGAGGGCAGAATGAATCAAGGAAAACCTGAGCCACAGGTAGCTGATGAATCCAGTTTTAAGGCAATAGAGGTCTGAGAAAAGTGTCATGGCAACGTGAAAAGAATGCAATTTTGTGAATTTAAATATTTATAAAAGGATCGATGAAATTAGTGATGTATCAGGTTACTAATTAGGAATTATTAACATAATAATTAGTATTTAATAAGAAAGATTACCTCAAATGTTCTCACCTGGAATTCATGAAGTATGACTATACGTACGTACTACTGCTTCCTCTCCCTCCTTCACTAATTAAGAACTTGGACTTTCTAACAGGTGTGATGGGAAGGAAAATACTTTTGTCTGGACATACTGAGTTTGGGACAATAGAAAAATATAAGCAATTGGAAGCATGGGATAAGAACATAGTTGAGACATCTGCTATGTTTTTAAAAGCTAAAATTATAATGGAATTATAATTATAATTAGTTATGAAATTAATGTGTGCTATATTTGGTCAATCCTCCCAGTCTGAGAATTTAAATAAGGCTGTGTTTGAATGGGACACGGAGGCTGCTGCTTAATTCTGGAGGTTTAATGTATGAATTCAATGCAATTCCAACCTCAGATATTTGACACCAGCAATAAGCCAGGTCTTATTCCTCAGAAGTCCCTGTTCCCATGGAATCTAGACTCTGGTCTGCACTGAGATGCCCCTGGAAGTAACTCGTTCTAAGGGAAGAAGTGCTGCCCAGGTTCTGAGAAGGAAGGAGAGAGCTCTCGGCTCTTTCGTTCCTCTACATCCCATCCTCCTCACTACAACACTAACCGTGATGTACCACTCATCTCACTCATGCTAACCACAGGAGCGTGGAGGAAACATTTGAGTTCTGAGAAATAGGTTGTACCAGTGGATACTCGAAAAGCGTCACAGGAGCGTGGAGGAAACACGCTGAGAAATAGGTTGTACCAGTGGATACTCGAAAAGCGCTGGTAAATAGGAAAATGCACCAGCAATGAGGACCTGGACATCACTGCAGGAAGCTGAGGCAGGAAGAAGGAAATTTGCTGCTGCCGCGTGGGAGAGAAGAGGACCATTTCATGAGCACATGGGAGATGCTCCCTAGCGACTCCCATAATTGTTGGGGGAGATTTATCGGGGAGAATGAATGTGGATTTCTCAAATCTGCATTATTCCCATGAATTTCATTCAATTAGAGACAAGGCCATACTCCAAACGGGAGATTGTAATTTGCACAGGCATTTTTACTTATCACAATGACTCTGGGGTCCTATAGGCATTTCGTTTGTTGGGACCAGGGGTGAAAAGCTAATGCAATGCTCAGGACAGTCTCACACAGGGAAACGTTTTTCTGCCCCAAATGCTAACCGATATGCCTCTGTTGAGAAACTGCATTATAATGACACTAAATAATAGGATAAACTATGAGGTGTGCTCTATTTCTCTCTCTTCTAGAATTAGTAAGATATTTGATAAATGGCAAAACAGCTATAGTTAATGAGCATTAGTTTTCAAATCAAATATCATGGCAGAAGTAGTGAAATACATAATTTTTGAACTCAAGGAAAGTACACTAATTTTGAATTTTTTAAAAAACTAAAAATTGGAGAAAATACAGTGCAGTTTTATATCCTTAAAATTCCTACTGCCACACAAAAAGGTCATTGTAGGAAGCCTAATTGTTATTGCACTCATGTTTTAAAAAGACGAGAATTTTCTCTTTTCTAAATCCCCAAAGAATGGAGATTAAGAGGAAATTCAGAGAATAAAGGACTTAAAGAAATTTATCATCTGTGTTCCATGATTCCAGGAAAAAATACCATATAAGTCATCCTAATGATAGAGTTTTCTTTCCTTTGTGGAAGGAAAACAAAGAGCAATTATCTTAGCTGAATACATTTCTCCCTTCCTAGGCAGGTTTAAATATTATGTCCTCCTGTTGTTGAAAATCCATTTTTTCCTTGTTCTCCTGCCAGAGAAAATTCCGTTTCATTAATCTAAAGGGGATTTTCTGAATAAAAAGAGAGCGAAAGCTTACCCAGAAAAAGTGGAAGACAGTAAATCAGAAGCAGCAGGAGATACACCAAGAGAGCATTGCGGGTCAGATTTCAAAGAGAGTTCACCTTCAGTAGCACAAACTGCTGGAGCACAATAATTCCCTCCCTCTTATAATTACAAAAGTGAGAAAGCATATTCTAGCCCTTCATACATAATGTATCATTCTGTCGCCCATCTTGAATATTAAAAGGATCCAGGTCTGCAAAGCTCTTGTGTATTTCTTGAGGGTCAGTTATACATGATAACATGGTATACATTTTATTTTAAGTAAAGTAACTCATGAATTGGAAGGCTCTCCTTATGAAAAGAATCTGGGAGACTAGGAAGAAGGAATGAGTAGTAATTTTGAATTCAGATAGCTCGAGATCAAATCCTGCCTTTACTACTTACTGTGTATTTGGGCAGATAGCTTTGGTTGCCTCATCTATAGCCTGAGATTAGTATTTTCTAAGAAAATTTCATGTAGAATTAGTAAAAGATGCAAATTCAGGGAAAGTACGAATTAATGTTGAATTGAAAAAGCTAAAATTTGAATTAAATATACTACAACTTATATTCTTAAAGCTTCTTCTGCTTGGCATAAAGGCTACTGTCTTCTAAATTCTGTCTACAAACTGAACAGTTTCTTTAGTTCATTTCTCTCTTACAGTACTTTCTAACACACAGCTAGCAGAAACCAACTGACCCGGCTATCTCTTTAGTCAGTTTCCACAAGTTTATTAGATATACTTCCTTTTTTAAAAATTAGGTATACTTTCTATCTTCCAAAGTTACCACAGGTGACAGTTTTAAAAATTGTTTCTCCACTATGCAACTTGAGTCACCATTTTTTCAACCTCCTATAGTAGTTTACTTATTGTTCCAGCCTTCGCTACTAGTTTGCTCAAAAAATTTTCTGGTCTTTGCTAACAGTTTTCTTGCTATACTATTCTAGACTTAGCTAACAGTCTTGAACCACAGCTTTTCCAGTTTCTACTTGCTGCCTAGTCCTAAATTCACTGTCACACTTCAGATATTTGTTATAGCAACACCCCACTTATAGAAATAAATTTTTATATCAATTTTTGCTTATAACAAGCCACTTCAAAACATAGTCCCTTAAGAGCATAATACTTTCTTAGCTCACAAATCTGTAGATTAGCAATTTTGGCTGGACCTCTCTGGATGATTCCACCTGGACTCACTCAGGTGGCTACATTCAACTGGCCTTGCTCACATACATGGTGGTGGCTGGAGCAACAGGGGCGGTTGCATCACATGCCTCCAACCTGTAGCAGGCTGGCCTAGGCTTCTTATTGCTGAGTTCCAGAACCAGCAAGAAAAAGTAAGTTTCAATGTGTAATCACTTTGCAAGTCCTTGTGTCACATTTGCTACTTTCTCTTTGGTTTAAACAAAACGTCAGTGTGGGAGGTGACTATCCATGGCCATGGCATGAGTGTAAGGAGAAATTTTGAGGACAATCTGTAGCAGGTGGCGATGCCTGAACTTGGTTTTATTTATTTATTTTAAATGTTTTTATTGATTTCAGAGAGGAAGGGAGAGGGAGAGAGAGATAGAAACATCAATGATGAGAAAGAACCATTGATTGGCTGCCTCCTGCATGCCCCCTACTGGGGACCAAGCCTGCAACCCAGGCATGTGCCCTTGACTGGAATGGAACCCAGGACCCTTCAGTCCGCAGGCCGATGCTCTATCCACTGAGCCAAACCAGTTAGGGCCTGAACTTGGTTTTAAAGGACACACAGGATTTTACAGATAGACAAGTGGGAGGGAAATTTCATTGCAAACAGAAGGAACATTACATTGAGAGCCATGGAAGAATGAACATGATAATCTATTCTGAAAACATAGATTTCTTCATATTGCCACCATTCAACCTTGCATATTTCAAAATATAAATTAAGAACTCAGATTAAATACTTTATTCATTTTAACAGTTTTTAATGAAAGTTGTATCGAGCCCTAGCCAGTTTGGCTCAGTGGATAGAATGTCAGCTTGAGGACTGAAGGGTCTCTGGTTCGATTCCGGCCAAGTACCTAGGTTGCAGACTTGATCCCCAATCCTGGTCGGGGTGCATGTGGGAGGCAACCAATCGATGTGTCTCTCTCACATCTATGTTTCTCTCTGTGTGTCTCTCCCTCTCTCTAAGAATCAATGGAAAAATATCTTCAGGTGAGGATTAGCAACAAAAAAAGTTGTATCGAAGATTACTTTATTCCTGTATCTTCTCAATTATTTCTCCCTTGTATTTGCCCTTTTCCTTTCCTACTGGGCAAGATTTGGCTTTACGTTTAAGGATCTTTTTATGGTCTTTGTCCAGCTGTAGTCTAGTGATGACCACCTTGCTGGGGCGAATGCCTACACGAACAAGTTGTATCATTAGTTTCCTCCTGCTGCACTCATTTAATATAGATGACACATTTCTTCCTGTAGAGCGGGCCACTTTGCCAATTTGCTGTCCTCTGTAGTGTCCTCATACAACCTGAACTTCATCATTTTTTCAGATGGGCATGGATCAAACCTGTACTTCTGTGTCTACCAGAATATTTTAATAAATGATTAAATAATATGATTTATTTAATAAATAAATCATAACATATTTAACCACATTTTAATATTCTAAAATATCAAAAAATATAAATTGAAAATTGTTATTTTATATAATTTTCACAAAATTAGAAAGCATTGTTTGGAAAGAGGAGAAGACATACTCTTCCTGCAAGTGTGGGAAGGTGCACTGAAATGCCTTTATGGTTCTTGCTTCAGTCAGAAGTCACAAAGGGATCAAACTTCATTTTGGCCACTGGCACTTCAGCGATGGCTGCAAAAGGGAGAATTTAGATTATATTTTAATGTCAAGTTTTAATTCAAACCAATTTGCTTATTAACCCTAAAGAAGTTGTCTTAAAAATTATGAAGAGAACAGTAAAAATACTGTAATTCATATAGTTGGCCCAACTTGCCTTTCAGACTTCAAATTATCATCACTTTCTAAAAATGATAAAATTTCAAAAATTCACTCACCATCAAAATATAATGAAATGAGTCATTAGTATTATTTTCATCCAAGACAATTCAGATTGGGAGTCGTGGGAGTGGTGGGCAGTACATGCAAACAGTAAGCACACCAGTGGAATTCCTTGAAAAAACAGACTTTGTTGGCTATGATGGATTTTTGCATAGCTGGGTAGAAGAGAGCAAATGAGGTGGGAGTGGTGGGCAGTACATGAAAACAGTAAGCACACCAGTGGAATTCCTTGAAAAAAACAGACTTTGTTGGCTATAATGGATTTTTGCATAGCTGGGTAGAAGAGAGCAAATGAGTAAGTAGTTTGTTGGTGATGGTCAGTTTTATGCAGAAAATGGTTTAGCCAGTGATAGTAGTTGACCTGTTATGTTACACACCCTTGTCTATGCTTAAATGACATCACACAACTCTCCATATTTTAATATTCTAAAATGGAAAGAAACGTGTGTAGATGCATTTCACATTTAACTGTAGGGGTAGAGGTAGAAAAATTTGCTACCAGATGTATTTCATGCCACTGTCAAGGTGTTTGTTTTCAGCATTTTACCTCTGTGATCTAGATGATGAAAACTGATGTTCAGAGCGGTTGTAATCCAACTTTGTATCTTGGCTCTCTCATGATCTATCTGATATGACAATTTCAGAAGAAGAATGTCATACATTTGAAAATAAGTGAATTACTAAACAATTACATATGGAGTCTTTGGTTAACCTTTTCCCACGCCCCCACCTCCTGAGATTCCTCATTCTATAAAATCAGAAACAAAGGAGGTGAAGTAACAATTGACACCACAGAAATGCAAAGGATTGTAAGAAACTATTACAAACAACTATATGCCAACGAATTGGAAAACGTGGGCGAAATAGTGTTTTCATTTTTTTAAAGTAAATATATGACTCTGTTTAATGAATGGATTCTGTGCTTTAAATATCCTTAAATAAAATTCTTTCAAAAAGGATTTTTAAAATTACATTTATGTTATGCATTTATGCAACCATGGAATGCTGGTTTTGAGGCCAGGACCTAGTGCTATCCTAATGTATGCAACACCTAAGCCATTGCCTATTTGTTTGACAGTGGTTGACCCTCCTGTGTATGGATGACCTGTGCCCAAACTGCTGATTCTGCAGCCCATCCATCTCCCGAGCTGAGCTGTCTAGAGGAGTTACAGCAGCAGACCGCACACATCCTCTCTTCTGTTGCTTATTCCCCTGGCTGTCTCCTCCTTTTTGCATGTATTGCTCATACAAGTGAAACTCAGTTAACCCTCATCACAAAACAAGGTGCTGACATGTTTAGTTTTCTCTTTTAGGAGATTCTCATTTAAGATCTTAACTTGCACTGTAAAATTTTCTTCCTTGATGATTCTGAGGAAAACAAAAGAGCCCAATCAGATTTGAACAATCCTAAATCCTAAATGAGTGAAGTTCAAAATAATAAACTAATTTACATAATAGTCTGTCCATTCTAGTCTGATTAATTCCAAACTCCCTGCAATCAGGGCAAAGTTAACCTGGAAGCACTCTGGAAAAAATTTTGCATGCCAAAGGAGACATATAAATGAATAATTGTCTCATAAAATACTAAGGTTTGCCTAGAAAAAATACATTCTCTGGACGTCTAATGTTTGCCAGCTGAAGCAAGGTTGCTTCCTAGCAAGCTTATCCACTACTAATTACAAAGCACTTTCCTCCAGTGCACATTTAGTCCAAATGTAAATATTCTAAACATAATTACCCTGGGAAGGCTACAGTCTGGGAACATTCCCAGTGGAATGCTCCAGTGCTCTCATTTCTCTATTAATAGTTCCTCACAACTTTTTTTTCATGTTGCAGATGTTCTGAAAACATGCTTGATGCTTTTTGTTGCTTGAAAAGAATGTAAATCTTTTGCATTTTAATACTAATTTGGAAAATTCAGTATCTCCTTCATATTCATAAATTTTAATTTTTGCCATGAGCTACTTAAATGATCATAACTTAAAAAGGCAAAAAAATTATAGATAAGTATTAATTTAATAAAAATAAAAATTTGACCTAGTTGTAATTCTGTATTTCTTCTTTTCCCAATCACCTTATTTATCATTAGTTTGGAAATAGTCTATAAAATATTATAAAAAATGTAAATTGCAGGTACTCCTTATATCTTCAGATTAAAACTAAAAATGTTCATGTATTTTTATCAAACTTTGTTGATATGTATATAATATCATCCTACGTGGGCACCTAGTAGTCTACAATTATGCATGTAGTCAGGGAAAAAATATAAATTGAAAATTGTTATTTTATATATTTTTCACAAAATTAGAAAGCATTGTTGTAAAAGTAAATATGTTACTTTGGAGTTTTCAAAAGTACTTTATTTTTTTTCTAATCATAAAAGTTAAATCATGATAGAAAAATCAGAACATATATTTAAAATTAAAACAAAAAAATTCCCTTAGTTCTGCCATCCAAAGATGAATATTTTTACACATTTATTATACTTTTACATTAGTTCATTTCTTTTTTAAAAAATTACTATACTTATTTCTTATTATAAATGTTATGAAAAATTTTTAATGTTTTTCAAAATTTAATCAAAATCATAATATATTTAACCACATACTATTTATCTTCAATTTTCTTACAAAAATAACTTTGTGATACTATAAGTGTATGTTTGCACTTTATAATTTTTGTATTTAGAAAATCCTTCAAGGAGAATAATTCTAAAAGTCAAGGGATACAGTTGCTTTAAGACTTTTGACATATTGCTAGCAAAAAGGTTTAAACCAGTTCATACTCCCCAAGAGTATAAGAGTGTCTGTTTTTATTACCTCCTTACAAGCATTTCAGTATTTTTATTTTTGAAACAGGAAATAAGTGGAGAGATAATAGCAAAATCTACTTAGATCTAATAATTTTATTTTGGAATTTTTAAAAAGACTTCTAATGATATTAGAGTTTCCTACATTTTTGAACATCTGTTAATTTGTCTTTGGCCAATTACTAGGTATCTGTTCATATTCTTTGTTCATATGTTTAGTGAGGATTTCTTTCACCATTTGTGATTTAGGGAGTTTCCTCCTTGCAGAAATTTGATAATTATTTACTTTAATTTTATGCTTGTTTTTTATATTTTGAATTTGTACACGTAATTCTTAAATTCAGAGATGGTATGAGTAAAGGTTATAAACAAATATCCCTATACTCATGACTTGTCCTAGAATCATTTAATGAATAATCTTTTCTTTTTTGTTAATTTGAGAACTTTTCTTTACCATATACTTTAATTTTTGTAGCACTGCAATATTTTAATGTTTGGATATGTTATAACTCTCCTCATAACTATTATTTTCCAACTTACTTTGAGTGTTTATCTAAAAATATTTTCAGATCATTTTGAAAAGTTTAAAGAAATGGTTTTTGGATGTCAGTGAGCCTGTAAATCAGTTTAGAATGATTTGACATCTTTAAATTATTCTGTTTTCCTTTCCAGAGACATGGTATATTTTTAGTTTTTTCTTAGGTCATAGAATATGACTAAATATCTTGTCTTTTACATTATCAAGACAGCTATTGATAGATATATAATAACTCTATCAATAATATCAATATCTACCTATATAATAATACTAGAGGCCTGGTGCACAAAATTTGTGCATGGGGCGGTGTGGGTCCCTCAGCCTGGCCTGCACCCTCTCCGTTCCAGGACCCCTCGGGGGATGTCGGACTGCCGGTTTAGTGGGTCCCTCAGCCTGGCCTGCACCTTCTCCGATCCAGGACCCCTTGGGGGATGTCAGACTGCCGGTTTAGGCCCCATCCCGCAGGGACCGCTGGCTCCTAACTGCTCCCCTGCCTGCCTGCCTGATTGCCCCTGACTACCTCTGCCTGCCGGCCTGATCGCCCCTAACTACTCTCCCCTGCCAGCCTGATCCCCCTAACTGCTCTCCCCTTGCTGGCCTGATTGCCCCAACCTCCTCTGCCTTGGCCCCGCCACTGTGGCTTTGTCTGAAGGGATGTCCCGAAACATCTGGTCTAATTAGCATATTACCCTTTTATTAGTATAGATTTATCTCTTTCATTGTCTAGCTAGATATTGCCAGGTATTCAGGATGGGGCAAAAGTAGGTTTACAGTTGTCAGTACATGAAACACAGTTTATTTTTGTATTATTATTTGTTAATTATTGTATAATTTTCCATACAACTGTAAACCTAACCTACTTTCACCCTGCCCTGTATAATAATAATAATAATAATATAATAATACCTACATTCATTAGCCTTGGGGTTTACTAAGCAATTATCTTATTTAAGTTTCAAAATTATCTGAGGAAGTGGACATGATGGTTTCAATTTTACAGATTAAAAACAAGCAAACACTAAAACTTAGAGAGTTTGAGTAACATGTTCAATTTGTAACTTTTGAGTGACAGACCCAAGTCTGACTAACCTCTGACTTCAAAGTCTGTGCTCTTAATTGCACCACTCTGCATTATGAAAGCTATTAAATTTTATATTTTTAACTTACATTCCTATTGACTGGGTTTTAGGACATTTGAATTACAAATTTCAAATCAACATGCTTTATTCCCTGTTGCAGACTCCTCAATAAATCCTCTATTGAGTTTCAAAGGATACTCCACAAACAAGAACTCTCAAATGACTGTCATTAGAATTTGTCAAAAGATTAGAAAGACTCTATTAATATTTATGTGTACATTTTGTCCTTAGCACAAACTTTGTGATTTAAAAAGTATGTCCCTTTTCCACCACTGGAATTTCTTCTATAAAAAACTTCTAGACACTTCAGAAATTCCTACTTAATTTTTTTCTTCATTAGACAATCATCATAATGACATAGTATTAATTATACCCACTGTGGTCACAATGGGAAAAATAAGTAAAGTCAGGTTGTTTGGCTCCCCAAAGGCTTTCGAGAATTGTACTCATGAACTACAGTTTCTCAACACAGCTCAACTGACCACAGAATTTTAAAGTGACCATTAAGAAATGGATGATGACATATCAAATAATAGCTTATGAACAATGTAACATTTCTTCAGAATGAAGACGAGTCCTTAAAAAAATGGGACCAAACCATATAATTTTCTAGAAAAACTGTACATTGTGGAAGATACTTAATGGAAGAGGAAGGAAAATGGCCCAGTCTTATGAGATGAAGTCACCCAAGATCTTTGGTGTTCTGTCCATCATGGCTGCAAGAGTCACCCTTCTTGTTTTGATACTTCATGTTTTCATGTTTGTACAAGTGATAAAAATAAATTAAAACAAGCAAATTCAAAACACACACTGAATTTTTGGGTCCCTTCTCTTCACTGGGGCCACAAGCACAGATGATGTTCAGGGGTAGGGAAACTTTTTTTCAGCCAAAAAAGGGCCATTTGGATATGTGTAACATCATTCGTGGGCCATACAAAATTATCAACTTAAAAATCAGCCTGCTATTTGGTCAAACATTTCATTAACTCACCTCTAATGCCTTAGCAGGGCCAAGCCAAATGATTTCATGGGCCTTATATGGCCCGTGGGCCAGAGACTCCCTACCCCTGATTTAGATGATGAACTTCTATACTAAGTTCATTGGAACACGTGTGTATCTCACATAAAATTGAGGCTTTGTTGTGACTTTTAAGAGGTTCATCAGAATCCATTATTTCCATGTGTAAGAAAACATACAAGCACCATCTTCATTAATGTTCTGTATTTTTGATCAGTGTAACATTGGTACTGGCAGGTACAAACTCAGAGGCCATGGCAAATGAGGTTGTAAAACTAGAACTTTATTTTTTGACTCACATCAGCTATGAACTCCTTTACTTTATTTGGATGATTTAGATGATGAACTTCTGTACTAAGTTCATCGGAACACGTGTGTATCTCACATAAAACTGAGGCTTTGTTGTGATTTTTAAGAGGTTCATCAGAATCCAGTATTTCCATGTGTAAGAAAACATACAAGCACCATCTTCATTAATGTTCTGTATTTTTGATCAGTGTAACATTAGTACTGGCAGGTACAAACTCAGAGGCCATCAGGCACATGCCCTTGACCGGAATCGAACCCGGGACCCTTCAGTCCGCAGGCCAACGCTCTATCCACTGAGCCAAACCGGTTTCGGCTATAAGTACTTCTTAAAGAAATATTTCAGCAATGACTGAAAAGCAGCTTCTACACCAAAAACTGAGTACTCTTTGGAAGATGGAATCCTCTGTGATTGGCAGCCACAATTAAAAGGGTCTGAATCACCAAGGCAATGAAGGGGTTGATTCCAAACCCTGGGGCATAGCATCTCATGCCTAGAATAACTGCAATCTGAAATACTGCTATCATTCTGAGAATCATCTAACTTACCTTGAATAGCAAATAACCAGTATAGCATGCTCAGAAGTTAGTTATGAAATTCATAAGATGTAGCGCCTCTGTTTTGACAGCTGAGAACGCTCCCAAAGCAACCTTGGATTCTCCTAAGTGAGTCCTTTCCAGATGTTACTGAGCACACAGATCACCTGGGATGAAGATTATTATTCTGTAGGTCTCGGGTAGGGCCTGAACTCTGAGTAATTCACAGCAATGCTGACAGTGCCTATTTGTGGACCCTACTTGGAGAAGCAAGACCTTGGCCAGAAAAAGATCCTAGCTGACTTTTATTTGATCCACTGTGAAGGCAGCCACAGCTCCCTTCCTATTTCAATAGCTTCTACTGCTCCATTATATGTTAAAGAATTTGGGGATGAGACTTTGTAATTCCAAAGGACTTATACATATTTTAAGATGTCTTCCTAGCCTGCAGTGGAAAAGCCCACCAGAGGGATCAAAAAGGTCATTCAAAAGTAATAGTTCTCCAAATTTTGGAAACATTGCAGAAAAATTCTGAAACGGTCTATATCAGGCTTCTTGAAGTAGTGGGTATTTCTAAAGGGGCTCTTTGCCTGTAGTAGGCTGGCATGCTACTCTTTTGATGTTCAATTAACACTACATCCATGACCACTGACTTTCGTAGAAAATCTTTGCCGACCATTGCATGAAAAGATATGCTCTTCTGGGACATTGGCTGAGAAAGTATTAAAGGAAATGCACAGAGATTTTCGCTCAGCCATGCAGAAGTCGTGTGATCAGTCTACTTCAGTGATGGCGAACCTTTTGAGCTCGGCGTGTCAGCATTTTGAAAAACCCTAACTTAACTCTGGTGCCGTGTCACATATAGAAATTTTTTGATATTTGCAACCATAGGAAAACAAAGATTTATATTTTTGATATTTATTTTATATATTTAAATGCCATTTAACAAAGAAAAATCAACCAAAAAAATGAGTTCGCATGTCACCTCTGACACGCGTGTCATAGGCTCGCCATCACTGGTCTAAACTATATGACATTAAACTGATGGAAGCTGTTAGCAGAGCCCAGCAAGGACCCACGATTCAGAGTCAGAATGATGGACTTGACAATAAGCTAAGTGAGTGGGAGACACTGCCATTCACAGGATGTTCAGTGGTGAAAGGAACAAGAAATCAAGCCCACAGCATCTACTAAATGCAAAAAGATTTAAGACCGAGTGGCAAGGCTTTTGTTGAACTTGAATCAGAAGATGAAGTCAAATTGGCCCTGAAAAAAGAGAGAAACTATGGGACACAGATATGTTGAAGTATTCAAATCGAGCAACGTTGAAATGGATTGGGTGTTGAAGCAGACTGGTCCAAATAGTCCTGACACGGCCAATGATGTCTTTGTACGGCTTAGAGGACTCATGCAGTAAGAAAGAAATTGTTCAGTTCTTCTCAGGGTTGGAAATTGTGCCAAATGGATAACATTGCTGGTGGACTTCCAGGAGAGGAGTACGGGGGAGGCCTTCATGCAGTTTGCTTCACAGGAAATAGCTGAAAAGGCTCTAAAGAAACACAAGGAAAGAATAGGGCACAGGTATATAGAAATTCTTTTTAAAAAAATATATTTTATTGATTTTTTTACAGAGAGGAAGGGAGCGGGATAGAGAGTTAGAAACATCGATGAGAGAGAAACATTGATCAGCTGCCTCCTGCACACTCCCTACTGGGGATATGCCCGCAACCAAGGTACATGCCTTTGATCGGAATCGAACCTGAGACCCTTCAGTCTGCAGGCTGACGCTCAATCCACTGAGCCAAACCAGTTATGGATAGAAATTCTTAAGAACAATCGAGCTGAAGTTAGAACTCACTATGGTCCACTACAAAGGCTTATGGCCTTGCAGCAGCCAGGTCCCTACCACAGACCTGAGGCCGGCAGAGGGCATAACAGCATTGGCCGGGGAGC
Source organism: Myotis brandtii (assembly GCF_000412655.1). Classification (NCBI taxonomy): domain Eukaryota; kingdom Metazoa; phylum Chordata; class Mammalia; order Chiroptera; family Vespertilionidae; genus Myotis; species Myotis brandtii. The sequence goes on from NW_005360642.1 coordinate 417,660, forward strand.
TGGCTTTCAAAGGATATGGAGTGATGCTTATGGTGGAAGTTATGGAGGCTATGATGATTATAATGGCTATAATGATGGCTGTGGTTTTGGGTCAGATAGATTTGGAAGAGACCTCAATTACTGTTTTTCAGGAATGTCTGACCACAGATAGGGGGATGGCGGCTCTACTTTCCATACCACAACTGGACACTGTGTACACATGCAGGGATTTATATATATACTAGACATTTATACATATACTAGAAGCCCGTTGCACGAAGATTCGCACAATAGGCCTTCCTTCCCCTGGCTGCTGGCACCAGTTTTCCTCCGGCCCCCGGGACCCAGGCCTTTGGTCCGGCCACAGCGGAGAAGCCAAGCCTCTTCATTCTTCAGTCTTCAGTCTTCACTCCAGCCGGAGCCTCCAGTCTTTGCTTTGTGCCTGGGTATGCAAATTATAACCGTCATCTTTGTTGGATTAATTTGCATACTCATCTGATTGGCTGGTGGGCATAGCAAAGTGACACCAATTTGCATGTTTCTCTTTTATTAGTGTAGATTTTCTTCACTGCTCAACCCTGGGAGAGTACATATTGAAATTGGTGCCAATGGCAGAGTAACTGGTGAAGCAGATGTCGAATTTGCAACTCATGAAGATGCTGTGGCAGCTATGTCGAACTTCGACGCCAGGATCCACTAAGAGATGAGGAGGTTGGGTACCGAAGGTGGAGAGGGATTCGTAGTGAAAGTCCGCGGCTTGTCCTGGGCTTGCTGGGTGGACAAAGTGCAGTGTTGGTGTTTTGTTTTTTTCTGACTGCAAAACTCAAAATGGGGCTCAAGGTATTCGTTTCATCCACACCAGAGAAGGCAGACCGAGTGGCGAGGCTTTTGTTGAACTTGAATCAGAAGATGAAGTCAAATTGGCCCTGAAAAAAGAGAGAAACTATGGGACACAGATATGTTGAAGTATTCAAATCGAGCAACGTTGAAATGGATTGGGTGTTGAAGCAGACTGGTCCAAATAGTCCTGACACGGCCAATGATGGCTTTGTACGGCTTAGAGGACTCCCCTTTGGATGTAGCAAGGAAGAAATTGTTCAGTTCTTCTCAGGTATGTAGTCGTGTTTGTTGCTGAGCAGTGAGTTTTGGCTAGCTCCTGGCAACATGACTTAATAGACCTTAAAGTTGAGCAACTGAGATATTTAAACAGATATTTATATGCAGATGAATTAATGTTTTCTTCCTGGAGACCTTCATATAATTTAGACCCATCTTAACTCCTTGCATTCTACAGCAGGAGCAAGCGGTGGTGCTTATGGCAGCCAGATGATGGGAGGCATGGGCTTGTCAAACCAGTCCCGTTATGGTGGCCCAGCCAGCCAGCAGCTGAGTGGTGCTTATGGAGGTGGCTTTGGCAGCCAGAGCAGCATGAGTGGATATGACCAAGTTTTACAGGAAAACTCCAGTGATTTTCAATCAAACATTGCACAGGCAGCCAAGCAGCAGTGAACAGCAGCTACTACAGCAGTGGGAGCTGTGTGTCTGTGGGAGTGAACAGAATGGGAGGGATGGCTAGCATGTCTAGTATGAGTGGTGGGTGGGGAATGAAATTGATCCATATCACTGACTCTTGGTCAACATTATTTTAAAGAAGAAAAAAACAAAACTTAACATTTTTGCAATACCAGCTTGTGATTTATGCTTACTCCAAGTGGAAATCAGGATTGAATAAAAGACTTAAAGGTTCATTATTTTTGAACACAAATATTCATCTGGGATGTAACAACTAAGTTGAGTAAATTATAACTTAAACAATTTGCGGCTTTTCTCGAGTTAGTTCTATTATAGGATGTACTTAAGCAGTAAGTATATTTAGATTAAAGAAGCTGAATTATGTTAAATGTTACTCTTACACCACATCACATTGAACAGTTCGGAAGCATGTTGAAAAACATACTTTTTTTTGGTAAAACTCAATATAGGAGCCGTGTCTACAATTATAAAATGAAACATTTGGCATGTTTGTTAATTCTAGTTTTATTTAATAACTTCCAAGGCATGTAAGTTTAAGCTTTTTTTTTTTTTTTTTTTTTTTTTTTTTTTTATTAATGGGGAAATTATTGATCCATATCACTGACTCTTGGTCAACATTATTTTAAAGAAGAAAAAACCAAAACTTAACATTTTTGCAATACCAGCTTGTGATTTATTTTATGCTTACTCTAAGTGGAAATCAGGATTGAATAAAAGACTTAAAGGTTCATTATTTTTGAACACAGATATTCATCTAGGATGTAACAACTAAGTTGAGCAAATTATAACTTAAACAATTTGCGGTTTTTCTCAAGTTAGTTCTATTATAGGATGTACTTAAGCAGTAAGTATATTTAGATTAAAGAAGTTGAATTATGTTAAATATTACTCTTACACCACATCACATTGAACAGTTTGGAAGCATGTTGAAAAACATACTTTTTTTGGTAAAACTCAATATAGGAGCTGTGTCTACAATTATAAAATGAAACATTTGGCGTGTTTGTTAATTCTGGTTTTATTTAATAACTTCCAAGGCATGTAAGTTTAAGCTTTTTTTTTTTTTTAAGTTAATGGGGAAATTTTGAGACGCAATACCAATACTTTAGGATTTTGGTCTTGGTGTTTGTATGAAATTCCAAGGCCTTGATTTAAATCTTTCATTGTACTGTGATTTCCTTTTAGATATATTGCGCTAAGTGAAACTTGTCAAATAAATTTCCCTTTTAAAAACTGCAAAAAAAAAAATGCACAGAGACAGATGCCATGGTCATGACATTGAAGTACAAGTAAGACAGGTTTGTTGGAGGCACTAATAGTTGAGGCTGCTGTGCAGAAACACCTGTTGCAGTAACCAGCTACTTTCTGATAATATTCTGCACTAGCCACACCACATGTAGCGACCATCCTGTGGAAGAGCTCAACAGCCTGCATGGCCATGACTCCTCGACCAAGAAGGAATGGCAGTGAGGAGATCATGAAGCTACCTGTAAGGTCATGTCTGACCTGTGTTTAGACATGACCAGTGAGTACAAAACCAAGAAGCAAGCTGCTCCAGGTGCAATATGTTCTAATGGGGGAGGGCTCACTTGTGATCTCTGCAGTGGTCAGATTTTTATCTGGTTGTGATAAGTAAGGGTAGGGGTGGATATGCAGGTAGCATACAGAAAAACCTAGATAAGCAGAGGATCGCAGTGGGGGGAAATCCAGGAGTGACTCAATAAACTCCATGGCTGGTCAAACTTTCCATTCCAGTGTACATTCAAAATTTATTCTTTTCTGAAGTTGGTGTCAACCTCCTCTGTTCAGTTCCAACTTTTGCTTCTTCCTGTTAGCAGTAGCTCCAAGGTCCAGCCTTCCCTGGTGGCCTCTTTGATTCTCCTCTCTTCAGCTAAATAGTATATGTGAAATACTTTACTGAAAACCCATGGTGATGACATTTTCTTAATGTTTGTTTTTCTATTTATAGTAGCAATGAAGATAGGAAACTTGCAAACTATAGAATTGTAGGAAACCAAAACAAAAGTTGTCCATAGTTCTTATTCAAAAACAGCCACTATCAACACTTTAGTGTATTTCTTTACACTTTCTTCTTACTAAGCACTTTAAATTCGTTTTTATTAAAGCAATATAAAAACTCAGAAAACCTTTTAAATTATACAAATGTATCTAAGACTCCTTGCCCCTCCCCACACACCTATGCCAAGTCTCACTCCCCAGAAATACAAGTTTTAAATTTTCATCAGTAGCCACTGAATGTTTTTAAGGGATTTTTATTTGTTTATGGTAGTTACTCTCTAGCCTCCAATAATATGTTTCATTACTATTTCTTGACTTATTGATTTTAGACAGTATTCATCAACTTGTTACGAAAGATGAGGAAATGAGAACACAGATATTCTTCCACCTGCCTCCTTCCTGATTTTTGTTGTATTTTTTTAATTGTGGAAGTTTATAATGTTGATATTGTCTCATGACTTTAAGTGGCTGTTGTGTGCTGTGTTTATAGACAGAGTCTGGAAATATAAACCCTGGGGAAGAGAGGGAGAGGGAGGTGGGGAGGAGCCAACTGCCTCCGCACTCCTTTAGTTAATGACGCTGTATCCCAAACTGATGTTTGCTAATGTTGTCTCTGAACTTGTACTATCTCTGGGCATCCTTTAGAGGAGTCCTCTTACCTATGAAGTTTTAGGCTGTGGTTTTCCATTCCTTTAATTGCTCCTTCAGTCTGATCCTATTTAGTTTCCATTTTCCAGAATTTTCTTAACAATTTCCTCAACTGCTATATTCATTCCATACTCCCATCCCTTAATGCTATGCTTTTAATCCTTAAACTTTTTTTCCCCATTTCATTTATGGCCTTTCTGTTATTTCACAGGGACTTTGGGTTGGGCATGTGTTCAGTTCACCCCTTCGAAACACTAGGAATAATTTCCCCCATATTGCAGTTGTTTGGTTTCAGCTATCTTATTATGAGCCTGATATCTTACTAATTGGATTAATTAATTCAGATCTTAATAAAACCAAAGCTATAAGATCACATCGATATTTATTCAGATGCCAGGGACCTGAGCTCCACCTTCTCCTTTGTCTCTGTCTCTACTGTAGGCCCTGCCTCCTTAGTTTCGTCAGTTACATTAGTGATTTTCAACCTGTGTGCCTTAAGAATTTTTAAAACATGCAATACCTAACTGTTTAGTCAGGGGCATTGACCTCTTTTCCCTTAGATTGTCAAATAAAAAAAAATGACAACAGCCAACACATAGCCATCTGACGTAAACGATTCAGAGTGCTCGGCATAAAGCAGAGAATGAAATAGAAACAAACCCCATACTTGCGGTGCTTATATTCTGGAAGGCAGGGATACACTGTATCCTGTAGGGCTACAGCTATCAGCAGCACACATCTGGCCAACACAAGAAGGATGAAACGAGCAATGCTGCTGGCTTAGTAAACAGATCATTAAAACTCCTGGCTGGCTTATCAGCGCCCCAAACTGTCTCGTAATGAATCACTGGGAAGTCAGAATCTCTTTGTCTGTAGAGCGGTGGCTATTTACTAATACCAATAATCACATTAAAGGAAGAAATAAATATTATAATACATTTTTTTAAATTTGAGAACAATGCCAGTGTCCTACAATAGAGTAATGGTTAAATAAATTATGACATATCTGTAAAATGGAAATATGAGACTATTATAAATGATATTTATGAAGATTTTTTTAAGAAGAGAAAATTGTTAAGTGAAAAATCACAGTATCAAATTATGTATATAGTTTGGCTTTGTGTGATAATTGAGCTGTTTCAGTTCAGTGGAGTATTAATAAAAATAGTATTTTTTAAAATTTATTATTATTATTTTTTTTGCCAATGGTTATTTTCAACTGTGCTCTGTTGAATTCCAGATTAACATCTTGGACAGATTCCATAACTTTCTGGTTACTTTCAGGTTTCGAAGTGTAGTCTAGTTTTAAAACTTCACTCTCATTTCTGATTCCATTGCCTTTCCTTCCCCGTGTGGTAGAAGTAGGGGAGGCAGTGCAGCTGGCCATGGTGAGGGGTCAGAGGTGGGGAGGCCTCACTGGCCTCCCTCTGGTGTAACAGGTGCATGTCTGATGCCAGGGCCCTAGAGGAGGAGATGGCCTCCAGGCAGGTGGAGTGTGGTTCCCTTGGAATAATGCTCAGATTTGCCAGTCCCCTCTGTTGCTGTGAGGAAGAGAGTACACTTCCCTCAGGTCGACCAGCAGTTCACCCTCCCAGCTTCTTCTTCCCAGCAGCTTCCTGGAACAGCCCCATCTCTTCTGCTTCTCCTCTAACTCCCCACTCCTTCACATGGAATCATAAAACTCAGATGTCCTTGCCATATTTTTTAAGGTCATGGTGAACCAGATTGGGGGCAGGAGCCCTCGTCTTCTTGTAGGTATATTATTTCTTTAAGCCTTATTGGCAGTGGTTGTTCTACTCCCACCTTCAGAAACTTTTAGAGTAGACGTGCACATTGGTCTGTATGGATGCCCCATGAACAATGGAAAACTCTCCCAAGAATTGCTTTAAACGCTTTATTCCAACGGCAGCACGGAGTTATAAAGGGGCTGCACCTCAGCAGGCATCAGTCAGGGAGTGAGATGCCAGTCCCCTGATCTTCGAGGCACTTTATGAATCTCTATGAATTCTCCTGGATTTCCTCCCCTTACTCCCACACACCTAGTCTTCCCTCTGCTAAGGTGAGGGCAAAGAGAGGAGTTTTCTAGGGTGTGGTTGGATAGTGGTAAGGTTGGTTGTGCACTTTTTAATAAGCCCTGGCAGGAGGTTTTGAGTACTAATTACTTATGGCTCCTTAGAAAATGGTCTCAACTTAGGGCAGCGGCCACAATTCTGGGGCAACAGGAATAATCCCACATCACATTCCACTTGGCAAAGATGGAAAAGGGAAAGGCTAGAGGCATTTTAAGTTGAATAATTTTTACCCCACTATTTGTATTGTTTAATTTATATTATCTGGGGGAAAAGTCTTCTTAAGTCATCCAACTATTACGGTTTTTCTAAATGTCTTGCAGTCTACCCGGCTTTGTTCCCAGTGATGATTTTGCTGTTTTAGACTGGATCAAGGCACATGAAATGACCACCCTGTTCTCCTTACCCTGCGACCTGGCAGATGCCATGACATCAGGCTCACTCTTGTTCTGTTGCTAAGAGCAGGCAACTGGCCACTATGCCCTTGATAAGAAGAAAGAGAGTGCAGTGGGGCCAAGCAAGACGAGTGGCTCCTGCTTCCTGCTGTTGGATTTCTTACCTGAGCCTACACAGCCAGATCCCTCCTTCTTGTCTCCAGATCCAACAGTGAATTGCATGGTTCCTGGTACTCAGCTACAGCCCGGACTTGCCACAGGTCCTGCTTTGCCTCTCAATTTTCAGAAAAGACATTCCTGTGCATGTCAGCTTCACTAAACTCTAATGCCAGAATCTGACCCATCACTAGCTTCTGTCTGTGTCAGTTCACCAAGGCTAACAACAGCCATAAACAGCAATGTTTTAAAAATCATGGTAAAAATATACATAAGTATACATAAAATTTACTATTTTAACCATTTTTGTGTAAAATTCAGTGGCATTAAATTGTTCTATGACCATCACCACTGTCCATTTCTGGAAGATATCATCATCCCAAACAAAAATTCTGTATCTGTTAGACAATAACATCCCATTCCCCCCCTTCAGTCACTAGTTACCTTTATTCCAAATTTTGTCTTTATGAGTTTGCCTATTCTGGATATTTCATATAATATTATTTTCCCCCAAGGTTTACTAATCAGTAATTATTGAGTGCCCAGACTTTTGAAGCAGGAAAACAGAGATAATAGTTAAGGAAAGTATCTAAATGTATGTCCCTCACAACCCCTGACCCTAGAAAGAGATGCAGGAACTTGGCTGTTGACTGTAGCACACTGTAGAGTACTGGGCTTCCCATGACTACCACCTTCATGATCTTTGTTATTTGTTTAACAGTAGCAACATTACAGTTATGAAGTAGCAACGAAAATAATTTTATGGTTGGGTCACAACATGAGAAACTGTATTTAAAGGGCCAGAAGGTTGAGAACCACTGTGTTAGACAATAACATCCCATTCCCCCCTCTTCAGTCACTAGTTACCTTTATTCTAAATTTTGTCTTTATGAGTTTGCCTATTCTGGATATTTCATATAATATTACTTTCCCCCAAGGTTTACTAATCAGTAATTATTGAGTGCCCAGACTTTTGAAGCAGGAAAACAGAGATAATAGTTAAGGAAAGTATCTAAATGTATGTCCCTCACAACCCCTGACCCTAGAAAGAGATGCAGGAACTTGGCTGTTGACTGTAGCACACTGTAGAGTACTGGGCTTCCCATGACTACCACCTTCATGATCTTTGTTATTTGTTTGTATCACTGATAGTATTAATTATGTCACTATTTAATTAAGGAAACTTTATATCACTGGAAAGTCAGTGTTGTTTATAAATGAAAAGAAACTGAAAGTTAATGGAATTTAAACATAGTTATTACATTTTAGCTAGATACTGTTGCATGCAAAGTTTTTTATACAAAAGTCTGCTCTTTAAAAAAAAATAGCCCAGCCAGTGTGGTTCAGTGGTTAAGCGTCAACTCAGGAACCAGAGGTCGCTGGTTCAATTCCTGGTTAGGGCACATGCCTGGGTTGCAGGCTCAATCCCCAGTGGGAGCATGCAGGGTGAAGATGATCAATGATGTTCCTCTCTCATTTATGTTTCTATCTCTCTATCCCTTTCCCTTCCTCTCTCTCTAAAAATCAATAAAAAATATTAATAAAAATTCAATGAAAACATTAAAAAAAGATTTTAAAAATTAGCAAGCATTAGCAATGTGCTAAAGATTTCCACCAGGCTGAGATTTTCTCTTTCCTGAATTTAGAAAGATTGGGATCCAGTTATTTACTACTATGTCTATAGACCACTAAAATGATTTCAGGTACCACTAGTGTTAAGTTGGCGACACTACTTTCATAATTTTTGTCATGTTTTCCCTTGTGTTATCTGGGTCCTGCATGCTTTACTTAGCCTAATACAAGTTACTTATATAGTTGTAGTGAGAAGGAAATTTAAATATTTAAATTTTATAATTTCTTTTCCTTTGGAACCATATTTCTGAAATTAGTTTCCTATTGATTTAATTATCAAGAAAAAATTTTCAGATGCTGAAATCAGGGATTATTTTAATGTACCAAGGCATTAAAGATTTTTTTAAAAAAAGGGGGAAAAGAAAGGAAAAGCATTTACTTCCTTTTTAATAATTCAAGATTTCACTGAACTGAAAGTATTAAGGAAAAAAGTCACCTGAGTAATAAAGCATGCATCATTTCAATGGATTAAAGTTCAAATCACTGCAAAGCAGCTTATTTTTTATCCATCACCATGGATACAAAAGGACAGCTGAAGTGCAAGCATCTGACATCACAAGCATGCCCAGGCAGGCCTGGGAGGAGAGCGTGCAGCCCCACAAAGGACAAGAAGAAAAGCAGTGACGGGAGGGGAGGGAGAGGCAGAGGGAACGGTCATTGTTAAGAGGATGAATCAGAAGTTCAGTTGGGAGGATTAAATAGGAGGAGGCACGAGGCCAACTGGGAAGCTTGGAGACTAGCAGTTGTTTACATCGACCCTTTAATGCTCCTTAGACTGAAATAGAACCAGAGGGAGACTGAGAGAGAAGGTATATCATCAGGTCACTCGCTACTCAAATGGTATTTGCGATGGTTTCTTTTTATGTTCTCCTTATTTGATGTTTAGGTTTTGATTTTAACGCATGTCCTAAAGCTTTGGCCTGCTTGGCTTACTTAATTTTAAAAATCAATCCCCAAAGTGGCTAAAGCCTCCAAGTAACAGCTTGAGAGAATCAAAGGAGCCAGTACCCACTGGACAATAGAAAGTCGCAAATATTGAGAAAAATGGCTATTTTAGGTAGCATGTTCTTCTTCATGAACAGACGCAATTTTTACTTTAGTTTATTTTAAATTTTGTTTTAATTTAAAATTCTGTTTCCTATCAAAGGCAGTGCATTTATTCCCAGGCTGCTGTGTGTGTATAAATACCCAGACTCTGCCTGGTTTGGGGGTAGCCTGGAAAAGGATTAACAGCCTGCTCTCTAGGGAGAGCCCTGATTTGTAGCATTTGCTGATTTCTGTGGTATAAACATTCTCACCATACCTGATTTCCAGCTGCAAGCCTGATGTCAACTGGCTTGTAGGGTTTTTGAAAGTGTAACAGTTGGTACCAGAGAGCTCTTAAACAGTGACTGGGTTCTGTGCCAGCTTTGACACCAACTAGTGGTGGGACCTTGAGCACCGCACTCGGATTAAAGGGTCGGATCTGGGCTTGAACTGTGGTTGTTAAAATTGCACATTGGTTTGTCTTGATGGTTTGAGAGTGGATTCTTGGGGGGGAAGTGGGTATTTGGGATATTCTCAGCTCTTAGGGTTCTACCCTTTCACATCCACTTCAACTATGCAGGGCAACCCTAACCCTTTCAAGGAGTATTTTAGATTTCTGTGTAAGGCACTGTTTGGAGAGAAGCTTCTATGATGAAGGGGGCTGGGAGGGGGGACGGGGCGGAAAATCCGAAAACCACTTGAATAATTGATCTTAAAGACCCCCTTTTGTTGATAAAAATTCATGATCTATGAAACTAAAAATCAAAGGAACCAGTACCCAACGGACAATAGAAAGTGGTAAATATTGAGAAAAATTGGTGAGTCAAACACCAATATACTGATGTCTGTGGACAGTAGATGACTTACAATGAATGGTACTTTCTCTTTCTTGGTTAAAGCTTAAACTAAACACTGGCTGAGAGAGTCAACTAGGCCTAAAAAGAATTGTATCCACAGGATCAAAGGCATGTTTTTCAGATGAGAGAGGAGGATCTTAGAGACAATTTCCTTCAAGGGTTTTCAAATATGCCCAAAGGGTTCATCAGCGCCCCCTTGGAATATGTCGTGTGTGTGTGTGCGCGCGCGCATAAACAGGTGTGTACACTAAACAGGTTGTAATCCTCTTTTCAACCTTCCCATTGCCATCCCTTCAACAGAGAAACAGCTCTTATGTTTTAAATATGCCTCCAGTGTTTTAAACAGTGAGCTTCTCTATACGATTTCATTTGTGGAAAGACTTCGCTGGGGTGGAGGGTGGGAGAAGTAAGCAAAGTGCCATTGGCTTTGTTTAACAAACCAGAAACCAAGCTTTAACCAAGTAGAATGCCTTGTCCCATGACCAGAAAGAGGCAGTCACATCTGGAATTCGGGTCTCTAGGTTTTCAGACTGTCACTTCCCTTTTCAGAAGCTTGGCTACCTGAGACCACTGCTGCCTATAATATGCCTCAGGGTACGTGATCTAACCCTGTATTGTCAAAGAGGGCAGCCACAACTCACATGTGAGTATTGAGTACTTGAAACGCGGCAGGTCTGAATTGAGATGTGTTGTAACTATAAGACATACACCATGTTCAAAGTGTTAGTTTAAAAAAAAGTGAAATATTTCATTGATAATTTTTACAATATTGATTACGTGTTGAAAAGATAATATTTCAGATATGTTAAACAAAATATATTGTAAAAATTAATTTCACTTTTTAAACCTTTTTTAATGTGACTGTTAGACAATTTAAAATTAAATATGTGGTTGATATTACACTAGGCAATTCCCATTAGGCAAATCTGATTTAACCCCAGGGTCAGTCTCTTTTCCTATTAAAAGTGGAAAATATCTGCTTTTCCAGTTTCTCAAGGTTGTTTTAAAATCAAATGAGGTAATCTTGTGAAAGTACTCTGGCAAGTGCTACACAAATATAAGGTCATACTTCCAGGCATTTTAATCCTTGTTTGGTCACCTACTGTGTTACTTGCTCCCTGGAAGGTGCTAAAACTGTTATGGAGTTTTTCTTTTGCTGTTGTTTTATATGGTTTTTGTGTGTATGTGTGGTGGGGGAGAGGGGTAAAATAATAATGTAGGCTACAAACCTAATAATGAGCACGTTTATTCAGTCCTCTCATTTCTATTCCATGTGTGCGCCGAGTCCATCAACTCATTAGTCTCAGTACTGAGCCCTACATATGCTACTTACATACAGTGAAGACCTCAGCTTGAGTCATAGACTTCAGAATCCTCCTGGGAAAGAACTTTTCCAAGGGGGAAAGAGTCAAGCACAACTATCTCAATGGAGAGCTCTCAGAGAGGACAGTGTCTGACTATAGCACAGTGACCATTATTCAAATCCATTCAAATCAGTTCTAGTCGGGTGCTAGAAGGGGTCAATGGGGAAAAGGGGGACATCTGTAATACTTTCAAAAATAAAGATAACTTTTTAAAAAGTGCTATCGACTGGATGGCTTAAACAACAGAAATTTACTTCTCCACAGTTCTGGAGGCTGGCAAGTCCAAGATCAAGATGCTGGCAGACCTGGTAAGAGGACCCACTTCAGGTTCGCAGATGGCTTTCATCTTACTGCATCCTCACATAGCAGAGGGCAAGAGCTAGCTCTCTGGCCTCTCATAAGGACAGTAACCCCATTCCTGAGGGCTTTACCCTCATGACCTAATTACCCTCCCAAAGCCCCATCTCCTAATACCATCACACTGGGGATTGGATTTCAGCATATGAATTTTGGGGGGCACAAACATTTAGTCTATAACAGCAAGTGTCAATTCACTGGGACCCATCTACCAGTAATATACAGGGTGGGACAAAAGTAGGTTTGCACTTGTATGTGAAACAGTTTATTCTTGTATTATTATTTATTAATCATTGCTTGTTACTGGTCCCTTTCCTGAAAAGGTCTTGGCTGACCTTTCTGCTTGTAGTCTCACCCTGCATGATGCCACTGGGATAAGCTTTCTGAAATGCAGGTCAAATCATATCAGTCCTCTGTTCAATTCATCAATCACTACCTATGGTTTGGGGATTAAATGTAAACTTCTTAAAAAGGCATTTAAATATCTAGCCTTTGCCCCCTCTCTGGCCATATCTCTGGCCACCCCCTCTCCTGGAGCAACCCCATCTTTCCCCATTATGTCTTCCCTAAACCTCACTAATACCTGCATATATACAGATTTGTTTCTATCTTCTATATCTTGCTGTTGTTTATACAGTTTTTATGTATATGTGTTGGGGGAGAGGGGTATCTTTCATGTAACATGAACTCTAATTCAGGAGTTACTTCCACGGGGCTGGTATGGCTCAGTGGCTGATTGTCCACCAATGAACCAGGCGGTCATGATTTGATTCCTGGTCAGGGCACATGCCCAGGTTGCAGGCTCAATCCCCAGTAGGGGGCATGTTGGAGGCAGTCAATCAATGATTCTGATCATTGATGTTTCTATCTCTCTCTCCCTTTCATTTGCAACTTGGACATACTTTTATAATCACCTTTTTTACACAGTACCTACAATCAGATAAACTCACCTTTCTTATTCATTGGACAGTAAGCAGCTGGAAGACAAGAACTTCATTTTTTATCTCTGTATTCCCCAAGGGCACCTAATAAGTACTCAATATGTGTTTAATGAATGAACAAAGGTTTCCAACTTATAAATTTTCCATTGCAATTCTGCTATACCATTGTCTTGTTTTCACTGGAGAAATAGATGGCTATTTTATTATGCTAGAACGCCAAAGTAGTAAAAACACTTTTTTCTTTACCTCGCATATTTATTGTCAATTAACAATACAGTCAGAATCTCCTGTGAATTATGTTCAGTTGAAAACAGGCAGTTGTCTACTAAGAAAATTATATTGACATTCTCACTTTCAAATCTAACAATGTGAATACTAACAGAATTATGGTTTCATTCAGTGCTTTCCCACTGAGATAGCATTTGATCTGTAGATCAATTTGTTTAAAAATGTAATTGTGGAGTAACAAAATCTGAAAACATGTATTAAAAACGTGCTCAGCCCTAGCCGGTTTGGCTCAGTGGATAGAGCGTCGGCCTGTGGACTGAAGGGTCCCAGGTTTGATTCTGGTCAAGGGCACATGCCTGGGTTAAGGGCTTGATCCTGTGTGGGGCGTGCAAGAGGCAGCCGATCAATGATTTTCTCTCATCTTTGGTGTTTCTATCTCTCTCTCTCCCTCTCCTTTCCTCTCTGAAATAAATAAAAAATATACATATTAAAAAAACTTGCTCAAACCAACTTTTGGTTTAGTTCTTTTTATGCAAAATGAAAGCAAAAGCCCTGAAAATTCCAATAAACTCCATGAAATAGAGGTACATTAATGATTCACTAATTATGAAAGAAGAAAAATACTAGTATACATCTCAATGGTTTTGTTTCTTTCTCCACTAACAAAATAATTAACTTGTAAATTTCATCAAATGACCAAAGAAGACTTACCCTTTAAACAGAATGATAAAAGTATCAGCTTTCTGTACTGCAAAGGCAAATAATAACAGTTGGACTAAATTTGTTTTTTTTTTTGTTTGTTTGTTTGTTTTTAAATACATTTATTGATTTTTTTTTACAGAGAGGAAGGGAGAGGGATAGAGAGTTAGAAACATCGATGAGAGAGAAACATCGCTCTTGCACACTCCCTACAAGGTACATGCCTTTGACCGGAATCGAACGTGGGACCCTTCAGTCCGCAAGTCGACGCTCTATCCACTGAGACAAACCGGTTAGGGCTAAATTTGTTTTTTATAAGAGCAGACCAACTTTCTGTATCTCCAATTTTATTGTTCTTTAAACCCAACTCAAGTTTTCTGAAGTCATTCAGTTTAACACCTCACATATTAGATACTGTTTAAAAGTTATTATGCCAGGGCTGGCCAGCAGACCCTGAGCGACAAATGAATGGATTACTCCGACACGTTTGCTGTGAAAGAGAGGCTAAGGGACATCCTGGCTATAGCAACCAGGCAGCCCCGATTGCCTGCCTTGTTAGCCTTTTATTGTAACAGCAGTTTGAGTTAAAGTTTATCTTTAAGATACAATCAGTAGGGGAAGTAATCTTGGGAGAACACATGTGTTTGTAGTGTCCTTTAAGCAATGGCATCCAAAGATTAAGATTAAGGGTTCCAGTAAACACCCGGGGTCTGCACATGAGCAGACTTGTTTGGGAAGGTCAAGGAATAATTAGGGGCACTTCCTTGGACACTCCCTTAAGTCCCCCCTAAGTCAGAATTCTGATAAACAGGGCAGGTGGCCTTCCACACACTTACCTTTTCTCAGAATGTCCAACCAAGTCTCTTGTGCTCCCCAACATTATTATATGCTGACAATCTACTATTTACCTGGAATTTATTGTTAAATTTAAAATTTCCTAACAATATGGACACCAAGAAGTTAGATTTAAAGTTTCTGAATTTTGTAATACTTATCACATATTTAGGTAAAATATATAAAATTGTGACAGTACTATTCTTTTTTGTTTGATTTTTAAGAATGGCATTAAATGAACATATGAGCATTAGCTAAGGATATGGTTATTTATAGTATGTTCCTTTTAAATTATAATCATTGTAATTTCTGGATTGTCTACATCTGGAAAGTCTACTTATTACTTTGCCTATTAACTTTATGAAACTTCTAACAAATTATTCAAACTCTTTAATTTTCCCATATGGAAAATAAAAATAATTCTATTGGTAAGCATTTCTAGGAAAATTTTAATATTATCTGTATTATGCCAAATAGCATAAAACAAGGCAATCAAAGTTCTGTAGAAAATAATTAGTTAGCAAATAATAAATCTAGTGATATTACAATATTAATGTAAGCCCAGGAATATTAAAAATATAGCTCCAAAATGTTTTATGATTGTTAGTATAATTTCTGTCATAAATATCATCTTTAAAAACAATAGTAAACCTGATTCCTGTTTAATATAATTTCAAGTAATCTTATATAATAAAAGGCTAATATGCAAATTGACCACACCACAGAATGACCAGTAGCTATGATGCACACTGACCACTAGGGGGCAGACGCCCAATGCAGGAGCTGACCTTGATGGTCAGTACGCTCCCACATGGGGAGCATGGCTCAGCCAGAAGCCCTGAGCTGGGCTCACAGCTGGCAAGTGCAGCAGCGGTGGCGGGAGACTCTCCTGACTCCTCGGCAGCGCTAAGAGTGTCTGACGGCTTAGGCCCTCTCCTAGAGGGCCTAAGAGGGCCTAAGCCGTCAGTCGGACATCCCCCAAGGGCTCCTAGACTGCGAGAGGGCCCAGGCTGGGTTGAGGGACCCCCCCCCAGTGCACGAATTTCGTGCACCGGGTCTTTAGTAGTAATATAAAAATGTGGTTTTATTGGCTTTCCTTTTTTATTGAAAAAGCTGAATCCTATGTAGTATGTAGTGAAATGAAATGGCAAATGATGTACTTTTAGAAAATTCTATGAAAATGTTTATAGTTCAATTATGTAAAAATCATATAAAAACTTGAAACTTATCTCGTATTTTGCATAAACTTTTAAAAATAGTTCAATAAACTAGTTTTTACTTCTGTAGGTTTATAATTCTTTCGGTCTTGTTTCTTAATATATATATTCTTATTGATTTCAGAGAGGAAGGAAGGAAAGAGAGATAGAAACATCAATGATGAGAGAGAATCACTGAACCTGGCCGCCTCCTGCATGCCCCACACTGGGGCTCGAGAGCCTGAGACCCTTCAGTCTGCAGGCCGACGCTCTATCCACTTAGCTAAACTGGCAAAGGCTTTTTTTTTTTTAAGGTCAAATAAGTTGGTAGTCACTGTTATTCCAAATATGATAGAGTGAAAAGATACTGAAAATGTGTTACATACAATTAGATACTGTTTTAGAGACTACAGACCTTTTAAATACTTTATGGCTTTCCTGCAACTCTATTAAGTTGTAGGTAAAACACATTAAAGGTATTAAGTTTGAAACCAGGAATTGAGTGGAGGCAGGTTTGAATCTTGGCCCTACCACTTACTACTTTAGTATCTTGTGGTAGGTTCTTTAACCTCCCTGAATGTTTTCTCAGGTATAATGATAACTATCTGTCATGAGTGATGATGGAATGAGATTATACTGACTAGCACCTGTGAGTGAATAAATTAGTTTCATTCTCAACTGACCTTGAGTGTTAACCCCCATTTGACTCTGGAGCGATATATTTTTTCACCTAAATACAACATGTTTCTTGACTCTTTATAGCAACTTCTTTTAAAGTAACCCACTGAGGCATTTATTATTTCAAACGGAGTCAATAACCAGTGGGCTATTTTTAGAAGAGCATTAGCAGATTTAAACAAACTGGGAAAAGTACTTCAGTGCCATTTTAGGGATGACTCATTTGTTTTTCACTAACAGATGGTTGCTATCGTCTACCGAAAATTACATTTTCTCTTGCTGCTTTTAAGATTCTCTCTTTGTCTTTTGCTCTTGGCATTTTAATTATGATGTGTCTTGGTGTGGTCCTCTTTGGATTCCTTTTGTTTGGGGTTCTCTGCGCTTCCTGGACTTGGAAGTCTATTTCTTTCACCAGGTAGGGGAAGTTTTCTGTCATTATTTCTTCAAATAGGTTTTCAATACCTTGCTCTCTCTTCTTCTAGCACCCCCATAATTCGGATGTTGGTATCAGTGCCATTTTAGGGATGACTCATTTGTTTTTCACTAACAGATGGTTGCTATCGTCTACCGAAAATTACATTTAATTGTGGTATTGTTTAGGTGGGTTAGTCTGAAAGTCGAAGTAAAATATATTGAAATAGTGCAAAGTTGAGAAAACGAGGTCAAGCAAGAGACGAAATGACCATAGTCAAGGTCAGAAGACTGATTAGAACGCATTTATTTGCCTTGATAAATTAGATTCTCTGCAGATGGAGGCAAAACCCAGTTCTGGAGAAATTAACAATGGCAAGAAAGGGGAATACCGTGTTAAACTATCTTGACAATCAGAAGGTTCAGAAAGGCTTAACCTAACCTTCACCGAAGAGATGATTTTCGACCTCCTGCAATCAATCAATGCAGTTTAAATGCACTGTCATGTTTTAAAGGAGAAGATACGTCACGCAACAGCTCTGAATAGGTTACTGGCATGCACCACATATGTTTCCTTTTACAAATTTGTGTGCAAATGTTTCGAATGTCCTCCCACCTCAAACCTGTTCCAAAACCTAAAAACCACTTTCAAGCCAAATTCCCATGATTCTAGAGGCAAGAGTATTAATGCACTAACTCCGCATGCTCCTGAAAATCAGCAATTTCAGGGCTCAGACCAAGAAGTAACTAGCTAGCTAAGTATTGTTTCTAATGTCTTCCGAATTTAAAGCCAGTCGACTTCCGAAAGGGGTTCGAGACTCGTGTTAACGTTTCGGTTGCGCAGTCTCCAATTTCCACAATTCACGAACCCCGGCCCCGCCGCTCGCGGCAACCGGCTCCCCGCAGCCGAGGCCCAGGACGCTCGCCTCGGAGTCTCGCTCGGCTCAGTTTAAAGGGCCGCAGGCTCCTTTCGCTGAGCAGCGGCGCGAAATACCTCCCCGCTCTCGGTCGCCGCTAACGCCGGAGCGGTTCAACCAATGGCCGCCCTCTCCTGTACGCCTCGTCCCGCCTCCCAGCTCCTCCGAAGCCAATAGAGTGGCCAGAAAGCCTGGGCGAGCATCATTGGCTGCGGCCCTCCCGCAGTGGCGTCTGGGCCTCCGCCCCCGTTACCCTGGAGCCGAAGTCGCCA
>NW_005360642.1:436006-475787 GCF_000412655.1 Myotis brandtii
GGGGCCGGGCGGGTGGAGGGTGGGCTTTGCGGTGGGCGCGGAGACCGGGAGGAGTTGCGGGTAGCGGGTGGGACTGGCGTGTGCGGGAGCTAGCGATCCAGCGTGTGAGTGGGAGCGTGCTGGTAGAGTTGTTAAAGCGGGAGGGGTGGAAGGATTAGGGGTGCCGGAGGATTTGGGGGCGCGGGGAGAAGGAAGTCCTGGGGAAATAAGTGAAATGCCCGCCGCTGGGAGAGCGCCGGGAGGAGGGGAGGCTGACCCACCGGTGCGGGATGAGGAACACAGGAGGCGGGGCTGCGGAAGGGTGGTTTTATTCGCTGGGTTCTAGAAGAGACGGAAGGAATTGCAGGAAATGTCGAGAAGGGGTTAGGCGTTGTTTTTAAGACCCTCGAGGCCTGTGGAGATTGAAGATGGGAAAGGAGGCTGTGAGGCTTTTGGGGACTCTGGGTCCCAATAAATAAGAGATTAAGACTATGGTCAGAGTGGGAAGGTTCTTAAAGAGTTGGGGGCAGGGGGGGAATTTACACTTCTTTTAGGGATGGAATGAGAGGAGGAAAGAGGGTTGGCAAAAAAAAAAAAAAAAAAAAAAAACTTGGCATAGGCATTTACGTTGGCAGGACCAAGGAGTCAGAGATGCTAAATGTTAAATTATTTTATGTTTTAATGTTATGTATCTAACATTTTTTTCAGTTGCCACGCAAGAAAATATAAACAGGTGAAGTTAATATATTTTATCTAACCCAAAACATTAACAAACATAAAAGAGGTTATTAGAGAGATATTTTATGTTCTTTTTTTATGTACTGAGTTTTCAGAATCCCATGTGTATTTTGCACTGACAACATATCTCAGTTCTGACTAATTACAGTTCAGGTGCTCAGGAGCCGCTGTATTGGACAGCACAGTTGTAAACTATCTGCAGTTTAATTATATGCCATGGTGTGTGTCAGGAAGGAAACCAGTGCCTAATTCTCACATGAGTCGGCCAACAGCAAGCCAACCCCAACCTGCAAATACTCTCAGCAGGGCTACTGGCCTGTGGAGCTCCTTGCAGATACATGAGGCTCTGTGCTGTGGCTGGTGGTGGTGTGGCCTCCATCGTGCCCACAGTGCTCCCTCCCAGAGTTTCCACAATCCTCACCCTCCTGAGCTCACTACATGTATTGTGAAAAGGAACACGGGCCTGGGAAACGTGAGAGGAGAACATTGGTAGAGACTGAAATCCCTCTGGCATGGCTGGAGAAAAGGCTTGCCCAGGTGTGGTGAGTAATCCAGCAGACACCCCCAGAGTAGCCCAGAGGTGAAGCCGCATTTCTCCCTAGATGTGGTCAGGAGCGGCCTGATTACTTGAAGCCAGCAGCTGTATGCCTTTTACTTTTGCACATGCTGCTTCCTCTTACTGCAATAAGGTCGTCTTCCCTCACCAACTGCCTTCTTTTACCAACCTCATCTACCATCCCACCTCCCTAAAACATAAACCTACTACCCAAATCTTACTTGTGTTTAATCTCTGCTAGTACCTAAAGACTCCATTGAGTCCTTATTGCCTCTGGAAACCTTTCCAAACTCCCTTCTGTCCTCTAATCTTAGTTTTCTTAGTCCCCTTTACTTCCCTTTATCATTAGTACTTACACTCTTATGTGAGTTTTCTTAGTCCCTTTTACTTCCCTTTATCATTAGTACTTACACTCTTATGTTACCTTTCTCTTGGCTGGGAGTTTATTAATGGTAGGGGATCACTTGTGTCTTATTTTGTATCCCCAGCTCCATCCTTAATTCAGTATCTGACACTTAGTAGGTGTTCAGTAAATATTTCATGAATGAGTGAATATTCTGTAATGTTTTCATTTGATTGACTAAACTTTAGGAATATGTACTATAGTTAAGACGCTTTAATTTGACCCATTGTTTCGAAGAAGTTAAGATGCTTTAATTGTTTAAGAGGCTAATTATGCCTTAAAGTTTAAGTCTAGCATTTACTGTGATCTGACCAAGAGTCTAGGAGACCATATTTAAAATCTAAGCATAGTTTGATTTTAAAGCAAGAGTAGCGTCATGAAAATAAATGTAGAATAAGGAAATGCTTTAGGAATATTCTGGAACATAGGTAGAGGAATGTAAAAATTTACTTGGTGTTATTAATTTCTAATCATTTTTCTCGTTTGTGGGAGAGAAGCAATTGCAATTTTAATGCAGCAATATTGTTTTTATTTTTATCTTTGGTTATTTTTCTTTTGGGGGAGAGCGATCTCCTTATTTATGTTTTTCGCTCTTTATTTTTATTATACTCACCTAGTTGCCTGTTGTGTGAGCTCTTTTGCTGGCAGCAGAGGTAGCCAGGCAGCAATGTTTTATACAAAGAAGCTGAACACAGAGAAATGACAAGGAACAGTTACTTGATTTTATATAATTTTTTTTTCTCTCGAAACTAAACTTTTCTTTTTATTGTTGACTCCATTACAGATGTCCTTCATCTCCCCCATCCCCCTTTGCCTCCCTTCACCCTGCCCCCTCACCTCCTAGGTCAGTGGTGGCGAACCTTTTGAGCTCGGCGTGTTAGCATTTTGAAAAACCCTAACTTAACTCTGGTGCTGTGTCACATGTAGAAATTTTTTGATATTTGCAACCATAGTAAAACAAAGACTTATATTTTTGATATTTATTTTATATATTTAAATGCCATTTAACAAAGAAAAATCAACCAAAAAAATGAGTTCACGTGTCACCTCTGACGCGTGTCACAGGTTCGCCATCACTGTCCTAGGCCTTCACCATTTCATTGTCTGTGTCCATGAGTTATGCATATATGCATATACATTCTTTGGCTATTATAAATACACTACTATGAACATTGGGGTGTATATATTCTTTCTGATTGGCGTTTTAGGATATATACCCAGAAGTGGTATCATTGGATCAAAAAGCAGTTCCATTTTTAATTTTGGGGGGGAACTCTATAACAGTTTTCCACAGTGGCTGAACCAGTCTGCATTCCCACCAAATCAACAAACAAGTGCTGGAGAGGATGTGGAGAAGATGGGAATTTTGGACTCTATAGATTTATATCCTGAGTCATTTGAAACTGTGTATAAAAGGAGACATTCTGATACTGAAGGAGCTTAATTTTTTTATGACCTGTTTTGTATGACCTATACTATTTGGGACATTTTTTAGGAAGAAAGTTTGTTTTTGGATGAAAAATGCCAAGTGTTAGATTTAATGTTTCCTAGCATTATCATGATAGCACTCTTGGCCATTTTTAGAAAATAAACACATCTTAGGAATTTAAATTGGGTAAGACTTACAGTTTTTCAGGGGTTTTTGTTGTTGTTGTTGTTGCTGCTTTTGTCTAGTTACCCCTGTACAGATAGGGAAAACAGATGAACAACTGTTAACCAATTCATTCTTGGTCACAAAGAATTAGTTTAAATTAGTTGGAAAACTATACATGGAATATAAATCTTCAAAGTTTTATTAATCTACATAGCTTTTTTCTTGTAAGAAAAAAATAATTTTATTTAGTTAACATATTGTAACTAGTTTATATTAGTTAAATAGAAGTTATTTTTGTAACTATAAGTGAAATTTATTTTGTCTGAAGCCCTATTAGGTCATCTTAGTTATTTAAAATTAACTCAATAATAATATTCCAACTTTACTGTGGTAATGGTTCTGAGCAAAACTTTTTTATTTTCTAACTTTTCTCTTGGGAATTTTAGAGATTTAATGAAGCTTTATGGCAATTATTTGAAAGAGAGAAGATATAACATTTCCTTTAAAGCAGAAAGGCAAATTTTATACAATGAAACTAGTAATATTCTATTTGGAATAGCATTACAGAATAATCTTTTATTCCTCAAAAAAATTAGTAAATGGTGTTGTAGTTACCATAGTGAACTAGACAGAAAAGATTTCTATTCTCATGATTCTTATATTTAGTGGGAGAGACAACAAATGTAAGATTATTTTCAATAGTAACAGGGTCTATGAAGAAAAATAGTAATAAGATAGTGACTGGACTCACTCTAATAGAACAGTCATGGGGGCCATCGTTGAGAAGGTGGCATTTGGGCTGTGAATAGGATAAAGAGAAGGACTCATCTTTGTGAAGTTCTAGGTAAATAAAGGATGCAGCAGGTACAAAGTCTGTGAGTTGGCAATAAGCTTGGCCTCTTTGAGGCACACAGGGAGGCCGCTTGACTGAAAAAGCAGATTGGGGGAAGAGTTGCATGAGGCAAGAATGAAGAAGTAGGCAACAAGGTCTAGACCTTATAGGAATTTTCAGGTTCTATTAAGGAATATTTCAGGTTTGATTTAATGACTGTAGGAAGCCATTAAAGCAGGGGTCCTCAAACTACGGCCCGCGGGCCACATGCAAATACAAATATTGTATTTGTTCCCGTTTTGTTTTTTTACTTCAAAATAAGATGTGTGTAGTGTGCATAGGAATTTGTTCATAGTTTTTTTTTAAACTATAGTCCGGCCTTCCAACGGTCTGAGGGACAGTGAACTGGCCCCCCGTTTAAAAAGTTTGAGGACCCCTGCATTAAAGGGTATTAAACAGGAGAGCATTGCCAGTTGATAATTGTATCAAATGGTGTTTTCTAACTGGGGAAGCAAAGATGAAAGCAGACTATCAATTAGGAGATTGTTGCAGAAGTTCAAGTGAGAAAAAGATGGTGGCTTGGACTAAGTTAGTAGCAGTGGAGACAGTATGAAATAATCAAATTTGGAATATATTTGGAGATAAAAACCACCTGGTTTTACAAATAGTTTGGATGTGGGATATGAGCTTAAGAAGGAATCCAGAATGATCATTAAATTTTCAACACAAGTAATTTAGTAAATGAGGGTGCCATTTAATAAGATCAGAAAAGCAGGAAAGAGTGGTGGTAGAAGGGAGATGGATCATAATTTTGGCTTTGGGCATGTAAGTGTGAAGTGACTTTTAGATGGAGTTGTCAGGTAGGAAGGAGGATATATGAATCTGAAAGTCGGGGTAAAAGAAGTCTAGATGACATTACCTAAGGGGAGAGTATAGATAAAAAGTACCAATATGTCATGCCTTGTGCATTTCAACATTTAGAGATCAGGAATAGGAGGCAGATTTAACAAGGGGATTGAGAGCAGACAGCCAGTGACATAGTAAGAAAACCAGGGAAGCAGATGGCTATGGAAACTAAGCAAGAAAATAGAGTGTTTTAGGAAGGGAGGAATGATTAGTTGTGTCAAATGCTGTGAGGTCAGGGTCGAATAGGACAGAAAATTGGCTATTGGATTTAGCCAAGATGAAAGTCATGGTCTAT
This sequence comes from Myotis brandtii, assembly GCF_000412655.1. Classification (NCBI taxonomy): domain Eukaryota; kingdom Metazoa; phylum Chordata; class Mammalia; order Chiroptera; family Vespertilionidae; genus Myotis; species Myotis brandtii. The sequence goes on from NW_005360642.1 coordinate 441,310, forward strand.
TTTAACAAAAGGTATTTCAGTGGGGATGAAAACCTGACTAGTAGGGATTCAGAAGAAAATGGTTGGAAAAGAAGTAGAGATATTCTCGATTATACATTATTCTTAAAAATTTAATTGGAAACTGGAGTTGAGAAATTGGGTTGTAAATGCAATAGGACATGGAGCCCAGTGACAGCTTTATTAGAGCCTCTTTGTTGGCAGAAAGGATCCTGTAGAGAGGACACAATCGCAGGAGCACGATTTTTGAGATGGTGAGGTGGTGTGGGGAAGAAGACTCATGAGAGGTTTAGCTCTCAAAAGGAGCAGAAATGCTTCTTCAGTTTTAGCAAGGAGAGGACTACATTATGAGATAGTTGCAGATGGAGGTGGCTTCACAGGTGAGGTAATTCTCATATGATTGTTGATAGTGAAATATTGAATAGGTCACACCCAATTAAGATTCAGAAAACTTGTAGTCCATTTCAAGTTTTACTAACTTAGTTCTGAGATCTTAGATAAACTGTGATCTTGGGTAAGTCACTTTGTCTTGTGGGCCTTAATTTCCTTAATCTATATAAAGAAAGGGATGATGCCCCAGAGTTCACCTGCGCTAAATTGTTATGTAATCTTATTAAGCTATTGTACTTTGTGTTTATAAGTTTATAAGAAACAGTAGTAGTTATTCTAATAGTTATATTATCTCATCTTTGTCTTTCTTTCGGTCTAATATTTCATGTCTTTTTTTTTTTAACTTGTTAACTTGTGTTTGCCTATTTGCTCGTTTAAACTGTTTTTTTCTGACAGCACTGTCAGCCACACAACGATGTTTTTTATAAGGACTAAGGACAACATTTTTAAAAGTGACTTTTCAAAAGTGCCTAAGTTTCTATTCTCTAGGAAGGCTTTGATCTTTGGGTTGCTATCTTTTCTAAGGAATACTACTTGTTTGTTGTCATGAAGAATTGTAACAGAGTAGGGGATAATACAAGTACGGTATACATTAGTTAAAATACTTGCCTTATTTTAAAATAGATCCTAAATAATCAGAAGTTTGGCAAAGGTAAAGTATTCTCTAGTGTTCTTGGAGCTGTTCTTGAATTTTTTATCACTATTCTCGCCCAGCCAGTATTGCTTAGTAGTTGAGCATTGACCCATGAACAAAGAGGTCCCCAGTTCAATTCCTAGTCAAGGCACATGACAGAGTTGCGGGTTCAGTTCCCAGTAGGGGGCGTGCAGGAGGCAGCTGATCAATGATTCTCTCTCATTTATGTTTCCATCTCTCCTTCTCCCTCTCTAAAAAATCAATAAAAACACATTTTTTAACAAAATGAAAAGAAAGTGTTCTCGTGTAATTAGCATGTAATATTTTTCAGAATATTTAAAGGATACATACATAATTTATTGGGACTGTTTTTCTTCATTGCTTCTCTTTGATAGAAGAGCCAGACTCTGCCCTAGAGGAACTCATAGTATATTTTTGCGCATCTTGATTTCCTTATTGTCTAAAATGGCATCTGTAATTTTTTCTTGAACTAATGGGTACACGAATTGAACAGTAGTTTCATGGACATTGGAAAAGTGATTGCTTTATCAAGTTGTAAAAGGGGGAGAATCATTGTTAGAAATAATTGGCTTTAAAATTACATGTTTGCTATGAGTGATGTAGATCTGACTATATACATTTGTTTTTTCTCTTTGGAGACAATGTTAAAATAATATTAATGGGGAAAAAAGAACAAACCTATAGCATTGAAGGAATGATAGCATACTCTCAGTAGATGAGCAATTACAACACATTTTTGAAAGTGGCAAAGAGTAATGATAGATGAAACAGATGAGAAAGAGGAAACTTCTGTCCTAAAATATTCAAGAGGAAACTGCAGCAAACAGAGATTCTAATGTATCCAACAGAATATCAAACAGAATCTCAGAGAATCTTGGGATTTAAAGTAAGAAGAAAAGGATGATTGAAAATAGGAAGGAAGAATAATTGAAAAACTATATATGAAGTAGTTTTGCTTTCTTTTTTACCCAAGTCCAATGTGACAGTCAATGTAATTATTCCCTGCCCTACACCCTTGCCTCAGAAATGCAGAGGTAATTTCTTCTGGAAATAAAATACAAGCACAACGGGGGCGCGCGCACACACACAAACAAACACACACACACACACACACACACACACACACGCACGAACATTTGCGTCTGGAGATAATCCCTCCTCATTCTAGCTGAAAGGGAGTCCCCAACGCACATGTATATGGTTTCCATTCATTCTTCTTTTTTCCTCTTTCTTAAGTATCAATGGACAACCAAAACTTGCCTCCAAAGGAAAAAAACAAACAAAAAACCCCAGCAGTATATAAGTAAACCACCTGAGACAAACAGAAAATCTGTCACCAGATGAAACAGATAATTCCTGGATCAGAAGAAACCTTAAAACAAACAAAATGTCTATTTAGTTTTTTCAGAGGAATGAAAATAATGTTGCCTCTGTAAAGTAAGAACAGAATAATTATTTTTTAAAAATCAGAACAAGAAAGTTCTTGGAAATTAAGATGTTTGCACAAATTAAAAAAAAAATTTGGGTGGTTTAGAAGATAAATTGAGTAAATCTCTTTGAAAATAGTACAAAAAGAAAAAGAGAACATGTCTGTAATTTAACCAGTAGATGTTTCAAAAAGTGTAAAGAGAGTCACTTATCAAAAAGGTAACATAACGTTTCTGCTACTTAAAAATACAAGTTTCCATATCAAAAGGTAGAGGGAGAGCGAAGGGCAGCACAACCAGTGAAAAAGACCCACATCTAGGCACATCATTGTGAAATTTCAGTTTAATAGGAGGGAAAATCCTAAAAGCTCCTAGGAAGGGGAAAAAAAAGATAACCTGTAAGGGAATGAGAAAGAGATGAGCACAACTACAGTGTAAACACCCTTAAGGCAGGCATTTTTTTGTTGTCATTACTGTTACATAGAGCTAAAAAAAAAAAATGTTGGTTAAAAGAATGACTCACATCTCACAAGCAGCTCTGAAGGTTTAGAAGAGTGGAACAGAGTCTCCAGAGTTCTGAGAGAAAATGATTTAGAACTCAGAACCTCTGAAAACTATCAAGTATGAGGATAAAATAAAAACATTCTCAGGTATGCGAGGACTTAGCACACTTACCTCCTAACTCATACACCCTTTCTGGAGAAGGTATTTGAGGATTTGGAATGGTAAAATTATAATGAAAACTAATAAAGATGATGGCATAGGCTATTAGAAATGGTGGGTTAACGTATGAGTACAGTAAAAGTAATTCCAGAATGACAGCGGTGCAACAGGTTTAGAAAGTAATTGGTTTAAGTTCAAATAGGAAGTCACAGGTCTCCACAAAAAATATCTGTAAGGGGAAGAATGGAATGGAATTTAGGTTGTATATAGAATGACAAACTGGTAGATGTCAGTGATGATAGAAGGATGCTTTTTCCTTTCAATTAGGAAAAAAAAAGGACAAATAAGAATTCTGCATAACCAACATGTAATTGCATATTGTAACCCTTTAAACTGAGGTTTAATCAAATCCTCATCTTCCATAGTCTAAAAAAATGCTAATTCAAGAAATATGTAAGCATAACAGTAGAAGCCATTAAAATAGTTGCCCCAGGGATCAAGACTCTTGGATATTGGGGCCGTGGATATCTCCTTTAAAAAAAAAAAGTTTTTATTGATTTCTTTAGAAAGAGAGGAAGGGAGAGGGAGAGATTGAAACATCCATCCTCTGCCTCCTGCACGCCCCCTACTGGGGATCAAGCCCGCAACCTGGGCATGTGCCCTGACCGGAGACCTCTTGGTGCATAGGAAGATGCTCAACCAAGTGAGCCACACTGGCCGAGCAGTATTTTTCTTTTTTTTCTTTTTTTTAAACTATATGCATATATTTGGGGTGGGAAATGTGCTGATGCATAAGATGAGTGGCAGGTAATGTTTTGTGGATTCTTACCTTTTGCAATGAAAAGTTAGGTGGCACCTCTAACTAGATGATTGAGCTACTTCTGCTATGTGCATATAAATCAAATCATCCTCATCTATTCCATATAATCCACTTTTAATTATATTGGAATTAAAACTGAACGATTTTTACAAGGAACATGGATCAGAATTAACTGAGCATCTCGTATGTTTGAATTGTAAATATAATTGTTGGTATTTCCTGAGTGCTTATTGTATGGTAGTGATTGAATTATCCCATTGAATCATTACAATAATTCTCTAAAGAAGTTATTATTATTCCTATTTTATAGATGAGAAAATTGAGTTTCAAATTTAGATTGAGAAGTTAGGTGACTTCTCCAGATTTGCACGGTTGATAAGTGGTGAAGTCATTTAATTGCTCTAGACCAGTGATGGCGAACCTTTTGAGCTCAGCGTGTCAGCATTTTGAAAAACCCTAACTTAACTCTGGTGCCGTGTCACATATAGAAATTTTTTGATATTTGCAACCATAGTAAAACAAAGATTTCATTTCTTAGAATAATTCTGTAAAGAAATACTTCCCATTAAAGCTATTACTATTTTGAGATACAACTTGTAACAAAATAGGCAAGATATATGTTTGATTTTTTTTTCTCTTTATTGTATCAATTGTCAGGTGAATAAGTTGGTTCCCTAGCATTTTTGATATTTATTTTATATATTTAAATGCCATTTAACAAAGAAAAATCAATTTAAAAAATGAGTTCGCGTGTCACCTCTGACACGTGTGTCAGAGGTTCGCCATCACTGCGTCTAGTCCATCCTTTTTTTCTAGACAATTTTTATTTTTATTAAATCTTTATTGTTGAAAGTATTACATATATCCACTTTTTTCTCCTATTGACCCCTTCTAGCCTGCCCTTGCCCCCCCACCCCAGGCCTAGACAATTTTTAAATGTGTAAATATTTTCTTTCATGACTGCAGGCCAGTTTACACATTTTTAAAATATTAGTGTTTAATGGAATTGCTGATTTCATATCCAATAACTAATTATAATAAATAATTAGATTGATTGCCACACACTAAATACACTACAAAGTTAAATCTAAATTTGTTTGCTTACTTTCAAAAAATATTTTTTACTAAGAAATATTTCAAACATACAGAAGTAGATATGTTACAGTAGTGAAGCCATGTGTCTCTGTCACCTAGTTTACATATCTATTAACTCACTAGTGGCCCAGTGCACAAAATTCATGCACATTACAAGGGAATTAGAGGAAATATTGTAATATTGCTATTAGAAAATTAGTAAAATGTATATGAAAATCTTCCACCTGTCAGAGTCTGGGGCACACTGTGGAACCCAGAGTCAAGTCCCTGCCCGCACGTGCCTTGAAATCCCACAAGACCCAGACCTGGCTGGCCCCACCCTCATTGGGCGAGATCCAGACCTGGCCGGCCCCATGCCTGTCAAGCCCCACCAGGTGTATGTGGGGGGGTGCAGCCTCAGGTCCCCCATCCTGGCGCCAGGCGGGGGACACAGCCTCAGGTCCCCCGGTGCTTGCCGGGTGGACGGTACAAACTAAGTTCCCCTGGCCTGGTGCCATGGCGGGGGGGCGTGGCCTCAGTTCCCCCACCAGCCCAGCACCGGGGTGTGGGGTGCAGCCTGAGGTCCCCCAGCCCGGTGCTGGGGTGAGGGGGCGTGGCCTGAGGTACCCCATCAAGCCCTGCCAGGCACGGGGCGCAGCCTCAAGGTCCCCCTCCCCAGCACCATGCAGCCTCAGGTCCCTGCTGATCGCTCATTACTGCTCATTACGGGAGTCCGCCTCCGCTGTGGGCACAGCCATCTTGTGATGGTGTGAGGGTTATTTTGCATATTTCCTCTTTATTAGATAGGATAGCCAATCTTATTTCAACCCTACCTTTACCTACTTCCCCCTAGGTTATTTTGAAACAAACCTCTGACATTATATAATTTTATCTGTAAATATCTCAATATAAATTCTCTAAAAGATAAGGATTCTTTTTTGTTTTTGTTTTTTTTTTGTTAATCCTCACTGAGGATAATTTTCCATTGATTTTTAGAGAGAGTGGAAGGGAGGGGGAGAGACAGAGAGAAATATCGATGTGTGGTTGCCTCCTCCACAGGCCCCAGGGATTGAGCCTGCAACCGAGGTACATGCACTTGAATAGAATCAAACCCAGGACCCTTCAGTCCACAGGCCAACACACTATCCACTGAGCTAAACCAGCTAGGGCAGATAGGGATTCTTTTAAAAATTAAACATAATATCATTATCTCACCTAAAGCAATAGTAGTTCCTTAACATCATTAAATGTCCATTCATTGTTTAAATTTTCTCTATTATCTTATAATTTTATTTTCTTTATAGCTTGTTTGCATATAATTTATTTCTGAAAATTATAATTTCCATGTTTAACTCTCTATTGAAGTAAGGTTCATAGGTTATAAGTGCCTGTTTGTTCCCTTTCTTAATATATAGATAACCCTCTCCGTCTCTTCTTTTTCTGCTCGCATTAAAGAAACTGGTTTTTCCTAATAGAATTTGCCACAGTCTGGATTTTGTTACCTTGTATTTTCTGTAAAATGTCATTTACATTTAGAAATTTTATCAGAATCAGATTTAGTTTTTCCTTGTAGGGAAGCAGATTACTTCAGAGGTCTCATTATGTCCTACCTGGAGGCACACAGTGTCTATTATTTCTATTCTGTGGTGTTAGCAGCCATTAGTGATCATTATTTCATTAGTGGGTACAAAAATGACAATATTTTAATTTTGTCATTCTACTATTTTTTTCATTTGTTAGAATAATTCTGTAAAGAAATACTTCCCATTAAAGCTATTACTATTTTGAGATACAACTTGTAACAAAATAGGCAAGATATATGTTTGATTTTTTTTTCTCTTTATTATATCAATTGTCAGGTGAATAAGTTGGTTTCCTAGCATCTTCCAAGGCTAATTAGTTTTTTTTAAGTATTATATGACCTCATGGATTTAAATATATCTGATATATTTTAATCCTTTGCTGATATAATTCTTATTGATTGTGAAATTGTTTCATCTTTTGCTATTATGAGCTTCTTCAAGTTGGCTCTTGAGCCCTTTTGTCACTCCATCTAGTGTCTGATAGTTTCCTTGCTTTCTAGTATAACCACATTTTTAGATTTGTAGATTCATCTTATATGTTTCTTCCCTCAAATGTAGAATAAGATATTTTACTAGGAGCACTTGTTTCTTTTAAAGGGAAATAGTATTTAAACACTACATCTGGGTGCTAGGAATGTTCTTTGCAATTCGTTTGTTCCTTATTTTAGGATTTTGTCAATGGACAGAGCTAGGAGATAGTTTTTCATAATATAAAATCCATCATAATCCATACTTACTCTTCTAATTCAAATTTGGACTACAGAGTTTTTAAAATCCCTTATTATTTTATTACTTTATATTTGTTTCTGCCTATGTTAAAAATCTAATTTCTGAAAATTATAATTTCCACTTTTAAGTCTATAAAAGTTATAGACAATGAAATATAGATCCTATCCCTAAACTCTTCTTTCTCTCTTCTCCTAAAGCTGTTTGTTTAATCAGCTAACCAGCACTAAATGTGGCTTTTTAGTTTTTAATTAATTGATATTTAACTAAATTAAAAATTAGTTCCTCAGTCTCACTTGACACATTTTACGTGTTCAATAGTTACTTGTGGCCAGCTGCTGTATTAGACAGCATAGATTACAGAACATTTCCATTCTTGCTGAGAGTTCTGTTGGACAGCCCTGCTCTAGAGACCCCTCCCTTTTTAAAATTAGGTGTTTATTTTATTCTTGTGTTGTTAAAAATACAAATGACAAATGCTGGCAAGGATGCGGAGAAAAAGGAACTCTTGTGCACTGCTAGTGGGAATGCAGACGGGTGCAGCCACTGTGGAGTTTCCTCAGAAAGTTAAAAATGGAACTCCCATTTGACCCAGTGATCCCATTTCTAGGAATCTATCTCAAGAAACTAGAAATACCAATCAGAAAGGAAATATGCACCCCTATGTTCATAGCAGCACAATTCACCATAGCTAAGATTTGGAAACAGCCTAAGTGCCCATCAGCAGATGAATGGATTAGAAAACTGTGGTACATCTACACAATGGAATACTACGCTGGAGTAAAAAAGAAAAAATTCTTACCATTTGCAAAGCATGGATGGCACTGGAGAGCATTATGCTAAGTGAAATAAGTCAGTCAGAGAAAGATAAATATCACATGATCTCACTCATTTGTGAAATTTAATGAACAACATAAACTGATAAACAAAAACAGATCCAGAGACAGAGAAGCATTGATCAGACCATCAAACCTCAGAGGGAAAGTAGGGGAGGGTGGGGATTTGGGGGAGAGATCAACCAAAGGACTTGTATGCGTGCATATAAGCCTAATCAATGGACACAGACACCAGGGGGGTGAGGGCATGTGTAGGGGTGGGGGGCATTGGGGGATGAGGACACATATGTAATACCTTAATAAAGAAAAAACTGTTGAATTAGCAAATAGATGAATGTAAGAATAAATTAATTTGATTATTTAAAAAAATAAAATAATATATAAGAAGTTATATCCTATATAACAAAACGGTAATATGCAAATTGACCATCATGCCCTTGCACAAGATGGCTGCACCCATGTGGTCAAAGGCAGCCAGCAGGGGAGGGCAGTTAGGGATGACCAGGTCTGCAGGGGAGGGTGGGCAGTTTGGGGGGACCAGGCCTGCAGGGGAGGGCAGTTGGGGGGGACTGGGCCTGCAGGGGAGGGCAGTTGGGTGCAACCGGGCCGGCAGGGGAGGGCAGTTAGGTGTCAATCAGGCTGGCAGGGGTGTGGTTACGGGTGATCAGGCAGGCAGACAGGCGAGTGGTTGGGAGTCAGCAGTCCCGGATTGTGAGAGGAATGTCCGACTGCAGGTTTAGGCCTGGTCCCTGGGATCAGGCCTAAACCAATAGTTGGACATCCCCCGAAGGGTCCCAGATTGGAGAGGGTGCAGGCTGGGCTGAGGGACGCACCCCCCCCCCCAACCCCGCTCTGCACGAAGTTTTTGCACCAGGCCTCGTGTATGTTTGTGTGTGTGTGCGTGCACGCGCGCGCGCTCTCTCTCTCTCTCTCTCTCTCTCTCTCTCTCTCTCTCTCGGCCAGATTATTATGAGCACCTGACGTTTGTAGGCAATTTAGCTACTGAAGTAGCTAAAGTTGCTAGAGAGTCAGACCATTATAAATGGGGAAGCAGGTTGTTGTTTACCACGACAGTAGAAATTATTTTTTTCTGAAGATATGGGTAAACAACGCGATTTAGCAGCTTTTGAACGTGGGATATATATATATATATACACACGCACACTGAGTGGCCAGATTATTATGACCACCTGATGTTTGTAGGCAAATAAGCCATACACTGAATCATATGGGATATGGAAGGTGAAGGCCTATTTGAACACTTTTGCTGTCTGCAGTTACCAAGATAAAATGTCTCCAATTCGCACTGGAACACAAGGATTGGACAGTCGAGCATTGGAAAAAAGTCATGTGGTCCGATGAATCACATTTCCAGTTGCATCATGCAGATGACAGAGTGAGAATTTGGCGGAAACAGCATGAAAGCATGCACCCCACATGCATGAGTACAACCCTTCAAGCTGGTAGGGGCAGTGTTATGGTTTGGGGCATGTTTTCCTGGCATGATTTGGGCCCTTTAATTCATGTGGAAAAACGTCTGAATAGCACAACATACCTAAGTATCGTTGCTGATCAAGTTCATCCTATCATGTTGATGGCGTATCCCAATGGAGATGGCTTCTTCCAACAAGACAATGCGCCATACCCCGGTGCTCATGTTGTGCAGGAGTGGTTTCAGGAACATGAGGAAGACTTTACCTTGCTTAGGTGGCCCCCACAATCACCAGATCTCGATCTAATTGAGCGTTTGTGGGACGAAGTTAAAAGAGCCATCAGGCAGCTGGTTCCACAACCACCAAATCTCACAGAACTGGACAGTGCTATTCATCAGGCATGGTGTCAGATTCCTCGCATCACCTTTCAACATCTCGTGGAGTCAATGCCAAGAAGAATCGCCACAGTATTGAAGGCAAAAGGTGGCCCAACGAAGTATGGATGGGGTGGTCATAATAATCTGGCCACTCATAATAATATATATCCTATGTTCAAAGGCTATTAAATTGCATTATTTACCCATATCTTTAGAAAAAAATCCCTTCTACTGTCATGGTAAACAACCTGCTTCCCTGTTTATAATGGTCTGGCCCTCTAGCAACTTCAGCGTGAAATTATAGCTAATTTGCCTACAAAGGTCAGGTGGTCATAATAATCTATATATATATTGGAAAATGGTAATATATTTTACATGCTTTTCTCCATATTCTTTTTCTTAGTATGTCCTGTCACTCCAGATTGCAGAGAATATACAAAGATAATCCTCATTCCTTAAATAGCTTCATAATACTGTACTTTGTGTGGATGGTTAAATATATGTAGCCAATTCCTTATTGGTGGTCATTTTGATTGTTTTAGTCCTTAACCACTGCAGTAGTGCTGCAATGAATAGTTGTAGTGCTGTCTAATGTATGTCTTTTTTCACATATTATTAGAACCACTGTATTTTAACACTAATTTCCTCAGAGGGATTTTTGTTTCTTCTAATTATTAAAAAACTAGTAGCCCTGCACATGAATCCATATGCCAGTAGCTTGCTGCCACCCTCCTGTAGCTCCCCTCGGCCCTCCCTCCCCATGCCTCCCTCCCTCATAGCTTGCTGCCCTTCCCCCTCCTCTAGCTCTCCACTTCCCGCTTGTAGCTCGCTGCCCCACCCTCCTGCTGACCCGTGATCCGGTCATTACGTGGTCGGTCATTATGTAATGACCATTTGCATATTACATATTTATTATATAGAATATACTGATTATAAAAAAATCTAATTTCATTTTATTAAAAAATAAAAATATATTAAGAGAGAGGTAAAATCATCTGAAATTCATGTTGCCCAGACAAACAATATTTTGGTGTATATGTGTACCCTTTGCTTTGAAAATATTTTTCAGTTCCTAAGTTCAGATCGAATACTATTTATTCAATGAATATGTTGAGATCCTATTGTATATACCTGTTTAAGTTTTTCTTTGCCATAATAGTATAAACATTTTGCTTGTTAACACAAACTTTTTGTAAACATTTCTAACAGCTGCATGATATTATGCTGTATTGATTTTTACAATATTGTCCTTTTTAAAATTTTATTTCTCATCACCATTTAGCCACTCTATGCACTCTTCTACCTCTACCCACCCCTCTTCCTCCACCCTGCACCATCACTACACTGTTGTCCATGTCCATGAGTTCTCTCTCTTTTTTTTCCCCCTCAATCTCACTACCCCCTTCAACCCCACTCAGAGCTGTCTGCCTGGTCTCTTTCTATATAAGTCTGTCTGTTTTGCTTGGTAGTTAAGTTTGTTCATTAAATTCCACAATGAATGAAACCGTATGATACTTGTCTTTTTCTGACTGGCTTATTTCACTTAGCATAATATTCTCCAGGTCCATCCATGCTGTCACCAAGGATAAAATTTTCTTCCTTTTTATGGCAGGGGAGGATTCCATTGTGTAAATGTACCACAGCTTTTTTATCCACTCATCTACTGATGGATCTACTGGGCTGCTTCTAGATCTCAGCTATTTTAAATACACTGCAGTGAACTTAGGGGTACACATGTTCTTTGGAATTAGTGTTTCAGGTTTCTTTGGCTTAATTCCCAAAAGTGGAATTGCTGGGTCATAAGGTAGTTCCATTTTAATTTTTTTGAGTTAACTCCACAGTGGCTACAGCAATCTGCATTCCCACCAACAGTGCACAAGAGTTACCTCATCTCCACATCTTCACGAGTACTTGTTGTTTGTTGATTCATTGATGATAGCCATTCTGACATGTGTGTACAATATTGTTCTTAATTATAGTACGGTGGTTAGACATTTAAGTTGTTTCCTTTTTTTTTTTTTTAAATCCCGACCCAAGTATATATTTTTATTGATTTGAAAGAAGAATGGGGAGAGAGAGAAACATCAAACCCTCAACCTTTTGGTACACACGTGAAATGCTCCAACCAACTGAAAAGCCCTGCCAGGGGCGCCCCCACCCCTTTTTTAATGTATTTCATTAAACATTTCACATAATCCCTGACGGGTTTGGCTCAGTGGATAGAGCATCAGCCTGCGGACTCAAAGGTCCCAGGTTCGATTCTGGTCAAGGGCATGTACCTTGGTTGCAGGCACATCCCCAGTGGGGAGTGTGCAGGAGTCAGCTGATCGATGTTTCTAACTCTCTATCCCTCTCCCTTCTTCTCTGTGAAAAATCAATAAAATATACTTTAAAAAATAAAATAAAATAAAAAAATAAACATTTCACATAACTTTTCCCCTATTTTTAGGGTTATTGGTATCTGGGAATAAAATTATTGGATCTAAGGTTAAAAGCATAATTAAAGTTTTATCTTGCCAACATTTTTCCAAAAAATTCTGTGGATTTTGATAGCAGCATCAAGTGTTTTGAAAAATCTTTGATAATTTGATAGGTTTAAAAAGGTATTTGAGGTGGAATATTTTTATGTGCCTATCATTTGTATTGCCTGATATGGGTCTTAACATGTTTTTGCCCATTTAACTTTTGGGCTTCTATTTTTCTAATAAGGTGGTATGAGTATTTTCTTACGTGTTAATAATGGTAACCATTTTTCTGTCATGTTGCAAATGTTTTTCAAGTGTTTTAATTTGATTAACATTTACATACTTCAGTTTTACATTTTTATGTAGTCAATTTTAGATATTTTTCCTGGTTCTTATTAGTAGGCTTGTTCTTTACTACCCCTCCAAAGAAAACAACTGGTTATTTGATCATTATTCACCTCATAAAAATCAGCATTTGCATTTAGTACAAATCTTAATATTCAAGGGGGTCAAATACAATTAATATTTATCCAGAAGCAATTATATGTCAGGCATTTTACATGTTCTCTATCATGAGTATGACAGTTTGTCTTTTCTTCAAATACTGTAAATATCTATGTGTGAAAATATAGATGATTATATTATAGCCTCTTGAAAACTGTAAGTAGTATATTATTTTGCTTTTAGTATCTATCATGGTAATTAACTATAAAAATGTATTTCACAAAATATAATGAGTTTTCCTCCCCCTTCCTTAATTGTAGGGGAAAAAGTGTTTCTTCTGGTTGCTAATGTGAATTGTGGACTACAGATACATAGAGAAAGCAGATTGCACAGACGTGAATATTTTCACCAGGATCTAAAGACTAAAAAATTTCTCTTCAGGCTTGTCATGGATTTTTCTGGACAAAGGAATCTGTGAAATTATGTGAATAGAGACTTTTTTTCAAAATCATGGGGGAAAGAGAAAGTCCAGACACTGACCAAGAAAATAAGGCAGATAAACACCATTACTATTATTGTTCATCTGATGTTGAAACTACACCACAGTCTTCTGGCCGGTCATCGCTGGTCAATCCCTCCTCACATAGTAAGAAAAAAAATTCTAAAAGACAGTTTTCGGATAGCGAAGTCCATCACCAAGGTAAGCATTTTGTAAGAGAGTCCAGTAGACCTAGAAGACTCATTTTAAGGACTTAAGGAAAGCTTGCATGAATAAAACTCTTCTATTAATATGTTTATTAATATATGCATGGAAATGGGCTGTTTACAGTTTGAATAGATTATATTTTTGTAAATTTATATAAATGGTGCTTATGGCACTGTATTAGCTTTTGTTATATTCAAAGTCATAATATATACAGAAGAAAGAACCATAATTAAGGCTCTTCATTTTGTTTTCTTCCTAAATAAATGCTTATTTTGGAGTTTTAGAGGTACTATAAAGGCAAAAAAAAAATCAAAATGTTTGTACTTTTGTCTTCAGTTTGAAGAAGTTGTGAAAAGCATCGATATAAAGTGGTTAAGAGGCATTTTAGATTTGAGTAAAATTACTTCCCCAGGGTAATATAGTGCTACTGCAAAAGTTCAGACTTGAGATCACCATTCAGTTTTCTATTAAACTGTGTTATAATGGAAACAAGATTAATAATTATAAATAAGTTTTCTTATTAAAGTGTTACTAGTCTGGAACTAGTATTAATACACATTTGACTAGATAATATTATAGAAACTCTTCATTTTAAAAAATCCCTGGTCAAGAAAACCCCAATGTATACTTAGTAACAAAATGTGTAAGGACTACAAGTACACCATAAAAATGAGCTAAGTGAGGTGGTTATAGTCTGTGCTAATAAATGCAGCACAGATGTAACAGCAGTAGCTTAGAATGGTGAGAATTGAGATTGCAAGGCAAGGAGTGGTGACATTGGAATCTGAAAAGGAAAACAGTAGCCAGGTCATGAAACACCTTGAATCCTATGCAATATATTGATTGTTTCTGTGGGAGAATAGCCATTGAAAAGATTTAGGCAGGGGTATAATTAAAATTACCTATATAAATTTTTACTTTGAAAAAATAATATTTGCTTTTTAAAAGCAATAAGAACACATGTTTCTTTCAAAAACAACCCTTTCATGGACCCCAGATTTAGCTTCTCAGAGATGTTCATATTTTTAACAATTGGGTGCTCACCCATCCTTTGTTCTTTCCCTTCCTCCCTCCTTCCCTTGTTTTTTTTTTTTCCTTCTGCAGGATCTTAGTCTCTTCCTCTAGCCATTTCAGTGTGTGCCTCCTTGTTTTGATTTTGTGGTTGAGATCATTACCTGATATTAAACTTTTGCTCTACATAATTAAGAACAAACAGACCTTAGGGTTGAACCTTGAGAAATGTGTATTTATTCCCAAGAAATAATTTATATACCTAAGGAATTATTGGTAGGAATATTTGGATTGTTCAGTCCTCCCCCAGAGTGTTTTGGAGGCCACCCAATTAAGGAGTCGGAACTTCTTAAGCCTTATCTTATTTGAGAAGATAATTGAGAAAAAGCTGTGAAAAAGTTCTAACATCACCTATAAAAATTTCAATTATTGTCTTCCCTCTGACTTGCAGTTTTCTGCTTTGCATTGTCTTCTGAATTAAAACCTGTGGTAGTTTAATTACATTAGATCTAACAATAGGACTAAACTTATACCTTCCCTTAAACACTAAGTTAATTTCCCTTGGTTAACGTTGCAATCACCAGTGTAGACTAAACTAAGAAAAGAACAAATATGATTAAAACAGTTTCTTGGCCCTGGCAGGTGTGGCTCAATGTAGAGCATTGGACCCATGCACCAAAGGGTCACGGGTCCAATTCCCGGTCAAGGGCATGTACCTAAACTACAGCATTTTGAACACTTGAATTTGTGGGTTTGCATGTTTTGGGGTGTTTTGTTTTTTAATTTACTTTTATTGACTTCAGAGAGGAAGGGAGAGAGAAAAAGAGAAACATCAATGATGAGAAAGAATCATTGATTGGCTGCTTCCTGCACGGCCCCTACTGAGGATCAAGCCTGCAACCCCGGCATGTACCCTTTACTGGAATGGAACCCAGGACCTTCAGTCCTCGGGCCAACTCGCTATCCACTGAGCCAAACTGGGTAGGGCTGGGTTTGCATGTTTGATAGCAATTCTTTCCTTTCTCCTTTTTCAGCATATTTTATTATTTTAAAACTAGAGGCCTGTTGCACGAAGAGATTCGTGCAATAGGCCTTTCTTCCCCTGGCTGCCGGCACCAGTGTTTTTCCGGCACCCGGGACCCAGGCCTTTGGTCTGGCCGCAGCGAGGCTTCAGGCTTCAGTCGTCAGTCTTCACTCCGGCCAGAGCCTTCAGTCTTCGCTTTGCGCCTGCGTATGCAAATTAATCGCCATCTTTGTTGGGTTAATTTGCATAGTTGCTCTGATTGGCTGGTGGGCATAGCGGAGTGACACCAATTTGCATGTTTCTCTTTTATTAGTGTAGATATAAAACTGCTCTATCAGAAGTTGGATATATAATGATAAAATTAAGAATAGTTTAGGACATGCATGTTTGTATATTACACATTTATTCTACTTCTTTTATCAGTAAAATATATTGGGATTTTGGTAGATACATAGTTTTCCCTTATTATATGTTTTTTCAATGTCATATTTTATTTTTAACTCCTGGACGAAGAAAAAAATCATTATTTCCCCACCCTTCTTTTGGTGGTGACTTATGGTGCAGATGAAGAATGATATGGGAGTCAGTCAGATTCTCAGACCTGTTAACACTACATTTGATCTTGGTAGTTTCAAAAATGAAAATAAAAAAGGTAGATGAAAGCTGGTATTTTTTACTTCAGGTTAAGTATACTTTTGCTAATCACTTTGTAGTCATATAAATAGAATATGCTAAAAGTAAATGTTCAGATTTTTAGTATGTCAAAAGTTGGTTGTAGAAGCCCTTTCCATCTGACTGAATACTTGAAGTAAAATGTTAGTAGAAAGTTTTTATTCTGATTTTTACATAGGCTTCAACTTTGAAATAAAACAAGTTTCTATTTATAGGAAATCTTGTTTGCTGAGCAATATAACGTTATACATAAAAACCAGAGATTTGGAATTATTAAAGTTCATCTTTTGTACAATCATTTTTATGTATAAAGTTTCTGTCCTTCCAGGAGCTGAGTACATATTCCATAATAGCGTATAGACACCAGCTCTCTGTTAACTTGGTATGTTAGAAAAGCAAGAACCTTGAAATGATGGACTCTCCAATTTAAAATTGGAGCATTGCTGTCCAATGGAAATATAATGCAAATCACAAATGCAAGCCATACATATAATTGTATATTGTCTAATAACTCACATTTTAAAAAGGTGAACTTAATTTTAATATATTTTATTTAACCCAGCATATCCAAAATACAGTTAATATAAAACATTGTATGTGGAATATTCTACATTCTTTTCAAAGGCAGAAGTGGCTTAATTCCAGGCTACATTTCACAGCTATGGCATATTTCAGTTTGTACCACCCATACTTCCCATTTCTCAGTAGCCGCATGTGGCTAGTGACTACAATATTGTATAGTTTCGAAATTGCAAGTAGCTTTTCCTTTATTTCTTTTTATTACCACTTCCTTTGATGTATTTAAGCATTATTAGAGCTGGAATCCCAAATTAGTATGTATGCAAACACTTTCTTTATAATCTTTTTAATGAAACTTTATAATGTTAAATTGTAAATGCTACTTGTTAATCTTTGCTTATTTACATAATGGAATCAGGGTCTTCCTGGCTGGTGAGATGGGTAACAAAAGGTTGGATTTTTAAGGGGGGTTTTGTTGTTTTTTTACTCTGGAATGCATTTTCTTCTTGAAAAAATGCAGTCACCTTGGAGATTAAAGTTCATTATTCTTAACTGTGACAAATATCCAGCGCCTCTTTAAAAGGGAAGGTGTTCTGTATAAGGAGGCCTAAGTTTAGTGAACTTTTATAAAAATAACAACATTACAGATTTCTGTGATATGTTGGGATCTCTAATATGTATACTTTAAGGATTTCATATCCTTATATTTTTAGAATGTAGTATTTAGTTTTTATCTTGTTCTCAAATTATGTCAGATGTTTTTTATATGAGCATCACCCAAAAGAAAGCCCCTGAGAAAGCATTTAGAATCACATCTGTACTGCTGAAGTATTTTTTCATTTTCAGTCACTAATAAATGGGATTAAGTTCTTATTACTGGCAGAGAATATTTGTGGAGAACTTTGTTTTACAAGCATACTTCATTTAATCTTCAAAACAGCATAATTATGTGGTATTATCCTCATTCTGTGGGTGGGGAAAATAGATCTGGGAAGGTTTATTGAACTGACCAAGGAGTTATTAGGTGGTAAGTCTTAGTTACAAACCCAAATCTTCTCACTGTTCAACATGTTGTCATCCTCTTCACCAAATAAAAAAGCAGAATTCTAATTAATTTAGAGAAAACTTACATTTTCCTATTTCGAATACCTTGGCACAAATGACTTGAATATCACAGTTTTGTCCAGTGTTTATTAGGCACCATGCTAATGCTCATGAAGCCCATGTTTGAATTTCTGACTTGTCATCTTCTTATAAAGTTAAAAATGTAAATGCTGATATTACCATTCTTTAAATTAATGTCAAACAATTCCTTATAAACTATTGTTATATCATTTTTATGGATCAGATTATTCTTTAACTTTCTTTAAAAGATTCCAAACCTTTCTTAATAAAAACATTATATTAAGAGCTCTAAATAACTAAATATTGTAAAATTAGATTTTAAGGAACAAAATAACTAAATAATATTATGGATCCACTTGTTAGAATGAAAAATAATATATTTGGTACAGCTTTTTTCACTTTACAATATTACTGTTTATTTTTTAGCCCCTAAGAAACCAAGTCCTAAGGGTCCATCAAACAGAAAGGAAGTCCGAGTGGGATTTCGCTCCCAGAGCCTGAATAGGGAGCCACTTCGGAAAGATATTGATCTCGTTACAAAACGGGTTCTTTCTGCAAGACTGCTAAAAATCAGTGAATTGCAGAATGAAGTGACTGAACTCCACATCAAGTTAGCTGAGCAGCTAAAAGAAAATAAGGCTTTGAAAAGGCTTCAATACAGACAGGAGAAAGCCCTGAATAAGTTTGAAGATACAGAAAATGAAATATCACAACTTATTACTCGTCATAACAATGAGATCACAGCACTCAAAGAACGCTTACGAAAATCTCAGGAGAAAGAACGGGCAACTGAGAAAAAGGTGAAAGATGCAGAAGGTGAACTGTTTAAGACAAAATTTTCCTTAAAGAAACTGAAAATGATCTCTGAAGCTAGACACCTACCTGAGCGAGATGATTTGGCAAAGAAACTAGTTGCAGCAGAGTTAAAATTAGATGACACTGAGAGAAAAATTAAGGTAAAATTTCTACAGCTTCTAACTATGTTGTATTATTTTTCATTGGATATTTAATGTGCTCTATTAAGATTGCTTATTGCAGTTCATCATTTGAAGACTTTTTTAGTATTATCTTCTCAGTAAGAAATTAGGAAAAATTTAACCTTATATATTTAAGAGAAAGATGCAAAAGATTAAGGGCCACATGTTAATAGATGAATGTTTAATTCTGTGGGTCATAGTAATTTGGGGGAAATACAGTATTTGGTTATCTGATTGTTTCTCTAAATTGAAAATACTATATAATAGCTGTAGTGTATGAAACTGACATTTTGGAGCCATTGTATAGGAAATGCCACATACGTTCTGTTTTTACTCCTCTCAACATTTCTGAAAGACATCTTTTGGGCAGGTGTGCCTCTACTCCCCAAAATGAAAACTGATATGAGAGGTAGGTGGAAGAATGTTGAGTTATTAGTCTGAGAATACAGCAGATCTTTATAAAATTTTTTTTCTTGAAATGAAAGAGGAAAATGGTACTATCCCATCACTGTTACACAGGGAACTTACATTAGACTAGAGGCCCGATGCATGAAATTCATGCAAGAATAGGCCTTCCTTCCCCTTGGCTGCGGGCACCAGCTTCCCTCTAGCACCCAGGACCTGGGCTTCCCTCTGGCCACCTGCAGGCACCCGAGATCTGGGCATCCCTCGCAGCCCTGGCTTCGTCCAGAAGGATGGAAGGAAGTCCAGTCTAATTAGCATATTGTGCTTATATTATCATAGATACTACCTTCTAGCAATAACATATCAAACAGAAGCCCTGAGTTAGGACTTAGAATTGCTAAGAATTGCCACACAGTTTGGAAAACAAAGGTAAGGAAAAGGTATGGGAATAATGCCTGCTGAGAGAGCTGTCTGAGGAAGGACAAGTCAGAACTGTAAATGAATTAACTTTTTGCAATGTATTTAATACATGGCTGAAAGGGTATTTTTTAAAATCATAAATGGAAGTTAGATTTTGTCAAATACCTTTTCTGCATCTATTAATATCATATAATTTTTAAGCTTCAGTTTGTTCATGTGGTGCAACACATTAATTGATTTGAGGATACTGAATCAGTCTTGCATCCTGGGAATAAATCTCACTTGATCTAGGTGTATGACATTTTTAATGTATTGCTCAGTTTTGTTTGCTAATACTTTGTTGAGGATATTTGCATCTATGTTCATCAGGGATATTGACATAATTTTCTTTTTTGTGGTTTTGGTGTTAGGGTAATGCTGGCCTCATAAAATGAGTTTGGAAGCCTTCCCTCATCTTCACTTTTTGGAGTAGTTTGAGAAGGATAGGTATTAATTTCCCTTTGAACCTTTGGTAAAAATTCTCCTGTGAAGCCATCTGATCCAGGGCTTTCTTTGTTGGGAGTTTGTATATTAAGGATTTGATTTTGATAGTAGTTATTGGCCTATTCAGATTACCTGTTTCTTCCTGATTCAGCCTTTGAACATTGTATGTTTTGAGGAATTTGTTCACTTCATCTAGGTCAAGTAGGTCAAACTTGGGGCTGTAGAGTTTGACATACTTGATCTAGGTTGTAAAATTTGTTGGCAGATAATTGTTTCCTATTATTTCCTTATAGTCTTTTGTATTTCTGTGATATCAGTTGTCACTTCTCCTATTTTATTTCTGATTTTATTTATTTGGCCCCTCATTTTTCTTGATTAATCTGGGTAAAGTTTGTCAAATTTGTTTGTTTTGGGAGAATCAATACTAGGTTTTCTTGATTTTTTTTTTTTACTCTATTTTGTTATTTCCAATCTGATTTTTAAAAAAATATATTTTATTGATTTTTTTACAGAGTGGAAGGGAGAGGGATAGAGAATTAGAAACATTGATGAGAAAGAAACATCGATCAGCTGCCTCCTGCACACCCCCTATTGGGGATGTACCCGCAACCAAGGTACATGCCCTTGACGGGAATCGAACCTGGGACCCCTGAGTTCACAGGCCGACATTCTACCCACTGAGCCAAACCAGTCAGGGCTCCAATCTGATTTTTATTATTTCCTTCCACTACTCATTTTGGGCAAAGTTTGTTCTTTTTCTAATTCCTTTAGGTGTAAGGTTAGATTGTTTGAGATTTTTTTTTCTTGAAGTAGATGTGTCTTGCTGTATATTTCCTTCTTAGAACTATTTTAGCTATGTCCTATACATTTTGGGTCATTATGTTTTCATTTTCATTGTCTCAAGGTATTTTTAGTTCTTCCTTGATCTCGTTACTAAACCATTCATTGTTTAGTATCATGTTATTCAGTTCCATGTGTTTAGTGTGTTTTTCAGTTTTCTCCTTATACTTGATTTTTAATTTCATACCATTATGATCAGAGAAGATGTTTAATATGATTTAAATCTTCTTAAATATTGACATTTGTTTTGTGGCCCAACATGTGGTCTATCCTTGAAAATGCACTTGAAAAGAATGTATATTCTGCTGCTTTGGGGTGAAATGTTTAAAAGTATCAATTAAGTTTGTATGGTCGAATGTGTCATTTAAGATGACGTTTTGTAGTTGATTTTTCCTTCTAGATAATCTACCCATTGAAATCAGTGGGGTGTTCAAGTCCTCTACTGTGACTATTGTTGATCTCTCCCTTTATGTCCCTCAATATTTGCTTTATATACAGGGTGTCCCCCCAAAATGTGTACACACTTAACAGTTGATAGTGCAGTTGATGTTTCTTTTCAGACTTAACCCATTGAAATCAATAATTATTCTAAGTGTGTATACATTTTTGGGGGACATCCTGTATTTAGGTGCTCCTACGTTGGGTGTGTAGATGTTTACAAGAGTTATATCCTCTTGTTGAAATGGCCCCTTTATCATTATGAAATGCCCTTCTTTATCTGTTTGAACAGCCCATGTTTTAAAGTCTATTTTTCCTACTACAAGTATAGCTACCCCAGCTTTTTTCACTTTCATTTGCATGAAATAACTATTTCAGTCCTTTATTTTCAGTCTTGGTGTGTCTTGCAATCTGAAGTGGGTCTCTAGTAGGCAGTATAAGTATGGGTCTTGTTTTTTGATCCATTTAACTACCCTGTGCCTTTTGGTTGGAACATTTAATCCATTTACATTTAAAGTAATTTGTGATAGGTATGTACTTTTGCCATTTTGTTCATTGTTTTCTGATTGTTTTTGTAGTTCTCCTTCCTTTCTTATTCTCTTGTATGTTGATGACTTTCTGTTCTGTTGTGTTTGGATTCCTTCTATTTCTTGTAGATTTTTGGTTTGTGGTTATCATGTGCTTCATATACCAAGCTATGTTTATTTCTGTCTATTTTCAGTTGAAATCACTATATGTTTTATTCACCTCCTCTCCATTTATGTGTTTGTTATTATTTTTTTACTTCTTTTGTGTGTGTCCCTTAATTTGTTGTTCTCATTACACATGATCTTCCCACTTTGCCTCTTAACCTTTGTATTAGCTTTGTAGTTGGTTAATCTACTGGTTACCAAGTGTCTTTTTCAGTGAGAAATTTTTTCCTATATTATTCATATTTTGTATCTTTCGTAAGTACTTAAAGAAGTTCCTTTAACATTTCTTGTAATACTGGTTTAGTGGTGACAGACTCCTTTATCCTTTTCTTGTCTGGAAAACTCCTTATCTCCCTTTCTATTCTAAATCATAGCCATGCTAGTACGGTAATCTTGGTTCTGCCAGTACCTTCTCATCTGCAGTTTGTATTGAAAAATCTGCTGATAGTCTTATGGGAGTTCCCTTGTATATAAATAATTGTTTTTCTCTTGCTACTTTTAATATTCTTGCTTTGGCATTTTACTCATATGTTTCATGTGGGCCTTTTTGAACTTCTTGGACTTGTATGTCTATTTTCTTAGCCAGGTTAGGGAAATTTTGGTCATTATTTCTTCAAATAAGTTTTCAATCCCTTGCTCTCTCTCTTGTCTTTCTGGTACCCTTGTAATGCAAATGTTGGTATCCTTTATGTCCCAGAGTTTCCTTAAACTATCTTCATTATTTTTTCCAATTATTATTTCTTTTTGCTTCTGATTGGGTGCTTTCTGCTACCATGTTACAGTTAGCTGATTCAGTCCTCTTTCATCTAATCTGTTGTTGTTTCCCTTCCCCAATATATTCTCATTTCTGTTACTGTATTCTTCATTTTTGACTGGTTCTTTAATGGTTTTTATCTCTTTGTTGAGGTTCTAAGTTCATGTATTCTTTCCCTAAGTTAATTGAGCATCCTTGTAACCAGTGTTTTGAACTCTGTATTGCTTTTCTCCTTTTTGTTTAGTTCTTTTTGTGGACTTGTGTCCTATTCTTTCATTTGGGACATGTTTCTTTGTCTTCTCATTTTGGTTTCCTCCCTTTGTTTCTGCTACATTTCCCAGATCTTTATTTTTTCCTTCTTTGTGCAACTTTGGGATTAATTTGTTTTTTGTCTAGTCCATTGAGGTGTAAAGTTAGGTTGCTTATTTAAGGTCTTTCTAAATTCTTAATGTATGCATTTATTGCCATAAAGTTTTCTTTCAGAGCTGCTTTTATTGCATACCATAAGATTTGGCTTGTATTTCCATTTGTATTTGTTTAAAAGATAAATTTTTTTTGAGATAATTTTTTACTTCCCTTTTTTTCTTTGACTCAATAGTTGTCTAAAGTGTGTTGTTTAGTTTCCACTTAGATTTGTAGATCCTCTCATTTTTTTTATTTTGAAATCAGTTTCTTGCCATTTTGGCTAGAAAATATAGTTGGTATGATTTCAGTCTTAAATATGCTTGGATTTGTTTTGTTCAATTATATGATCTTTCCTGGAGGATGTTTTATGTGCACTTGAGGATGTGTATTCTGTTGCTGTTGAATGGCATGTTCTGTTATATCTCTTAAGTTCAGTTGTTCTAAAATGTGGTTCAATGCCAACATTTACTTATTGATTTTCTGCCTGGCCAGTCTATTCATTGCTGATAGTAGGGTATTAAAGTCTCCTAGTATTACTGTATTGTCTTTTTCTCTGTTAAAATTCATTATTATTTGCTTAATATATTTCAATGCTTGGGCATTTGGAACATATAATATTTATGATTGATTGATACATCTTCTTGATGTATTGACTCCTTTATCATTATATAATGATCTTCTTGGCCTCATGTTACCCTTTTGGCTTGACGTCTGTTTTGTCTGATATAAGGATAGCTGCCGTCTTCTGATTTCCATTTGCTTGGAATATCATATGCCATCCTTTCACTTGAGTCTGTCTGTGTTTTCAGAGCTAAAATAAGTCTCCTGTTGGCAGCATATAGTAGGGTCTTGTTTTTTTACTTATCCACCCACTCTGTACTTTTTGATGGATAAATTCAATACATTTATATTTAAATTGATTATTGATATGTAAGGATTTACTATCACCATTTTACCTTTTGCTTTCTGGTTATTTTGTCTTTTCATCTGATTCTGTCTACCTTTGTAAGTTTGGTGGTTTTCCATGGTGAGTTGCTCAGTCTCCCCACTTTTTTTATGTTACATATCTCTGGTTTAGGTATTTGCTTTGTGGTTACAGTGAGGTTTACATAAAACATCCCAAAGGTAAAATAGTCCTTTTTCTGCTGATAGCAATTTGTTTTTATTCACTTATAAATGTTTCATCTTTTTATCCTCCCCTCATATTTTTTATGTCACAAATTATCTTTTTATGCTGTGATTTTGTTACCAAGTTTTAGTAGCTGTAGTTAAACTTTATGCTATAATTGTTTAGTATACTATTTTTAAAAAGTTATAGTTTTCTAATTCTATCACCTTAATCAGAGTTTTGTGTACTTTTGTGTGTGTGTTTTTGGTTTTTTTTTCATTTCAACTTGAAGAGCTCCTATGTTTGCCAAAGCCTTATTTCTCCTTCATATCTGAAGGGTAACTTTGCTAGATGGAGTATTCTTGGCTGGCAATTTTAGTCTTTCAGTCTCTTGAATATGTCTTTTCATTCTCTTGGCCTGTAGCATTTCTGCTAGCAATTGACTGATAGCCTACTGGGAACCCCCGTTTTTTTTTTCATTTCAACTTGAAGAGCTCGTATGTTTGCCAAAGCCTTATTTCTCCTTCATATCTGAAGGGTAACTTTGCTAGATGGAGTATTCTTGGCTGGCAATTTTAGTCTTTCAGTCTCTTGAATATGTCTTTTCATTCTCTTGGCCTGTAGCATTTCTGCTAGCAATTGACTGATAGCCTACTGGGAACCCCCGCCTCCCTCCGGTTGCCTTTAAAATACTCTGTCATTAACTTTTGACAGTTTTTTGTTTGTTTTTGTGTGTGTTTTTTTTCCTTTTTTTTCCCTCCTGTATTCCCCCATTCAATCTTGTCTGTGTGTTTTTTTGTGTGTTTTTTTTTCCTTTTTTTTCCCTCCTGTATTCCCCCATTCAATCTTGTCTTCCACAAACAGACAGACAGAAAGGGCAATGACACTTTTTTCTTGCATCTTAACTTTTGACAGTTTTAATATAATGTGACTTAGAGAAGGTCTTTTTGTGTTGAGATAATATGGTGTCATATTAGCTTCACGGACTTGAATGTGCAGTTCCTGTCTCAGGTTTGGGAATTTCTCAGCTATTATGTCTTTAAATAAGTCTCTGCTCCCTTTTTCCTCTTCTTTTGGTTCACCCATTAATTTTGTGGTGGCTCTTTTAATGCAGTCTAACAGTTCTTATAGGGTTTCTTCATACCTTAGTTCTCTTTCCCATCTGATTTGCTCTATTTCTAGTGCTTTGTAATGCATTCATAACTGTTATTGAATTCTCTAGCTTCAGAATTTTTGGTTCTTTTAGAATTTCAGTATCTTTGGTAAAGTACTTTCATCCGTTTTATCCCAAAGTCATTGTATTGCCTATCTGAGTCTTCTTAGAGTTTGTTGGATTTTCTTCATAACAATCATTTTGAATTCTTTATCAGTGATATCACAATATTCCATATTTTGGTCACTAGAATATTGTCATTTTCTTTTTGTGATATTATCATAATTTTTCATTGTCTGATGAAAAGTCCCTCTGCTGCTGCATTTGACATAGTGAACACCTTTGTTCACTTTGATTCTAACAGTTCAATAGGTTCTTAATTAGGAACCTTTCTTTTATTAAAAAAAATTAAAAGCTATTGGGGAGGTTATGTGGCTTTAGGTGTGCCCATATAGGGGGATCCTCAGAGGTTTATGGGTGGATCTTTTCCCAGTATCCTGTTGCCTACAGGAGGAAACATATTCCTTCAACTCTCTTTGTCTGCCTCTTCCCTTTCCTTTTCATCCACCTAGTGAGTCTGGTCTCTTCTTAGAGCAACGGGTTTCTCCAGCTGCAGCATGCACAGCAGGGCAGACCTTTCCATTCACTACCTTCACTGCCTCTGCCAGAAAGGTTATGCTGGCCTACCTCTGCTGCCCCTCTCTGGCTCTACAGCCTTCTCTGAGACCCAGTCCACCCACTTTTGGGTGTACAGATGGATGGATCTCTTGAGTTTCCTGGTGTGCTGGGCAGAGAAGCACTTTTGTTTCATTATGGATGTCTGATTAGTTGTAAGTCCAAAGGGAGAGAAAAAAGGAATGACTCAAGCCACCATGATGCTAACATTACCTAAAAGAAAATGTTTTAACATAAATTCTTTCATAAACTTCATGAAACATGTTGAAGAACATGGAACTGCCCATTGTTTTTATTTAAAATATTTTGCAAGGTAATCTCTGTACCTTGAATAGTGCTGTGTAATTACAGTTGTCTTCGTATCTGTTTGGCCAATGATTCTCATCACATCCTTTAAACTTTCTTTTGCTCCCAACTTAAATCACTTTTCATGTATGCTTCAGACAAATGCTTAAGAAATTATTTATAAATCATTGTGAAAAGCAAAGAAAGGAATAATAGCTAAGTATTAAATTGTTGGTCAGTCTATTTTATAGCTTATTTTGTTTATGAACACTAATCTCAGCTTGGTTTCCATGTCTTGTACAGTACTGCTAAAAAAAATCACTTTGATGCTAAGTGCATTGTTTTATTGTTGAATTATTTTTAAACACTTTTTAAAATGTGTACACATATCATAGGAACTATCAAAAAACCTTGAACTGAGTAGTAACAGTTTCCAACGACAGTTGCTTGCTGAAAAGAAAAGGGCATATGATGCTCATGATGAAAATTAAGTTCTTCAAAAGGAGCTACAACAACTGCATCATAAGTTAAAGGTAAGCATTTTATTTTAAATCATTATATTCAACCTATAATATTTATTAGATGAAAACTTAATATTTTATACAGTGGTACAGTATAATTTACAAAATTCCAATATCATCTTCAGCACTTATAGAGACAAGGTTTGTTGTCCAGCCACCGTGGCTCAGTGGTTGAGCTTGACCCATGAACTAGGAGGTCTTGGTTCGATCCCTGGTTGGGACACATGCCCCGGGTGCAGGAGGCAGCCAATCCTCCATCATTGATGTTTCTGTCTCTCTCTCTGAAATCAATAAAAACATATATCATTACTGTATTCAATGTTTCATTTTTGACATAACTTATTTAAGTTATAAAATCCTGGAAGAAAATTATGGAAACTAGAGTTTTTCTGTCACATGGTTGAATAATTCAGTGTTCTTCCTCAGATAACCCCATGCTTAATTATTTTTAAAGTTATTTTTTAAGTAATGCCCTTTCATTTTCATAGTTTTTAGAGGAAATATTCGAATTAGTTACTTCGTTAAAACAGGTATTCTTTCCATTCTCTCCTGAGCTCATTGATGGGTTGAAATGTGCAAAATTTAGTGTTTAGACATTACCTTGCATAGAATTTTTACTCTTTTAATCAAATTATCAGAGAAGGCTATAGTCCCAAAATGAACAAGAATACTTTTCTTTTTATAAAAAAAAGATCTAATTTTTAACTTAATAATTTATAACTCACATTTGAGAGACACTAATTAAATTCCTTGTCTCTGTTGCTGAGCCTGGAAGACAGTTTAGGTAGGACAATACTAGCTCTATCAGGTAGGAATGTGTAGAAAATTAATTTTGCCTTATTTTCTCTCATTTTTTTAACTGCTATTACATACTGGATTTTGTAGGGAGAATCATTGCTCTACCCTAACCTGAAGGTCCTAGAGACATTCCTTCCTATAGTTAGGTAGTTATAAAGGGAAGCTGAACTAGATATTCCAATTGGTAAGTAAAGTACCAATTGACAACATGAGGATTTTTGTTTTAAACTGAGAATATATGTCCTTAATCGTATTGGGTTTGTTTTCAGGAAAAGGAGAGAGAACTGGATATAAAAAACATATATTCTAATCGTCTACCAAAGTCTTCTCTAAAGAAAGAAAGAGAACAAATATCAAGAAAAAATGGTATAGTAGCGATTATTGTTGAAAAACATGTGGTAGCTGTTAGTAATAAAATAAATTCTGAAATAGAAGGAAGGCAAAGGGGAAAGAACTTCATTGAAATAAAATTTAAGTTTCCTTTAAACTACTGACTAGTTTAATATTAAATAGTTTTCAGAAATTCTTTCAACTTTATAAAGTTTTTCTGAGTTCACAAGTTATATTTTACATAACTTATAAAAAATTTTCTTTACAAGCATACCCCAAACTAGATATTATAATGTAATGAACCTTTATTTACGTATCACCTCATGTTAACAGCTGTACGTTTTACTAATTCGATATTATAGTATAATGAACCTTTACTTACATATCCCCTAACTTTAACAGTTATACATTTTACTAATTGTATTACTTTTCCCCAAAGTATTTTAAAGCAGTCATTTCATTCCTAAATATTTTGTTATTGTTATGCAAATACATTTATCTTTTTTAAAATAAAGGTATAATTTCCCTCTTCTGTAAATTACAAAAAGTTAAAAACATAAATTTTGAAAATGCTTTAATAGGATTTACCTGTCAGAATTGTTCGCAAGTTATGTAATTGCCAGTAAATCCTAGAAACAAAAATATTAATGTGAGTAGTCTTGGAGCTGAGCAAAATATGCATTATCTCATTTAGATGGTAAATATACATACGAGCTGAATTCCATATATCTTAGCACTGTTTAATACAATTAGAAAAAGTCTTTTATAATTTTCATGGTGTTTCAAGCTGCATGCCAGAGTGATTTTACATACCAGTGTACAAAAGGAGTGCAAACCAGTGAAGACTTCACGCTGGAAGAATCGCCTATTATTCCACAAACAGCTATGTGTTATGAAAACAAATGGGAACCCGAACTTCTTCCTTTGGTGAGTTTAGCAGTATGATTGGATACCCAATTCAGGGTTTGAAGTTATTCCTACAACACAAAATCAAACGTTTTTAAATTTCAGCAGTGACACTAATGCTACATCTGTAAATATGCAACTCGCCTTTCAAAGAGACAGATAACATATACATGTATATTTTATTAAATTGCTGTGGATTGACTCTTAGTTCACATTGCATCTTTCAGATGCTTCAGAAAGGTTGATTGTACCATCTGGGTTGGAAGTAGAAGGGAAGAAAAATTTACCAAGTGCCTTACCTTGTGTGTACCAAAATAGTCCCTCAAAATCCTTGTTTTTATGTTTAAAAGCAAATTATAGTAGCTTTCAAATGATTTATTAGAATTTGACTGCATTTAATTTGGGGGGCCTTCTATGTAATAGAATGTTGGAAGTTAGATGAAAGCTGAGCAAAGTAATTGCCATGAATCTGACTTTATACCATTCAAATTAGAGTGACATTCCGTGGGTCTGTGTTGGACCTTCATTTCATAGGACTTAACGTTCTGAATACCAGAAGGTACTTTTCTCTAAGAGGTTTTTCTCTTTAGTTTGAAATCCAAAGGAAACATGTAGCAGAGAGCCATCATATTTTACATAATCCTTTATTTTTGGGCCTTTTGTAAGTTTTCCCGTGACCCTGAGATCTCTTCTTGAAAGGATGAACTTTGTTCCTATGAATACTCTAGTTTTTTATTTTGTTTTACAATTTAGACAAGTTAGCTCTATCATTGAGACTAGACATCATGTTAATTTTTCTTTTCAAAAGGGTAAAATATGGAATAACAAAGTAATTCTTTTTTAAACATTGATTTCAGAGAGGAAGGGAGAGAGATATAGAAACATCAATGATGAGAGAGAATCTTTGATTGGCTGCCTCCTGCACACCCCCTACTGGGGATCGAGCCCGCAACCTGGGCATGTGCTCTTGACTGGAATCAAACCCAGAACCCTTTAGTCTGCAGGCCAACGCTCTATCCGCTGAGCCAAACCATAATTCTTAACTTAAAGAGAATAAAAATATTTGGTGTTTAGAAGATTGAGTAGCAGGAACAGCAACTTGATATAGTGAAAAGAGGATAGCCTTGGAATTAACACTGCTTTTTAGTTAAATTCTGGTTCTGACATTTGAGTTGTATGGCTTCTTGGAGTTGCAATTTCCTAATTTATACAATGGGGGTGTGTTACCTTTTAGGGTTGTTGTAATAACTAATAATGAAGTTTATGAAGCTCTTTAAGACTGATCCTAACACTTTTAAAGGGCCTCAGCAAATGGAAGGAAGTTAAAGTACAGGCCAAGTTGCTTTTAGAAAGAGACTCAGAATACAATGGCTCAGATAGAGTGAAGGTCAATGAGGGGTCCAGAATAGGTAGACAGCTTTATTTCATCCTTTGTCTTACTGCTCTTCCATCTTAAAGAGTGTAGTTCTCTTCTCTATGCTTGAAAATGGCTCACCACCCCTATGAGAAGGAGGAATAAGGAAGTAAAGGGCAAGCAGCTTTTGCTTTTATACATGTGATCAGAAGTTGTATACATAGTACTTCCACTCCTACCTTATTGGTCCTGTCTAGCTGCAAGGGAGGCTACTCAGTGTAGTCTCCAGTTAAGCAGCCCTGTTCTCTGCTAAAACTCTTTTATGCTTGAAAATGGCTCACCACCCCTATGAGAAGGAGGAATAAGGAAGTAAAGGGCAAGCAGCTTTTGCTTTTATACATGTGATCAGAAGTTGTATACATAGTACTTCCACTCCTACCTTATTGGTCCTGTCTAGCTGCAAGGGAGGCTACTCAGTGTAGTCTCCAGTTAAGCAGCCCTGTTCTCTGCTAAAACTCAAGTATTTTGTAACTAAAAGGGAGGAGGGGAAGATGGATACTAGGGGACAGTACTCAACTAACACAAGTCTACTAAAAATACTAATAGACATTTTACTCTTAAGAAAAATTACACACCTGAAAGGGGCATCAGAAACTAGGAATTTAAGTTGATATTTTTATTTGATTTAAATATTACAAATTTATTAACTGAAGGCTTTGGGCCTAAAGGTATAGGTGAGACTCAAATCTTAACATAAACTTGAGTCAGTAATTATCTCTGCCTGTGTTATAATTCAGCACCATCTCTGATGGCCTTTATATTTAGTTAATAGCTTTTCTGGTTAACTGAATTAATCAGATTTTGTTGTGAAATGTACAAAGCAAGGATATTTCTGAAACTTGTTTCTTCAGAATTTTATGTAGGGTATTGACTTATAAGAGCAGCGGTTCTCAACCTGTGGGTCGCGACCCCTTTGGCGGTCGAATGACCCTTTCACAGGGGTCGCCTAAGACCATCCTGCATATCAGATATTTACATTATGATTCATAACAGTAGCAACATTACAGTTATGAAGTAGCAACGAAAATAATTTTATGGTTGGGTCACAACATTGAGGAACTGTATTTAAAGGGCCAGAAGGTTGAGAACCACTGTACTAGAGGCTCGGTGCATGAAATTTGTGCATGGGTAGGGTCCGTAGGCCTGGCCGGTGATCGGGGCCAATTGGGACCTTCATGCCGCGCCGCCCCCTGGTGGTCAGCACACATCATAGCGAGGTCGCGGTCAGTCAAACTCCCAAGGGGACAATTTGCATATTAGTCTTTTATTATATAGGATTGGTTTTGATATAGCTTATAAATGCTTTTTTTAAAAATATGTTTTATTGATTTTTTACAGTATAGCTTATAAATGCTTCTTTAAAGTAAGAAATAAACCTGTGTGCTTTTGCAGCATCTTTCAAAGGATGTTACTTCTGACTTACTGAAAAACTTGCTTTAATTTCTCAGTTGGTATCACGCTTAATGGGAGATAAATCTACAATATTTAAGTAACCTCTCCTTTTTTTTTAAACAATGTGTAATAGGACCTGAAATCTCAAGAGAAAGATGAGCATGAAGAAGCAGGGATTCTAAACCCAGTTGAGGAAAGAGAAGAAAATTTTGTTAAAGATCAAAGAAGCCATGTTGTAAAACAAGAGGTTGAGAAGCTGGAGGATGGTGAGTTTGTTTAAGCAAGTGATGAGTCAGCATCCCTTGGGAAAGGGCTAATATCCCCTAATGTCTTCCAGCTGAAGAGTGAGTTGGATATACAGAACAAGAAAAGATTAATACAGTGGTAGGGAATAATGACAAAGTTACCTTCAAAAATTCAGGCGAAGGGAAAGAATTTACTTGTATATTAATTAAAGTTTGATTAAGATATGACTGAAGTACAACCGCTTTATTGTCTTGACCTTGAAACTCTCTAGTCTAGTGTGTAGACTAGCCCAAGCATTAAAATTAATGAATTGTGAGGTCCTGAATATATTCCTATAATTTTTCATTGATTTTAGTAAGTTAATCTTTAACATGTTCAACCATTAGTGTGGAAGTTTAGTGAACCAACCCACATGATTTCAGATACTATACATGATGCTCAGGAATAAAATTATTTCCCTCTGGATAAAAGGTCTTAAAGGTATAGATGAGGCTAATCCTTTGATTGTATTTTATTATGTAGTAGCCGCTTACAGAGAAATCCTTTTTTCCCCTCTTAAAGTTAATGGAACATAAAATTGTGAGTACTGGTAATTGTTACTTAAATTAGTGTATGGATTTAAAACAATGTAACAGTTGAATAGAAGCTATTTTTACATCACTATTGGCTAATCCAGAAAGGATTATGCTTTCACATGTTAAACTATAGAATAGACAATTAGGTGTTCTGTTCATTCCTTTCTAGGTACCAGGAAAAGGAATAAAGTAATAGACTGTCACTTTTCTTTGTCCTTTTTGACTTATATTTTTCCTGGAGTTCATATGGAATGATTTCTTACATCAGTAAGAATGTTTGCCGTTCTTACATATGTTAATATTTTTAATTTGTTTACCTGGAAATCATTTCAAAATTATAGCAAAGTAACAATAGCCAAAGAACTGTTTTTCTCCAAAATAAGGACAGTCTCTTAATATCATTTCATTCCAGTATAGTTTTCAACCTCAGTAAATTTTACTTTGATACAATCCATTTCTCTAATCTGCTGTCTACATTCGTTTTATCAGCTGACACAGTATTGTCCTTCATAGCATTTTTAAAAATATTTCATGAGATTGATACTACTGATGAATACAGACCCATTTTTTAAAAAATAGAATGTTCATTTGTAGTTTATCTGAAGCTTTCTCTTAATTAGATTCAGGTTAATGCATCTTCTGTCAGAATATTACGTAAGTGATGTATCTGTCTCAGGATATGACATCCATTTTTTAAGTTTAAGATAAGTCTTCCCCATCCATCCCACCACCCTCCTTATGGTGTCCATTTTCAATATACTGATAATGCCCAAATTAAATAAAGACTGTTGTTTTGTAAAAGATGAGAGTTGAGGTTTTACATTTAAAAATATTGACTGTTATAAATTTCAGTTTTAAAATTTGATTTCATACAGAATGGGAAAGAGAAGAACTTGCTAAAAAGCAAAAAGAAAAGGCATCTATGCTGGAGATAGAAGAAAAGCCAGCATTGGAAACTGGAAGATACCAAGTGGAAATGTACCAAATTCAAAATATTGATGAAGAGGAAGAAGACAGACTAAAGAGAGAACTGCTGCTTGCTAAACTGAAGGAAATCAGCAGGGAACAAGAGACTCTGAATCTAAAATGTCCTTCTCTGCCGTTGCTACCTGATTTGGAATCTAAACTGCACTCCCCAAAGAGAAGCCCCAAACCATACCTGTTCTCTGACTCCTTAGAGAGATTCTTTAATGGGCATCATTTACAAGACATCAGTGTTTTAACTGCAAAAGGAGATGGTCAGACTCCAGGAAGTATCAGGAGCCCACTCTCTCCAAATGAGCTTGCATTTGGCAGCTATGTGCCTTCATTTGCAAACACAAGGAAGTCCAGTCCATTTAGCCAAAAAAGTAGCCTTTTGGATTTCCAAAGAAACAGTATAGAGAAACTTAGTAGTAAAGGCAGTGCAGATTTAACCACAAGAAGAGAGAAAAAAGCCAGTCTGATGGAACAGCTATTTGGTACCAGTGCCAGCAGCACCGGGTCCTCTAAAAGCAGTGACCGGAGTTCTCTTGCTGCCAACAAGGGAGACTCTGACCCTTTAAATGTTCTCCCTGGGGACAAAAGCAGCAGGGGTGGAGAACTTGATGAAGATGACTTTTTCCTCAGTGAAGGAAGAGGTTTTAATCCAAACAGACACAGATTAAAAAAGGCAAACCATAAGCCAGTTGATTCTGTAGAAGATGAAATTGAAGAAGCACTGAGATGAGTAACT
>NW_005360642.1:476072-502856 GCF_000412655.1 Myotis brandtii
ATACAATATTTTAATAGTATATGTTATAAACATTTAGACTTTTTAATATTGAAAAGTTCTTATTAAGGAATGATTTTAATAGATAAATACCGTGCAAATAAAAATAAGTAGAGTATATCACACCACTTAGCTAGTTTGCCAAGTATGAAGGAGGTTCTTTTGAATGAAACCAAAAATAGAGATACATATCTTAACTTCGTTTTTACTTTATTTACATATAGGTTCTACCTTTTAAATCAGCTCTTTGGGAAGTTTAACTCCATTGGAGTTTATTTTCTATTTTTAATTCCTATTTATTTGTACTTAGCTCAGTGAGGATATAACCAAGAATAGCCTCCCTGCTGATTACTGAATGTAAATTAAGGATGAGAGACTCTGTTAGAAGTGTTGAAACTCCCAGGTGGCGGAGAACGGGTGCTACTTCGGAGCCTCGTCTTTACTGGATAGGGGTGCAGGTCCCTTTCTTATATGGCAAGTCAGAGCTACTTTTAAGTGGAAGCTGTCAACATTGGGATTTCCCATTCCTTTGGAAGGAACCAGAGTTAAGCACTACTCATTTCCCAATTATAAGTCCCATAAATCACTTCCTAAAACTGCTAACATATTAGGTTCAATTCAGAAGACGTTTGTTTGCATGGACAATTCTCCTGACATGGCTTCCAGTGTAAACAGTAATTCCTCTTCTTGTTCTCCTAAATTATTTAAATCTGAGATTTCATTCTAGTATAGAAAGATTTTCAACTCAATTATGTTTCCAAAGTAATGTGACTTGGAAATTTTAAAATATATACTATGAAGATTTGAACTTACGGTCAAACGAAAGAGAGAATGATAGTGTAATACAATTGCAGTTAAAGGAGTTTTAGAAATGGGATTTCTGACTTGCAATGTAGGGGGATGTTTTACTATTGAAATGCATTTGCTTTAGTCTTTTGCTCTTTGTAGCTCACTTTATCTACAAAAGATTTTATGACCTTGGATTATGCTGGGTATGGTTGGTCTGTAAGTAGTAATACATTACCAACCAAGGAGAGATTTCTGTTAACACTTAAAATGGCAAGTGGTAGAAATAGTGTGTTGAAGGAAGAGTAAAAAAATATAGATTGGCACTTATTCTAAAGCGAGGTGGTTTTTTTATTTTTTCACTCAGTATGATTTCTAATGCCAGGCATACATACTGATGAGGGTGCAAGTTTTATCTTGAGTCCTTATAAATGCTTATTATTGACTATAATTTCATAACTGTTTGACACGACTTACCTGGTTAGGTCTCTAATTAAAAGATATACCAGCTGTCTTTTAAATTGTATTCCTATCATTTATTGGGAATTGAATCTCCCCAAAGTGCTAAACTGTATTTTTAAATGTTTTAATAAATACATTTTTATATCTGATGTAAATACACACTTTGTGTAGTCTAATATATGTGAACCACAATATTGTAATGCAGTTCTTGATAAAATATTATATTAATTTTGTTCATAACTGCTAGTTTTTCTGCCAAAAGTATTCTAATATTTAGGTTACTTTGTCTTACAAGCTTTTTAAAAAGCATTTTGGTAAAGTTTTATATTCAGGTCATTTTAATTACTCTCTTACTTTCCTCTACCTGGTGTTTTCTAGGCTCTTTAACCAGATGCAAAAGACAGAATTATTAAATTTAAACCTAAAATTAAGTCATAGACTTAGAAGCATTATGGTCTGAAGCATTAAAATTGGAGATTAAAATGTATAGAACAGGTTTTTCTTTATGAACAAACCATAGAGAATAAATCATTTATTTCTAAATGTCAAGTGAAATTTGTTATTTATACTCAGAACTTTTACTAATAAAAGTTAAAAACTATAACTTGTTGTTTGAGTGATACTTTAGGTCCCTTAGGAAATATATAATGGAAACAGGGTTAATTTTTATTTCATTATTCACATTTTTTAGCTGAATTTGCCCTAAATCAGATTAGTATGCTAGTCTTATCAGATAATTATAGTTTTAATTAGCCTTTTTATCCTTAATAGCTATCATAATGACAGATATTCCTCACAATATAAAAAAGTGGGGGTAAAGAACTAAATTGAGTCATAAACTTATTATATGGCTGACTTGCTACTGTTTTTATTCTCCTCTCCATCTCATTTTCAGACATCCTAAAACCTTATCCCTTGTTGGTTATTAGTTGTGTATCTGCCTGATGAAAAGGGGATGGGAAACTTGTATTACAGTAACAAAATGGACTTTTTAGGATTAAAGAAGGTACCAAAAATTGTCAAGGAAGGATCTGCCTTTAAAGCTTTTTCCTTTCTACACAGTAAATGCTCCTTTCACAAGAAAGTCCCCTATTATATCATTTGAAAGTGCTCTTTTAGTAAAGAGCATGTATTCATTCATTATGAGTGCTTCCTGGGTGTGTTGCACTGCATTAGATGCCAGGAGAGTAAGACAGACCTGTCCACTGCCCTCACAGAGTGGATGCAGAACATGCTGGGCCACCCCTGCCCACCCCCCATCCTCCCTGAGTGTCTTTGGGTTCCTCAGCTGTTCAAGATTTCTTAAAACACTTCCTAAGGTGGTTTTGAGGAATAAGTGAAAAACTTAGGTTAATGTTTGGCTGGGTGTCTGGTGTATCATAAGCATTCAGTAAATGTCAGCTATTATAGCTAATTACTAGTTTCTTTCAGGACATAATTTTAAAAATAAAGCATAGACTGACTTCTGGTCAAGAAAATGAAGTAGGTAAATTCTGTCCTGATTCCTCCCATAACCACATCAAAATTATACAACAACCGTCATTGAGAACCACCTGAAGACAAGTTAGAGTCCTATAACTAAGGTAATAAAGAAGTCACAAGCGTAGTAGGGGGAGGAGACACACAGAATGGCAGGCTCCATACCCATGGGGCGGTAATTATGAAACAGAAGGTACAGCTTGGCTGCAGAGGCATCCCTAAGGAGCAAGGGTTCCCAGTTCCACATCCTCCTCCCCAGCCCAGGGCCCCAGTGCTGGGAAGAGGAGTCCTCATAACATTTGGCTGTGAAAACCTGTGGGGATTGCTTCCAAGTGAGATGAATAGTTGGGAGTACCAGGCAATCCCAGGCATACGGATTAACTCACAGCCTCACTGGCTCTGGGCTCCAGTGTAGGACAGCAGCTTAAACAGCATGGGCATATAGGGAGGAATTGAGTTGACTGGCTTCAGGATGAGGGCTAAAAGGGTAGGCAGGGCTCAGGGCGGCTCTTTCTAAGGACAGAGGTGCTAGCAGGTGCCATAGCTTTTTGGTTTTTTGTGTGTGTTTTCTGAGTCCCCCCATACCCCCCTCCGCCCCACTCAATCAGCAGGTGCAGGTGGGTGCCAAATCTGAGCCTTCCATTAACCTGGCTCATCCCACCCCACCTACCTCATGTTCCCTGACAAACCACTTCCAGCAGCTTTCCCCACACACAAGTTGCCTGCCTTGGCTCACACTGTAGACTTTCCTAAAATCAAAGGTTCATAAACCTTAAACAAGCAGCAGCTGACTATGGCGTGCTCTGTACCTCTTGCTAAACAGCCCCAAGACTGCCACAAGGGGGAAGAAGCCTTAACTGGTACTATAACTCCCATTTGGTGGCCCAAGCCTGGCATTATCTGCAGTTAGTGTTGCCCAGGTATGTAGCTTCAACTAAGTAGCCACCAACCCAGCACAAGAGGCTGCTGGCCTTAACTCACATTGTGGTGCCTACCAAAGGTCCGACGCATGGCACCAGTGGCAGCTGGCTTCACTTTCCAACATAGCCTCTCCCAAGGCCTCCAAGCCCAGCCCAAGAGGCAACCAAACAAAGATAACTGTAGCTCCTTCTAGTCTCAAGCCAGGAATAGGCAGCTGACCTTGGCCTGCACCAGAGCCCCTCTCAGGAACTTCCAGAACCAACACATCCATTGGATGGCTTTAGGTCACAGCAGAGCACTACCCACCTCCACAAAAGATGTGTTTGAAGGGCAGACTCCACTGGCACCATAGCCCCACTAAACTGAGTCCTGCTCTGTGGGGTAAGCCCCCACACAACAGCTTGTCTGCTATAGTCACAGCCAGTCAGCCTGAGGGTCAATGATGTGGCAGCAGCAGACAAGCTCAACTAGAGCAGGAGGACACAACCCACCTGAGAGATACTGGAGCACCTGGTTCAAGTAACAAGGAGACTCTATCACTGAGCTCACAGGATACCTACTACTAAATTGCAGACGGATCACAAGAATTCTCGTTTCGTATTACACAGTGTTTTACAAAGTATCATACTTTAAAAAGATATTAGCTTGTAAGAACTTGTAATAAATAACTTCAAAATGCAATGGGTATTTAATTTTAAAGCATGCCTTTAACATTTAAGTAAAACGTTTTTTGTACTTGTTCAATAGAAACTTCTCTGGCCACTGGGTAAAGCTAGCAATAAAACTACTGGTCTGCAATGTGTTAAGGCCACTCTGCCAAGACAGGGAGATGTAACATATCTACCTAATACATAGAAACAAACGCAGGGTGGTCGCTAAAATGAGGAGACAAAGAAACATCCCAAATAAAAGAATAGGACAAAATTCAAGAAAAAGAAAGGAAATGGAGACAGTAATCTACCAGATACAGAGTTAAAAACACTGGTTATATGGATGTTTATAATGAACTTAGGAAAAAAACAGATGAACTCAGTGAGGACCTCAACAAGAAGAAACTGTAAAAAAAGAACCAGTCAGAACTGATGAACACAAGAACTGAAATGAAGACTACATTAGAGGGAATCAATGGCAGATTAGAGAAGCAGAGGCTCAAATCAGCGATCTGGAAGACAATTGGGTGTAGAGGAAAACACTCAATTGAACAGCAAAAAGAAAAAATACTTGAAAAAAAATGAGGATAGTTTAAGGGGTCTCTATGACAACATCAAGCATAACAACATTCATATCACAGTGGTACCAGAAGAAGAAAAAAGATAACAAGGGATTGAAAACATATTTGAAAAAATGATGACTGAAAACTAGTCTAACCTGGTGAAAGAAATAGACATATAAGTCCAGGAAGTTAAGTCCCAAACAAAAACCCAAAGAGGTCCATACTAAGACACGCTGTAATTAAAATGTCAAAGGTTAAGGACAAAAAGAGAATGTTAAATGTAGCAAGAGAAAACAGTTAGTTATATATAAGGGAGCTTCCATAAGACCATCAGCAGATTTTTCAACAGAAATTTTGCAGGCAGAAGGAAGTGGCATTAAATATTCAAAGTGATGAAAAGCAAAGACTTACAACCAACATTACTCTACCCAGCAAGTCTATCATTTAGAATAAAAGGATAAAGAGTTTCCCAGACAAGGAAAAGATAAAGGAGTTCATTACCACTAAGCTAGTGTTACAAGAAATGTTAAAGGAATGTTAACTAGAAAAGATAAAAATATGAATAAGAAAAGATAGGAAAGAAAAAAACAGTAAACAATAGGTTAACCAACTATAAAGTTAGTACAAAGGTTAAGAGGCAAAGTGGGAAGATCATGTGTAATTAGAACAACAAATTTAAGGGACACACAGAAAAGTAAAATAATCACATAAATGTGGAGGAAGTGAGTAAAATATGTAGTGATTTTAGAATGTGTTGAAACTTAAGCAACCATCAACTTAAAATAGACTGATACAAACATAGCTTGGTATATAGTATATATGAAGCACATGGTAACCACAAACCAAAATATACAAGAAATAAAGAGAAGAAATCCAAACAAACTACAGAAAGTCATCAACATATAAGAGATGTGAGCAAAAGAATAAGAAAGGAACAGAGAACTATAAAAACAATGAAAAAATGGCAAAAGTACATACCTATCACAAATTACTTTAAATGTAAATGGATTAAATGCTTCAATAAAAAGGCACTAGGTGGATGAATGATCAAAAAACAAGACATACTTATACTGCCTACTAGAGACCCACTTCAGATCACAAGACACATCAAGACTAAAAATAAAGGGATGGAAATAGATATTTCATGCAAAGGAAAATGAAAAAAAAAGTGGGGTAGAAATACTTATATCAGACAAAATAGACTTTAAAACAAGGGCTGTTTAAACAGTTAAAAAATGGCATTTCATATGATAAAGGGATCAATCCAACAAGAGTATATAACTTTTATAAACATCTACACACCCAATGTAGGATCATCTAGATATATAACGCAAATATTGATGGACATAAAGGGAGAGATTGACATTACTATTCATAGTAGGGTACTTGAACAACCCATTGACACCAATGGGTAGATCATCCAGACAGAAAGTCAACAAGGGAACAATGGCCTTAAATGTCACAGACCATATGGACTTTTAATTGACATATTTAGGACATTTCACCCTAAAGCAACATTCTTTTCTAATGCACATAAAACATTTTCCAGAATAGACCATGTTAGGCCACAATACAAATCTCAATATTTAAGATTAAAATCATATCAGGCATCTTCTCTGATCAAAATAGTATGAAACTAGAAATCAATTGCAAGGAGAAAACTGAAAAATCATACAAACATGTGGAGGCTAAATAACATGCTACTAAACAATAAGTGAATTAACAATGAGATCAAGGAAGAAATCAAAAGATACCTTGAGACAAATGAATACACAAAGACCAAACATCTATGTGATACAGCCAAAGCAGTTCTAAGAGGGAAATT
The DNA here is from genome assembly GCF_000412655.1 of Myotis brandtii. Taxonomy (NCBI): domain Eukaryota; kingdom Metazoa; phylum Chordata; class Mammalia; order Chiroptera; family Vespertilionidae; genus Myotis; species Myotis brandtii. Next base: position 482,756 of record NW_005360642.1, read on the forward strand.
TATAGCAATACATGCCTACCTCAAATAACAAGAAAAATCTCAATCTAACTTTACACTTAAAGGAACCTGAAAAAGAAGAACAACATTGCCCAAAGTGAGTAGAAGAAAGAAAATAAAGATCAGAATGGAAATAAATTAAATAGAATTTAAAGAAACAGGAAATATTTATGAAACCAAGAGCTGGTTCTTTCAAAAGATAAACAAAATTGATAAAACTTTAGCTAGGTTCATCGAGAAAAAAAAAGAGAGGGTCAAATAAATAAAATCAAAAATGAAAAAAAAAAGAAGTGACAACTGACACCACAGAAATACAAAGAATTATAAGGAAATAATAAAAAGCAAATATATGCTTAGAATTGGAAAACCTTGAAAAAATGGATACATTTTTAGAAACATACAATCTTCCAAGGCTGAATCAGGAAGAAACAGATAATCCAAACAGACCAATAAGTACTAACAAAGTCAAATCAGTAATCAAAATATTCTCAACAAACAAAAGCCTGTATCACATGGCTTCACAGGTGTATTTTGCCAAACTTTGAAAAAATAATTAATAACTATGTTTCTCAAGATAGTAAAAACAATAAAGAGCAGAGAAAGCTCCCAAGTGCATTTTATAAGGCCAGCATAATCCTGATACCAAACCAAACAAAGAGTTACCAAAAAAGAAAATTATGTACCAATATTCCTGATGAACATATATGCAAATATTCTCAATAAAATATTAGCAAGCCAACTTCATCAATATATTTTAAAGTTCAGACACTATGATCAAGTGGGATTTAGTCCTAGGATTTCAGGTTGGTACAATATCTTCAAATCAATTAACATGATATACCACATAAAGAAAACGAAGGTTTAAAAATCATATGATCATATCAATAGATGCAGAAAAAATATTTGACAAAATATTTTTAAAAAACACACCTCTCAGCAAAGTGGAATAGAGGGAACATATCTCACGATAATGAAGGCTATATATGACAAACCCCACTCTAAGATCAATTTAGTGAAAAGCTGAAAGCTTTTTCTTTAAGAACAGGAATAAGACATAGATCAATGATGGCGAACCTTTTGAGCTCGGCATGTCAGCATTTTGAAAAACCCTAACTTAACTCTGGTGCCGTGTCACATATAGAAATTTTTTGATATTTGCAACCATAGTAAAACAAAGACATATTTTTGATATTTATTTTATATATTTAAATGCCATTTAACAAAGAAAAATCAACCAAAAAAATGAGTTCGCGTGTCACCTCTGACACGCGTGTCATAGGTTTGCCATCACTGACATAGATGTCCAATTTTATCACTTTTATGCAACATAGGTTTGGAAGTCTTAGCCACAGCAATCCAACAAGAAAAGAAATGAAAGGCATCCAACTTGAAAAGAAAAAGTAAAACTGTCATTATTTGCAGATGACATGATACTGTATATAGAGAACCCTAAAGATTCTACCAAATAACTACTAGAACTGATAAATGCATTCAGTAAAGTAGTAGGATACAAAATAAATATCCAGAAATCAGTTGCATTTTTACACACCAATAATGAACTATCAGAAAGGGAAACTAAGAAAATAACCCCATTTATAATTACATCAAAAAGAATACAATACCTGGGAATAAATTTAACCAAGGAGTTAAAAGACCTATACTGGGAAAAGTATAAGATATTGAAGAAAGAAACTGAAGAAGCTACAAAGAGATGGAAGGTTCATGGATAGGAAGAATTCACATCATTAAGATATCATTATTGCCCAAAATAATCTACAGATTCAAACAATCCCTATCTAAAATACCAGGTATTTTTCACAAAACTAGAACAAATAATCCTAAAATTTATATGGAACTACAGAAGACCCAAAATATCTAAAGGAATCCTGGAAAAGAACACAATTGGAGGTGTCTTGCTACTTGATATAAAACTAAACTTCTAGCAAATGAAATACCATGTTCCACAGGAGAAACAGTTTGGAGGCAAGTTTTTTCCCCTCCTGCTGAGCTTTTTTCAAATTTTGACCCACTCTTTGCCAAATATTTAAGATCTAATGTACCTTCTTCAGGAAACCAAGGGTTATGTTCTATAACATCAAGCAAAAACTGTAAGAGAATACCTTCTGAAACTTTAATTCCTTAAGCATGCAAACCAAAAGTCTACAATAAAGTTTCTTACTTTTTAACCAAATTCTGCCCCATTAGCCTGGCTAAAAAAAAAAAAAAAAAGTCTTTCCCCCCCTACTTACAGATCGAGATTTCTGCAGCTGACCATGGGCTTTGCATGTGGTGAAATTCCCCACCTATCCGGTGAAATCTTTTTCCCCACCTATCCGGTGAAATCTTCATTTTTTGCTCTAGGCAAAGTCTTTTCCAGATTTCCCTCATCGAGGTGCCAGATGTGAGTGACCCACGTCCCACATGGTTCAGGGTTCGGGCTCTGGAAGAGGGGCCACGTGCAAATGACAGAGACGAGATAAGAAATAATAATTTGGAAACTAAGGAGCCAGGTGGGAGCCTAGGAGGACTCCACTTGGGCTCAGGCCTTGTCATCCTTTTATTCAATTTGGGATACACCTACAGCCCTTAGGCAGGCAATTTCCAGTAACAAGCAGACTATCTTATCAGTAAGGATTTACATGACTATTGGGTGGGGAAGTTGCTTGGTGCATAGCTCTGACTTTTGCCAGGGCTCAAGGGTCACCAGCATTCCGGGCTCCTTGTCCACATCTCTCTGCTAGTGAAGACAATAGGTGGTTTCCCACAATACTATAGGACTATAGTAATCAAAACAGCATGGTACTGGCATTAAAACAGATAAATAGAGCAATGGAGCAAATAGAGAGCCCAGAAATAAGCCCAGGCCTATATGGTCAATTAATCTATGACAAAGAGTATACAATGGGGCAAAGAGAGTCTCTTCAATAAATGGTGTTGGGAAAAATGAACAGATACATGCAAAAAAATGAAACTAGGTCACTTTCTTATATCATATACAAAAATAAATTTAAAATTGATTAAAGACAAATGTAATACCCCAAACCATATAATCCTAGAAGAAAATATAGGTGGTAAACTCTTTGACATAGTTCTTGATGGTTATTTTTTTAATCTGACATCAAAAGCAATAAAATAAAATAAACAAGTGACACTACATCAACATGGGAAACAAAAACAAAAATAAACAAATGAGAGAACATTAAATTAAAAAGTTTTTGTACAGGAAAGGAAACAATCAACAAAATGAAATGACAACCTAAATGGAAGAAGATATTCACGAATGATACATCTGATAAGTGGTTAATATTCAAAATATATAAGGAACTCATACAACTTAACACCAAAAAACAACAATCCCATTAAAAAAGTGGGCAGCGGACCTGGAGATATTTCTTCAAAGGAGACATACGGATGACCAAAAGACATGAAAAAACCCTCAACATCACTAATCAGGGAAATACAAATTAAAACCATAATGAGACATTCCTCACATCTCTCAGAATAGCTATCACCAATGAATCAACAAACAAGTTCTGTCAATGAAGTGGAGAAAAGGGAATACTTGTACACTGTTGGCGGGATTGTAAATTGGTGCGGCCACTATATAAACCAGTATGGAGGTTCCCACAAAATTTTAAAATAGAACTATCATATGACCCAGAATTTCTTTGGGTATTTATCCAAAGAAATCCAAAACACTAATTTGAAAAGATATATGCGCCCCTATGTTCATTGCAGCATTATTTATAATAGTCAAGATATGGACACAACCTAAGTGTCCATTGATAGATGAATGGATAAAGAATATGTGGTGCATATATACAATGGAATATTACTCAGTCATAGTAAAGAATGAAATTTTGCCATTTGCAACAACATGCATAAACCTAGAGGGTATTATGCTAAGTGAAATAAGTCAGACAGAGAAAGACAAATACCATATTATTTCACTTATATGTATGATCTAAAAAAAACAACAACAAAATAAATGAACAAACAAAACAGAAACACACTCATAGACACAGAAAACAAACTGATGGTTGCTAAATGGGAGGGGGTTGGGTGGCTGAGTGAAAAGGTGAAGGGATTAAGATATACAAATTGCAGGTTATAAAAAGTCATGGGAGTGTAAAGTAACATGGGAATATAGTCAATGATCTATATATATAAAACCCTAATATGCAAATAGACCAAATGGCAGAACAACTGAACAACTGGTCGCTATGATGTGTGCTGACCACCAGGGGCACACGCGGAACATGGTGGGTGTTGGCCACAGCGGGATGGTGGAGCAGGTGAGCGGAGGCGCCAGATCAAGGCGGGGCACTGGTCGCTGTCATTAGGGCAAGCCTCTGATGGTTATTGAAAATTCTTTGGTCCCGCACGCTGCAGTCCTGCCCGACACTTGCACCTGCTGCTGACGCCGGCCCTGCTTACACCCTCTGCCAGCACCAGAGCCGCCGTTCACACCCATTCGCACCCGCTGCCAGCACCTGGCGCTGGCCCAATCACTCAGGAGGGGCCTGACAGAGGAGTGGAGGATGGGCCGAGACCCGCCCCTGTGCCCACCGCAGCCTCGCCGCCCACAGTTCCTTTCAAGGTGCACGAATTTGTGAACTGGGCCCCTAGTATTGTAATAATTATGTATGGTGTCAGATAGGTACTAATCTTATCGGGGTAATTACTTTGTAAGTTATATAAAGTCTTAATCACTAAGGTACACCTGAAACTAATAATGATATTTAATGTCAACTGTCATTTAAAAAAATAAACAAAATAAATAAAAAATAAGTAATTTAAAAATGAGGAAATAGATAATAGGTGTTATATATAGTACACTGTACTTTGCACAAGATACAAGCAAAAAACTCTTCTATATCTCCAAGTTAACTATCCTAAAACATCTTACTATATTGTGCCTCTTAGGTCTGCACTTAGAACTTTCCTTTTTCAGCATTAACTGTGCAGTAAAATTGATGCGCTTGTGTCCTGATCTACAGAAGATTTTCTGAAGACTACTTCAGTGACATAAGGAGAGGAGAGAGTTAACTGCCTTCCAGCAAAAAGTGATGAAATCCAAAAAACACAAGAGTTTATAATTATATATTGTAACAGTTTGTATCCCAACTCTCCCACAATTTGGATAAGTCACAAAACCTCTCTGTACCTCCCTTCCCCGTCTATAAGGCGGAGCTAATGGCAGTACCTACATTATGGTGGTTGTATACATTAAATGAGTTGATACATGAAAAACACTTACAACCATAAGTGCTCAAATTATCATTTTTTTATCTTTTGGACAGGTGATCAAGAAAAGGTGGAGAGAAGTGATAAATGTTGAATGCCTGGCATGGAGTTGGTGTTTTTATATATGTACTTTAGCTCATTTAATTCTCATATTTTTTCTAAAATAGATACTTATTACTACTCTCATTTTATGGTTGAGGGTAATAGATTGTAAGCTGTAAGTGACTGATTACACAGGTAATAGAATACATTCAGTAGTCTCAATTTAAGAAGTCCAAAGAAATAAAAATATTTTAGGAAGAGTTTTGTATTACTACTCATTAAATGGTGAGAGAAACCCAAATAAAGCTAGCTTAAGCAAAATAAGGAAATTATTTTTTACCTGAATATGGAAAGCTCAAGAACTATGATTTGATCTGGAGGTTCAAATATTAGCACTTAGGGAGTGGAAAAATGGCGGAGGCTTAGACGGACGTGTTGGTGCTTTGTCCCGGACCAGATAGGGGCGAGCAGCTGAAACGGGTAGCATACAGCCCGAACAAGCAGAGGAGATTCAGCTGAGAGACAGTCTGCAGCCAGGAAAGACAGAGAGCTCCTAGAAAATGGGGATGGTTAGAGATTGAGGCTGAAACCTCCCCCTGGGCGCCAGCTCAGCGGCGTGACCGCGCCATCTTGGGTAGCTGTTATCCGCATCCAGAGATCAGCTACTAACCCGGAGGCAACGGCTCTCAAGCAGCGCGACTACATGAACTCAGAGGAGACCTGCTTCCCTCCACGGAAAGGTTAGACTTACCCCAAAGGTGCGGTTTGCAATTCAGGTTGGAGCGAGGTACGCGCGCGCGTGCGGGGGGAAATCTGCGCCCCCCAAAATCCGCGCCCATAGAGGCCAGCGTGACCCGCAAGTGGGGAGGGCTCCCGCAGGGCTGCTGGCAGAAGGTAACACTAAAGAGAGCAACAAGAAAACCCCAGAGTGAGCAGAAGGAAGGAGATAATAAAGATTAGAGCAGAAATAAATGACATAGAGACCAAAAAAACAATACAGAAAATCAATGAAACCAAGAGCTGGTTCTTTGAAAGGATAAACAAGATTGTCAAATATTAGCACTTATGCTGTCCCCCTCTTAGCCTTGCTGGGTTTCACTTCCAGATAAATTTTACATTTGGTAAAAATATTGTAATTGGCAGCCTCAAACCCACTTCATCCCTTTAGCTGGCACCTGCCTTAAAAAGAGAAAGTCTTTCCAATATCTCTGGCAAAAGTCTGGTTGGCTAGTTTATGTTCTGTGCTCAGCTATAGGGCTGGTGGCATTGTGCAGGGGAAGGTGGACTCCCTACTCCTACCCGCCTTCATGGAATTATCAGGTGATCTGTGCCATTTTCCCCTAATGAAAAAAATGTTGGACTTACAAAACATATTTACCGTATTTCCCAATTAAAATATTTTAAATTAATGGCTCTGTGGAAAAAATCTGAAAGGCTCTTAATGGAATAAGCATTTGTTACTCAACATACCTTATTCAAAAAACAAGCCATTTCTGTAATAAGATATAATTATACCAGGGGGTTGCAGTATGAAGTTCATTTTGTTACTGAAGGGTGAGATGAATGTACAAGACTTTTAAACTGAACTTTAGAGTTCATAGAAAAGGCTTAGAGATCCAGATACATATTTTTACAGACTACATGCTACAACTGTGAAATATACACTGAGTGTCCAGATTATTATGACCACCTGACGTTTGTAGGCAAATTAGCTATAATTTCCCGCTGAAGTTGCTAGAGGGCCAGACCATTATAAATAGGGAAGCAGGTTGTTTACCACGACAGTAGAAGTTATTTTTTTCTGGAGATATGGGTAAACAATGCGATTTAACAGCCTTTGATCATGGGATATATATTATTATGAGTGGCCAGATTATTATGACCACCCCATCCGTACTTTGTTGGGCCACCTTTTGCCTTCAATACTGCAGAGATTCCTCTTGGCATTGACTCCATGAGATGTTGAAAGGTGATGCGAGGAATCTGACACCATGCCTGATGAATAGCACTGTCCAGTTCTGTGAGATTTGGTGGTTGTGGAACCAGCTGCCTGATGGCTCTTTTAACTTGGTCCCACAAATGCTCAATTGGATTGAGATCTGGTGATTGTGGGGGCCACCTAAGCAAGGTAAAGTCTCCCTCATGTTCTTGAAATCACTCCTGCACAATACGAGCACTGTGGCATGGCACATTGTCTTGTTGGAAGAAGCCATCGCCATTGGAATATGCCATCAACATGATAGGATGAACTTGATCAGCAATGATACTTAGGTATGTTGTGCTATTCAGACATTGTTCCACATTAAGTAAAGGGCCCAAATCATGCCAGGAAAACATGCCCCAAACCATAACACTGCCCCACCAACTTGAAGGGTTGTACTCATGCATGTGGGGTGCATGCTTTCATGCTGTTTCTGCCAAATTCTCACTCTGCCATCTGTATGATGCAACTGGAAATGTGATTCATCGGACCACATGACTTTTTTCCAATGCTCGACTGTCCTATCCTGTGTTCCTGTGATTGGAGATGTTTTATCTTGGTAACTGCAGATAGCAAAGGTGTTCGAATAGGCCTTCGGCTTCCATATCCCATATGATGTACAGCTAATTTGCCTACAAACGTCAGGTGGTCATAATAATCTGGCCACTCATAATACAATATATCCCATGTTCAAAGGCTGTAAAATCACATTGTTTACCCATATCTTCAGAAAAAAAATCACTTCTACGATCGTGGTAAACAACCTGCTTCCCTATTTATAATGGTCTGGTCCTCTAGCAACTTCAGTGCGAAATTATAACTAATTTGCCTACAAACATAGGTGGTCATAATAATCTGGCCACTCAGTGTACATACCCAAATAAATGTACATAGTCTATTTCAATCTGGAACAAAACAAAAAATAGAAATGGGTAATCAGGTTAGTGTAGAAAGAACATTGCTTTTGGGTTGGGAGTTGTGTTGGAGTTTGCCATTTACTAATTACAACTTCGGTCAAATAATTTAACTTTTCTTAAGTTTCCTCAAATGTGAAATGAGACCAATCATATTTTCCAAGGTCATCATATGGATTAAAGGAGTTGATTTTTGAGAGAAGAGAGGTAAAATAATGAGGCATGTAAGCAGAGAGAGCATTCCTATTAAGCATTTTCTTTCATTTCTGTATTGACACCCAAGCTTTTTAAACAACAGAAGCTAGCTGGTCAGTATGGGATTTTAAAAACTAAACATGTTATTTCACCCTAGAAGCTGCCACCTTTGCAATGGCTTCTGTCTTTACAGGCCCCGCAGAGGTTAGTCTTCCATAGAAGGCATTAGGCTGCTTTGGTGGACAAGCAGCCTGTGGGAGAAGCAGTTTGTACACATAGTTTTGCTTCAGAGGCTGTTTCCATGGAGGAGCAATAGCTAGAAATCGGGAGCTCATACTGTGGTCTGAGGCAGGCCAGGAGAATTCAGGATGAGGCTTCCCTGCCTGCGGAGCCAGCGAGAGCCCTGCGCAGCATGGCCAGCGGCGGCTGCCTTTCTTCTCTCGCTAAGTGACCTGAATATCAAATTTCCAGATTCCTGAACCAGTTGCTGTCGATCCTGGTTAGGTACACTTTCAACACAATCTGTAACAGGGCATCATAGATTTCAGGTTTTTTTTACCTCTGATAAAAACAATCTGATTCAGCCTACATAGTTTTTTCATGGAGACTGAAAAAACTGGGATATCTGTAGAAACAAAGGTTTATTAAAGTCCTTGTTCTTCCATAAGAACTTCCCCCAATTTTAAATTTAGCTTCATAGCCCTAACTGGTTTGGCCCAGTGGATAGAGCGTGATTCCAGTCAAGGGCATGTACCTTGGTTGCGGGCACATCCCCAGTAGAGGGTGTGCAGGAGGCAGCTGATCGATATTTCTCTCTCATCGATGTTTCTAACTCTCTATTCCTCTCCCTTCTTCTCTGTAAACACACACACACACACACAAACAAAATATATATTTTAAATTTAGCTTCATTATTTCTTCTAATATCAGTGATATCTGTACTATTGACTCTCCTAAGCACTTACAGAGGTGCTTCTTCAAACGATCAGCACAAATCTGTAAGTTCTTACTATCTACAATATTCTTCAGTAGAGAAATAGAATCAATAGAACCAAAGAACACAGGCAGGAAAATCTGTTAACATCATCACCTCAAACATCGTCACCAGGGGCCAGATCCATGAAGCCCATAACTCTTACATCTCGTTTTAGAATAACTACACACTCCTTGGTTCTAGGCAGAAAATAATTTCCCTGGACTATAACCACAGTTTTCCTCTTGAAGAATAGATTCAGCCTCCTTTAAATAGACAAATTTGCCTGTAATTTCAGGTAGCAGTTCCCAAAGTGCCCCCCGCCAGAGTCCCAGCAGTGTCCCCGGAGAATTTGTTACAAATGCCAATTCTCGGGCTTCCCTCCAGACCTCCTGAATCAGAACTTCGGGTGGGAGCCTATTTCATAAAGGCCTCCAGATTCTGACGCAACTCAAGTTTGAGAACCGCTGCTCTAAGGCAGCACTAGTAGGTGGTGTGAGAGGAGCATTCTGTTACAGACAGAAATGGCTACCTGTGGGGTTCTGCAGATTCAAATCTAGCTTGTGCTCACAGTGTGCAGGTGTCATGTATGGACTCCCTCACACTGCACACTGCTGGGACTAGAAAACACACACGCTGTCTTTTCTCATGGCTACACCCAGTTATAGTCGGTAACTCGGTTTTCTGTTAATATGTCAGATCTGAACTTGCCAGGAACAACCAGCACCAAAAGAATTGGATAGATCATGTGGCATTCCTCCATCATAGCCTGTAATCCCCAACCTTTAAAACACCGCCCTGCAACATTTCTTGAAGAAAAACTAATCAATGTAGTTTAAATTTGATTTTTTTGTGAGCTGCATTTTCTTATAGTAGTAAGCTTCTTAAGTTGAAGTTAAGTTTTCCCTTTGCAAATTCAGACTCTTACCCTTCCCTTTTTGTTTTTGTTGTCACAAATTATACCTATTTGTGTTATGAGTTCATTTTTAAATTGCAGTAGCTATTGTTTTCTTCTCTCTTTTTAAATTATTTTAATGTTATTTTTTCCATCACCACCTCTATGCCTTCTATGCCCTCTTCCACCTCTTCTTCTGCCTTCACTCCCCCCCCCCCACCCCTGCCAATCACCAATGGTTTTACATTATTTACATGGCCAACACATGGAAACAACCAAAATGTCCTTCGATAGATGGTTGTATAAAGAAGATGTGGTACATATATACAATGGAATATTAGTCATAGGAAAAAAATGAAATACTGCCATTTGCAACAACATGGATGGATCTTGAGCATATCATGCTAAACAAAATAAATTAGACGGAAAGAACCATATGATTTCATTTATATGTGGTGTATAAAACTGAAAGTAACAAAGACAAACAAAAAACAAAAACTCAGACACAAACAACAATATAGTGGTTACCAGAGGGGAAGGGGATAGGGGGAGGTGGTAAAGGGTAAAGGGGTCAAATGTATGGTGAGGGAAGGAGATTTGACTTTGGGGAGTAAACACAATGCAATATACAGACGATGTATTACAGAATTGTACAATAGAAACCTGTAATTTGGTTAACCAGTGTCACCCCAATAAATTTAATAAAAATATTTTTTAACAGTTTTTCTGAAGTTTGAGATAATGTGTCAGTGTGTGTGTGTGTGTGTGTGTGTGTCTGTGTCCGTAACAGAGATGGAATAGTGTCTGTGCTTGAGGTTTAATAAATATTAAAATTATCTAAAAGAAATTAGCCTATATGCAGGGAATATATTAAATAAAAGAAAAATTAGAACTAAGTATTCAAATTTCTCATGTGTCTACTCCTTAGCATCTATGAAGACAAGAATTTCTATATACATCCAGAAAAAGTGTTTATCGACAATGTGGGTCACATTTTAATAATGCTGGCTGTTGTTTGCTAAACAAAGTCTCCGTCTGTCTTTCTCTGGCTTCCTTGATTTATGAGTATATTATCAAAAGAACTCCACCTCATCTAGACCTATTCTGTGTAATCTGTTAAATATGAACAGATAAAGATGGTGCCAAGTGTTGAGCTGCGTAAAATAGTGGTGGTGATGTGGGTAGAAGTGGTGGCTGGAGATGGTGGTGGTGATGTGATTAACTATATTTCCAAATGTGTACTCAAGAAAATCATATTTCTCCTGGACTTAAATCTCGCACAATACATTGCCACTGGATAATGTACATTTGGATGGGCCATTGAAAATGTAGTGGGATTGCAAGCTTTGAATTTATCTCTAAAGTTGTGATTATCCCAGTGTAATTTTGGCCCTGGGACTACTATCTCTTAGAGCAGTGGTCGGCAAACTCATTAGTCAACAGAGCCAAATATCAGCAGTACAACGATTGAAATTTCTTTTGAGAACCAAATTTTTTAAACTTAAACTATAGAGGTAGGTACATTGTTATTAACTTAATTAGGGTACTCCTAAGGCTTAGGAAGAGCCACACTCAAGGGGCCAAAGAGCCGCATGTGGCTCACGAGCCGCAGTTTGCCGACCACGGTCTTAGAGTAATTAACATATCGGTTCTGACACCCCCACAGCAATCATCACTTTACCAATTTCACTGTTGCTCGCTTATTGCTAAATATGTTCCAGAGTAAAAGTTCTCATTTAGTTATGAAAGTCTTTCCTTAACCCCGTCACCAGTAGGGGTGCTCATGTCCGACTGTGGCTTAATTTCTCTCTCTGTTTTTAAGTATCTTTCTGATTAAATGCAAAGTGTGATGGAGACCAGCAGCGTAATTAAATTGGTATATATTGTCATTGTGTCTTTCTTTAGCAGCTGAAAGGTTGCTAGGATACTCTCTTAAAGATACAATTCTCTTGATTAACTGCAAAACTCAGATTGCCCAAGTAACAGCTTCACTAATTCATAAAAAATACAGGTCAGGATTGCATTCAAATTTGTAGCATGATGAGTGCTATATATCTCTGGATGCTTTTAGCTTTACAGAAATGTGTTTAGATACACTTACGAAGGATGTGTTTTGAATAACAATTTAATGGATGGGAATTAGTTGCTTTTATTTTAGGGAGAGCATTCCTTTGTGTTGTACAATGTATATGGATTTGGAGTTGAAATAATTCTTAATTTTAAGTTACCACTATGAAACACCTCTTCTATTGTATCTGTAGCACTGTAGAAATCCTATTGCTGTTATGATGATGATTATTTATTGGTATATATAATTTCAAATTTTCACATAAAGTATGATCATTGTCTCAGGTTGATTTAATAAAATAAAATCAAGAAACGAATAAAGAAAAAGCTTTATAATAGTTTGATGTGACATAGACAGTTGTTTCAGAGGTTAAGGACTATAAAATGGCTTTAACTGATTGGCATTTCTTCTAACAATTGTCTCATGGCCAGCAAGTCTCAAAATAGCTGCCTGAATCTACTCACTGCCCATCATGCAATTGCCCATGTATTTATTCATTCAACATGAGTTTGTGGAATTTTTATTATATACCATAATGCAACTTAGTAGAAGTCAAAAGAGGATTTTTAGATGACATAAGATTTTCATTTGAAACAGTCATTTTTATACTAATGTTGAAGATGGTTTAAACTGTTCAGGAATTAGGCCCTGGTCAGGTAATTCAGTTGGTTTGTGTCATCCTGATATACCAAGGTTGTGGGTTCGATCCCTGGTCAGGGCACATACAAGAAGCAAGCAATGAATGCATAGGCAGCAAAATACCAGACATATGTCGTAGCAATATCTTTGCCAATACAGCTCCTAAGACAATAGAAACTAAGAAGAAAATAAACATATGGGACTACATCAAAATAAAAAGCATCTGCACAGCAAAAGAAACCATCAACAAAACAAAAAGAAAGCCCACTGCATGGGAGAACTTATTTGCCAATGTTATATCCAACAAGGGTTTAATCTCCAAAATTTATAGGGAATTCATACAACTTAACAAAAGGAAGATAAACAATCAAATAAAAAATGGGCAAAGGATCTAAATAGACACTTTTTGAAAGAGGACATACAGAAGGCCCAGAGACATATAAAAACATGCTCAAAGTCACTAATCATCTGAGAGATGCAAATCAAAATGACACTGAGGTACCATCTCACACCTGTCAGAATAGCTATCATCAACAAATCAACAAACGACAAGTGCTGTAGAGGATGTGGAGAAAAAGGAACACTTGTGCACTGCTGGTGGGAATGCAGACTGGTGCAGCCACTATGGAAGACCCAATCAGAAAGAATATATGCACCCCTTTGTTAATAGCAGCACAATTCACCATAGCTAAGATTTGGAGACAGCCTACGTGTCCATCAGCAGATGAGTGGATTAAAAAACTGTGGTACATCTACACAATGAAATACTACACTTCTGTAAAAAAAAAAGAAGGAACTCTTACCATTTGCAACAGCATGGATGGACCTGGAGAGCATTATGTTAAGCAAAATAAACCAGTCAGAGAAAGATAAATATCACATGATCTCACTCATATGTGGAATATAATGAACAGCATAAATTGATGAACAAAAATAGATTCAGAGATATAGAAGCATCGAACAGACCGTCCAACCTCAGAGGGAAGGCAGGGGAGGTGGGGGTTAAGAGAGCAACCAAAGGACTTGTATGCATGCATATAAGCATAACACATTTCCCAAATAATGACTGTCATTTTGAATGAGTTTGGAAAATACAAAGCTAAGCACAATGAAGCATGCTTCTCTACTGCAAGCTTCTCAGAGTTTGCACTGCACCGTTACAGATTATGAATCTCTGAGAGGAGTATGTACCACTTTCTAAATTTGCTACTAACACCATTCTCTTGGTATTTAATTAACACTAAATAGAGAAGAACCGTTATTCTAACTCAGATTTCCTCCCATTAGTAGCTTCTGTGTTTGCCTAGATTTTATGTCTTTATTATTGAAATGAAAATGTCAATGGGACATGTTTACTGTAGGTCTCTTTCATTTTTCTTGGTAGTCTGTGTATCAGAGGTTAGTGCACAACATGGAAATTACTTCAGATATTTTGCACAGAAAGGATTTAACACCAGGAACAATGTGCTTATGTAAGTAGAAGAACGGGAGGAGCAGGCTACGGATTGGGCTCTGTGCCTGACTCCCAGAACACTGCCTGTCAGGTCCACCTGGAGCTACACTTCTGCCACAACCAGGAGGCCACCTGACTTCGAGCACATGTTAGCACAGCTGCAATCCAGGGAATTAAAAGCCAGATGTGGAGGCCACTGTTATCACAATAGCTGGACACGGAGCCCAGAGTCTGGTTCCTGCTGCCTTTGTAGTATCTGAGACCATACTTGAAGGTTTTCATAGTCTTGGTTACCAGCAGAAAACATCCCCCAAACTGAAGAAACATAGGCTGCACCTCATTACATCCAGAACCTTAGGTGTGAACAAATCTGGGGAATGTCATTTTTAGCTTCCCAGTCTTCGGAGCTCAAGAAAACTATGGCTCCCTGACTAGTAGAATTTAGACTACTGGGATGAGCTAGTCTAATGGAAGGCAGATGCTCTAGTGATTGACTGTGTGATGGGTGGGGCTCCAGAATAGTCCCCAGGATTTATTTTCTTTCTCTCACTAAGCAATTCTGCTTACCATGAATATTCTGGACCAAGGCTATGTAGGTCAACAATCTCATTGATTCCTGTCCACTCTTTTTTTCCTTGTCCTTTCTCACAGCACTTCAAAGCTGTTCCCAAAACAGTTCCTGCTGCTCTGGTCATCAAAACAGTGCTCAAATCCAGTAAATAGAAATAAAATTTGCGAGAGCAATTGCCTGATTATTCATGAGAAACATGCTGAAGGACTCTATTATTGAATAGTTACAATGTTCTGGCAGAGGGTTTCCTATATATGGGTCAAGCTCCTTTCTGTAACTGATGCAGTACCCAAGCCCTGTCTCCCAATATTCAGACCTGACAGCAGAATCCTGTGATCTTAGCCAGTGTTCCTGAACATCCAACGCTCTGGGGGTGTGTCCCTGATCACCCTATCTGAGACACATTAAAGATGCACATTTACTCACTGTTTCTCATCATCCCTAAAAGTCATAAGAAATTTCTGGGTTTTCTTTCAGCCTAAAATTCTTACCAAGAAGTGAACTTTTCAAGATATTGACTCCAAACAGCTCTTAGAGAGAAGAGACCAAAGGGAAGTACTTCAGGTCTCCCCTCATTGCTGTTAGTTATTTTATCAGATTGCCCCACTGACACATGGCACAGGACCAAAAGGAGAGTGGATAAATAATGTGCGCAAGGAGCATTGGCTTACCGCGTAGGAGCCAAGGGTTGTTAGCTAGCAGAGTGCCCTCAGGCCCAATCATTCAATTTCTCCCTGAGTTTCTCCAGCAGCAAAGTAGGGATTATAGCCCTTGCCCTGCCTGCCTTATAGTTATGTACCTGCCAAATGGTATGTGTCCAAGTACTGACAGCCATGCAGAGCAATATAGGAATTAACAGGGGTTGGGTTGTGAGAGTGATAAGACCCAGTGGTTCTGGGGACAGTAGGAACTCAGTAGCCCCCTACCCCCATCAGGGATACAGGCCCCAAAGGTCAGTGCCTAAAACAGAAACCATGTTTCTGCTCAGTGGCCAAGCACTAAAGGCAGACGGCTTCTGACCCTCTCTTGCACCTAAGTGATGTCAATGTTGCCCGAGCTAGAAACTTTCTTGCTCAGCCATCCAGAAGCCCCTGTGAGCAGCCATCTCTATCAAGAGCCGATTTTCCAGAAGCGGGACCTTGATTCTAGAAGAGAATTCTGAAAATGCTGGGAGAAAACTGTACATTGAAACAGGGCAGTCAGACCCAAGGAGCTCTATGATTCCGGCCCAGCCAGCCACTGTGCCACGCTGCGTGGTGATAAACTCCGTAGAAGTATGCCTTTGGCACCTACTTTCAAATAACCTCTTAGCTAAAAGGAATAAATCATAGGAGGAAGGATTTTGTGTTATCTCCTGCCCTGGAGATTTAAAGAAATCTATACTTTCCGGGATCTGTCTTTTCCAAGAGCCATTTGGAAGGGAAACCTAAATGAACATTTAAAACCCCTTTTAACTCTAGCCTGTGAAGTTCAAAATGCATCCTAGGAGGCCTGTGAGTCTATATTGATACAACTGCTTCCAGCGGCGCCCACACGCCTGCTGCTCTGATGATGCACCTTTAGTTTTGGTTGTAGTTTGGGGAACCTGCTAAGAATGACTTCATTTGCCATAATCCTCAGATTTCTTCAGGCGAATGTGTCACATCTAATTAAGATGGCGCAGTACTATTGCTGTGCTCTACTAACCACAGCTGTCTCTGTTGAAATGTGCCATTGAACCTGGGTTGTCCCAGAAGCTGGGGAATAGCTTTGCTGTCTGTGGCTGATGAATCATTTACTACATCTTCAAGTGTTTTAACATTGCAATCAATAAGTAGGGAAACATATATTGGAAAAGTCATTTTCTCACATAATCCTACTCACTTCATGAGTTTTGTGGGGTTTTTTTTCTTGCTCTATTTTATAATAGCTGCCTTGCTGACCTCACAAGGTTATTGTGAGGCTCAGGTGAAGTATAATATTTTAATGTGCAGAGTAAGTTATTGCACATGCTACAGGCACATATGCTAAGTACCAACCTAACCTGCGATCTTTATTGTTTGATAAAGCTGGCCTGAACTCTGAAGGAAAATCTTAAAAATGTACACAATGCCCTCTGTGTAGTTTTGGTAACAGAAGAAATGATATATTTTATTTTAAAAATATATATTTTTATTAATTTCAAAGGAAGAGAGAGGGAGAGAGAGAGAGAAATATCGATGATGAGAGAGTCATTGATTGGCTGCCTCCTGCAAGCCCCTTATTGGGGATTGAGCCCGCAACCAGGAATTGAACTGTGACCTCCTGGTTCATAGGTAATGCTCAACCACTAAGCCATGACAGGTGGGCAGAAATGATATATTTTAACACGTTAAGTGCCAAACCTGTTTTGTCTTCCTTTCTGTTTAGCCCGCGATATCCGATTTCACCGATATGCTGGCAGCACCAGTGACTGACCGGTCCAGACGGAAAGTATAGTGTCAGTCACCGGTGACTGACATGGCGCTTAACGTGTTAAACTCCATTCTCAACCATGTTTTTTTTTACAATAATAATTCTGCGGTATTATATCTGGGATTAACAGTCATCTGGGCTTACTGATTTTTTATGTCTCTAAGATATTAGTCTTCGAAATTTATTCCACCTCTAATCAATAACAACAACATAAAGTTCTGCCCAATATTCATTTTAACAGTATCAAGCAATTTGTGAGTAATTCTCCCTTCTTCTCTGAAATTAATAAAAATATATTTTAAAAAATGGATAAAGGAAACAAGTGCAAGATAAACCACAAAATTAGATGGACAAATAAAAATCCACGAATGCTTCATATCACTTTTTTTCTTTTCATTTTCATGCGTTTCAGCCAGACTACATTGCCTGTCCTCTTCTAATTCAGCTGACTTGGCAGTCTTCCCAATATACAGCATGTCAGCGCTGGTCCTGAGCAAAAAGCTGACAAGGCCTTCTCAGCCCTCAATTCAACACATTTCCCCTGCAGTGTAGCACACTTTCCCAAGACAGCTACCTGGATCCCTTTCTCAATGTCCCATCTCTCAGAGATCAGGGCGTCCAAGCCCCAGCTCAGAAATCATCACCTTTCCCCTTTCCAGGAACTTTCCACAAAGATGGTGACAACAGTTCACGGCAAGCAGAAGCGACTGGTGTGAAAGAATGGTCTTTTTGCTCTCCCAGTCCAGAACTGGTGTGGGCAGCTGCCTGTGATACTATGGCGAGGGCTGGTCTCATTGTTTTTATAATTTTAAATGCATTTTGTGAGTTACAATTAAGTAACATTTTGTCAGAATAAATGCTGAATTAAACCTGGATATTGGATGTACCTCACATGGATTTCCTTTAGAGGGCACTATTGATTCTCTGAAACCATGGAGACCTTTCTTTACGTTTCCCTGGTAAGGTTGGCCAATTTTGAAAGTATATTGGGCTTCAGATCTATTCAGATAGTAGAATATTAGTACTATACTCATGATCAAGAGACTGTCCGTGGCATAGAATAATGTGGAAGCTAAACCAGAATGCTGATTGTTGTGACAAGTCATCAATGCAACACATGGTTCTAGATTGGAAACTTCAACTGGTTTATTTACTTTTGTAAATTCTCTAAATGAGAATTTCCTTTTGTAAGATGATGCAAAATTTAAACTAAACAATTCAGTCTTTTGTTTAGAAAAACAAATTAGAACCTCTTTGGAAACTAATGTCTCATTCTAGAAATAATTATTAACATACCTTTGGAAGAAACCATATTTATGGTATTTTCATCCAAGTCTGGAGATACTCTACTAAAAATTCTTTTTAAAATTTCTTGTGTTTCATAGACTCTGCCAATTCACAGAATTTTTTATAAAGGCCACAAGGGAGCACTTGCTTTTTAATTCTCTAAGTTAACAGAACTAGAAATCTATAAGCTGGCTCACTGCAGTCTTTATCTAATTTCAAAATAATGGGAAACCTAAAATATTCCAAACCTCAGAAACATAATTTTTCAGAAATAAATGCATTCATGTCACCATTTATCAAGGTTTGCTTAGCTTTCATATCATAAGACACCATTCCAACACATCTATTTTGTGTAATTTCTTACTGAAATACCAATCTTCTAGCACAGTAGCAGGTAGTGGTCTCACAAGTATTCTATAAGTTGATAAATTAATAATTAAAAAGTTCATGTATATACCAAAGATAAGAGAAAAAATTGGATTTTCATTGTTTAATGAATTATATACAAATTCACCAGACCAGCCTTTAAGACTCTTCACAGAATGGTCCCAGTCTATCTTCCTAGCCTCAACTTTCTCTACCAGCAATCTAAGTTCCCAAAAATGGCACTGCCCACTATCATCTGGACATTCGTGCTTTCCCATATTCCTCCCTTTCTCATCCAGTGCCTTCCATTTGAAATGCGTTTTTCTTCCCAGCTGCCTCCCCAAACCCAATGAGAGTCCAACCTGCTCTTCAAGTGGTATTTTGATACCACCAACTCCACCAAATCTCCTTCAGAAGTGACCTATCCCGAATAGCCACACCAATGGCATATTCCAAAGGTCTAGAACAAACTCTCCAAAAATTCATCTGGAATAATATTAAAAAAAGACCCTGAATAGCCACAGCAATAGCCACAACTTTGGTCTTCTTCTGAGAAAGAAGACCAAAGTTGGAGGGATCAAAATACCAGATATCAAGCTATATTACCAAGCCACAGTTCTCAAAACTGCCTGTTACTGGCACAAGAACAAACATATAGACCAATGAAACAGAACAGAGAATCCAGAAATCGACCTAAGCCATTATGCTCAATTAATATTTGACACAAAAGGCAAGAACGTACAATGGAGTCAAGACAGTCTCTTCAATAGATGGTGCTGGGAAATTTGGTCAGATACATGCAAAAAAAATGAATCTAAATCACCAACTTATACCATACACAAAAACAAACTCATAATGATTTGAATGTAAGACGGGAAACCATAAAAATCCTACAAGACTCCATAGGCAGCAAAATTGCAGACATATGTCGTAGCAATATCTTTACTGACACAGCTCCTAGGGCAATGGAGACTAAGGAGAAAATAAACAAATGGGACTACATCAAAATAAAAAGCTTCTGCACAGCAAAAGAAACCATC